>NC_136771.1:1150147-1234558 GCF_947034865.1 Barbatula barbatula | reverse complement strand
GCCTAGAACTCGGGTCTCTGGTGTGATCGCTAGGCGGTAATACCACTGAGCCACCAGCAAACAGGAGTAGGATCCAATAGAAACACAGGCACTGAGGTCTCAGGTAAGAAGGTTTAATAAAATAAAGATGACAAAACTCCAACAAAGGTTCTTCTCAAAATGAGGTATTAAAAGGAAATCAAAACCTCCACGAGGGGAGAAAAAAAAAACTAAAGACAGATGCAAAGAACTTCTCTAAATCACTTAAACAATTCTTATACTCAGGGCACCAGGCAGACATCTCATACAAAGACCAAGTAACAAAGTATAACAAAGACAGAACTTAAATACACAGGGGGAAACAAGGTGCAGGTGAAGATGATTACACAAACGAGAGACAACAGGTGAGTGACATGACCTCTAGTGGCAGAACTAAGGAAACAGCAGTCCCAAATGCTGACAGGACCCCCTCCTCTAGGAACGACTCCTGACGTTCCTTCCAGAACATCCCGGTCTCCGGGCACGAAATTCCCGGATCAAGCTGCGGTCTAGGATGTCCTTGGTCGGAACCCAGGAGCGTTCCTCTGGCCCGTAACCCTCCCAGTCCACCAGGTACTGCAGGGAGTTCTGAACCCTTCGTGAGTCCAATATCCGACGGACTGTGAAGGCTGGCTGGCCGCCAATGATCCTGGGTGGCGGAGGGGGCCTGCGTGGGGGGGCAAAAGGAGAAGACAAAAAAGGTTTTAACAAAGACACATGAAAGGTAGGGTTAATTCTAAGGGACCGAGGAAGGTACAAACGGTAAGACACAGGGTTTACTTTCCTGGCAATACGGAAAGGGCCAATAAACTTCTGGGCAAGTTTCTTAGACTCAACCCGAAGAGGCAAGTTCTTGGTAGCCAACCAGACCTGTTGGCCGGCCCGGAAGCTGGGAGCCTTCTGTCGATGACGGTTAGCCTGATGCTGGTACCTCAAGGAGGTCTGGATAAGTGCACGTCTAGCCTTCTTCCAGGTCGACTGGCAGCGTCGGACAAAGTGTTGGGCAGATGGGACACTGATCTGTGCCTCTTCATCAGGAAACAGTGGAGGGAGATAGCCAAACTGACACTCGAAGGGGGACAGTCCTGTGGCAGAAGATCGAAGGGTGTTGTGTGCGTATTCTGCCCACACGATGAAGGTGGACCATGAGGTGGGGTTGTTGGCCACCATGCAGCGCAGGGTGGTCTCAAGATCCTGGTTGACCCGTTCTGTCTGGCCATTAGACTCAGGATGGAACCCAGATGACAAGCTGGCAGACGACCCGACCAATTTACAAAAGGCCCCCCAGAATCGAGATGAAAACTGGGGGCCTCGATCGGAGACAACATCCTGAGGAATACCAAAGACTCGGAAGACGTGATTAATCAGAAGCGTGGCAGTTTCCTTAGCTGAGGGCAGTTTGGGTAAGGGAATGAATCGGGCGGCCTTCGAGAACCGGTCCACAATAACCAGGATAACAGAGTTGCCCTGGGATGGAGGGAGACCTGTGATGAAATCCAGAGATATGTGCGACCACGGTCTATGAGGAACAGGCAAGGGATGCAGGAGTCCTAAAGGCCGCTGGCGCCTCGATTTCCCTTGGCAGCACACTGGACAGGCCTCCACAAAGCTCCTTACGTCCTCCTTGATGGAGGACCACCAGAACCTCCGCTGGAGGAAGTCCAGGGTACGTGCAATACCAGGGTGGCAGGTCAGAGTAGAGTCATGACCCCACTGCAGAACCCGGGCTCGGACGGATCGAGGAACGTAAAGTCGACCTGGAGAACCACCTCCTGGGTCTGGTTCTTTGGCTTGGGCCTCACGTATCTCCCTTTCCAATTCCCAGCGCAACGGCGCGATGATCCTAGCCTTAGGGATGATCAATTCTAGTGACTTATTTTGGGATTCAGGAGAGTAAGCTCGGGACAAGGCATCCGGCTTGACGTTCTTAGTGCCGGGCCTGTAGGACAGAAGGAACTGAAAACGATTGAAAAATAAGGACCATCGAGCTTGGCGAGGATTGAGTTGCTTAGCCTGCTGCAGGTATTCGAGGTTCTTGTGGTCTGTGAGAACCTGGAAAGGGTGTCGGGCCCCCTCAAGCCAGTGGCGCCACTCTTCCAAGGCGAGCTTTACTGCAAGAAGTTCCCGATCCCCGACATGGTAGTTGCGTTCCGCTTCCGATAGGCGACGAGACATGAAGGCGCACGGGTGCATCTTACGGTCCTCTCCTCTCTGAGAAAGGATGGCCCCAACTCCCACATCCGATGCATCCACCTCTACCACAAAAGGTCTTTCAGGATCAGGAACTGAGAGTATAGGTGCTGATGTAAAGCGACGCTTGAGGTCACAGAAGGCTCCTTCTGCCTCTGAGGACCAGCAGATCTTGGTAACACCTCCCTTAGTCAGAGCCGTTAAGGGTGCAGCCACGGAGCTGAAGTTCTTGATAAACCTTCTATAGAAGTTAGCAAACCCGATGAAACGTTGAACCTCCTTGACTGTCGTAGGGGTAGGCCATTTTAGGACTGCCTCGACCTTCTTGGGATCCATCTCAACATGACCTGGGGTGATGATAAAACCGAGAAATTGAGCATGGGTGACGTGGAACTCACATTTCTCAGGTTTCACATAGAGATGGTTATTCAGGAGTCGTTGGAGAACAGCACTGACATGTCCTTCATGCTCCTTGAGAGATCTCGAAAAGATTAAAATGTCATCCAAGTAGACAAAAACAAACTTGTTCAGCATGTCCCGGAGTACGTCATTTATTAGGGCCTGGAAGACTGCTGGAGCGTTGGTGAGCCCAAACGGCATCACCAGGTACTCATAGTGACCCGTGGGAGTGTTGAAGGCCGTCTTCCATTCATCCCCTTGTCGAATCCGCACAAGATGGTAGGCATTGCGTAGATCCAGTTTGGAGAAAATGGAAGCCCCTTGTAGCAGCTCAAAGGCGGAGGCCATCAGAGGAAGGGGGTAGCGATTCCGAACCGTGATTTTATTGAGTGCCCGGTAATCGATACACGGTCTGAGTCCTCCATCCTTCTTCCCCACAAAGAAGAAGCCCGCTCCTGCCGGGGAAGTGGAAGCACGGATGATGCCAGCTGCTAGGGACTCCTTGATGTATGTGTCCATTGCGATGCGCTCTGGAGGGGACAGAGAAAAGATCCGACCTCTAGTGGGACAGGTGCCAGGGAAAAGGTCAATGGAGCAATCATATGAGCGGTGTGGTGGTAGGGAAGTGGCTCGGGACTTACTAAAAACAGCCTGGAAACGGTGGTAGACACTAGGGACTCGAGACAGGTTGACGGATTCTTGAGACTCGGGACTCAGGGTAGGGGTACTCGAGAGGGGACAGGTAACCTGGCATGCAGTACCCCAACTCAGAATGGTTCCAGCTAGCCAGTCGATGCAAGGGTTGTGTTGGTGCAGCCAGGGATAGCCCAAGATCACAGGGAACTCGGGAGAGTCAATCAGAAAAAACTCCTCTAGATTTTGATGTTGGAGGACAGTGAGACGCAGAGGGTAAGTGATCTCCGTAATGCAGCCCGGTTCCAAGGGTCTGCCGTCTAGGGCAGTAACGGTTTGGGGTCGAGGAAGTAATTGGGAAGGGATACCAAGCCTCCTGACTAGAGACCGGTCCAGAAATTCGCCAGCAGCCCCGGAGTCGATCATGGCTCGGATCTGATGTTGATGGCCCTCCCAGGAAAGAGTTACAGGAATGGAAAGCACTGCATTGGGCGGAGGAGCACTAATCTTCCCCATCACAGCCCTCCTGTAACTGGGCGGGGACGGTCGTTTCCCGGGAGCTCGGGACAGAGGAGACGGAAATGCCCAGATGCACCGCAGTATAAGCAGCGATTCTCCCTCATGCGGCGATCCCTCTCTGTAGGGGAGAGTCTGGAACGTCCCAACTGCATGTCCTCCGGGGGCTCGAATTTCTCAGAACTGGGTGAGGAAAAACGTACAGGATAGGGTTGCCTGTTCCCAGACAGTTGGGGCGGAGACGTCTTGTGACGGCTTGACTCTCTCTCTCTCAGCCGATTGTCCAGACGGATAGCCATGGTGATCAAGGACTCGAGATCAGTCACAGGTTCGCGAGTAACTAGCTCGTCCAGAATGTGTCCGGACAACCCTCCCTGGAAGCAAGCCATTAGAGCTTCCTCGTTCCAACCGCTACTGGACGCAATGGTCCGAAACTCAATAGCGAAGTCTGCAGTGCTACGTGACCCCTGCTTAAGGGTGAGTAGTTTTCTGGAAGACTCCCGACCACTCACTGGATGATCAAACACCCGCTTGAACTCCTCCACAAAGAGAGCGTATGTTCCACAACAGACATCTTGAGATTCCCACACCGCTGAGGCCCAGGAAAGTGCCTTATCTGCAAGGAGAGTGATGATGTAGGCGATCTTAGATCGGTCAGTGGGGAAGCTTGAAGGCTGGAGCTCAAAGGTCAAGGAACACTGAGTCAGGAATCCTCCACATGAATTGGCATTTCCCGTAAAGTGCTTAGGAGGTGGAAGCCGGGGTTCAGCGCCTACTTGGGATACAACAATGGGATGTGGACTGGATGCTGGGGAAGGTGGACTCCCTGGAATCAGTTGAAACAGCTGGCCAATGGATTTCATCATATCAGCGAGAAGGTCAGAGTGCTTGGCCATTAGTTCCTCCTGACGGGAAAGAACTGCTTCATGGCGTTGATAGGCTACCTCATGCTGAGTCATCACTGCCACCAGGTCCTTATAGGTGAGTGTTTCTGGATCCATGTTGTGACTTGGTCTTTCTGTCAGAACCCAGCCTAGAACTCGGGTCTCTGGTGTGATCGCTAGGCGGTAATACCACTGAGCCACCAGCAAACAGGGGTAGGATCCAATAGAAACACAGGCACTGAGGTCTCAGGTAAGAAGGTTTAATAAAATAAAGATGACAAAACTCCAACAAAGGTTCTTCTCAAAATGAGGTATTAAAAGGAAATCAAAACCTCCACGAGGGGAGAAAAAAAAAACTAAAGACAGATGCAAAGAACTTCTCTAAATCACTTAAACAATTCTTATACTCAGGGCACCAGGCAGACATCTCATACAAAGACCAAGTAACAAAGTATAACAAAGACAGAACTTAAATACACAGGGGGAAACAAGGTGCAGGTGAAGATGATTACACAAACGAGAGACAACAGGTGAGTGACATGACCTCTAGTGGCAGAACTAAGGAAACAGCAGTCCCAAATGCTGACAGTCAACAAACGAAACATTACAAAAATATTGCAAACTGACTAGAAAAACAGGGGGGGGGGATTTTATTTGACGGTTTATTTCTTTATAGTTGCCAGAAAAGTTCTTTTTAGTTTTTTAACAAGATTTATTTTTATAGTTTATTTTTTAAATACGGCAAAAAACTATAAAATGAAAGCATTTACAAGAAAAAACGTATTTATTTTACAGTATATTTCTATTTTTCAGTTTACTGTATTTTCTTTTTTTTAAATCGATAACTTTTTTATTAACTTTAAAGAGAAGACGGCCGCCCTTAAAGCAGGCGTTTTGAGACATTTCTGTATCCGCCTTCCCTCACAACAAGTCCTCATTATGTGCCCTCATTAGTGCTGTACTCGCAGCAAACACCTACACAACTTTCTGTACACACACCCACATGCAGCCAACAGAAACAAAACTGTGCCAGACCTCTAATATGAAAGTAAAAAATTCACCTTTTTGTGGAGGTTTGCAGAAAACGTATGTGGCAAAGAAAGACAAGAGATGAAATGTGACTCAGTCAGCACTCTGTCTTATTCTTTTCTCAGATCTCTGCCCGAGCTTTGACACGACTGATGAAACTGTTAAAACAGGCGACTCGGCTAACCTCGCTGAGGGGATCTCCATCCGCCAGTTCACGAGAAGTCATCCACCAGACGCTGCTGTCAGAGCTCACAGAAGATGTCTGTTATATAATGGGAACTGAGAAATTCAGATATTGGGGATCAATGCAGATATTTGATCATGGATGTGAAATGTTTGAGTTATTTTGAGATATTCAATAATATTGACTTTGATCAAATCAGATACTATTCTGAAACTCGACATTTCAGACACATTAGGCAAAAGTTTCCATTATCTCTCCATTTATTCTCATTGATGTAAAGAAGAGATGAATGAGATATTAGACTTCTCATGTGTGATTTTAGTTTTTTTGTGAGGCTCACTGGGGTAGGCGATATAAATGTTAATGCGTCACACTTGCATACGGAAACCTCAGTGACTCCAGCCATCTATGTATGAATAATGAAGGAAGAATTTACGAGTACCTCAAACATACATTTCTAAACCAAATCCCAGACGCTGCATGTCATTTTCTGTCAGAGCTGTTTCACTGCAGGCAACAGTCCACGAAATCCATTTTGACATTTTATTCCACTCCCCCTTTTTCGCCTTTCGCAGCGGAAAGCATGCAATGTTTTTAAATGAAAGCTCTTAGCCTGTTTCCATCTTCTCCACTCGCTGTCACATCCAGGTGAGCACCTCATGCCTTACAAAAGCTGAACAGAGTAAGGGTTTTACCGCTGGAGAAATAAATATAAAGAGCGGAGACACTACGGCAGCTGTCAGTATCAACATTCTAAGCTAGTGGTGGACTCTGGTTGTTTTGTCTCATGTACCATCACACAGTTTTTCACTAGCTGTTTCTAACATTGTGTAGGAGAATTCACTGAAGTTTCGTCCACCATATTGGAACAGTCAAAGACTTGAGAGCAAGCTGATGGTGTGTCAGCCTGAGTTACACGTGTATAAATATACAATTTCAGACCGTTCCAAATGTTCATGTAATCATCATTTCTAGATGTGTTGTGGCCATTCCAGTCCAGTGTCTTTTGAATTTCAACAAAATCATCCAACAGCAATGCGAAAGGCACATGAAATTATCACATAAAAAACTTGAACTTTTACTAGATACATGTAGATACATGTAGGACTGTTGTATAGTGAATTGCCCATAAAGTGGGACACTACCTAACATGGGACACCTTAGCTATAATGTTTATACATGCAAAAATGTCACACATTAGGGCAGTTCAAAGTGTATTTATATTTTTGCAAATAAATGCGCAAAGAAAGATTTATTTGAAATTTGGGAGAAATATTGTTAGTAGTTCACAGAATAAAATGATAATTTTAACATTAACACATACTAGTAAACTCAGAAAAATCTGGAAATGGTCCCTCAATGTTTTTACTCAGCTGTATATAACAACACTTTCTCACCTGTGAAAGATCATCCATTTCTTCAGCAATGTAAATGTTTTTTTTTATAACCAGACGCTGCACAATGTTGTGATGAGAGCAACGGCAATGTTGACCATTCCAAGATGGCGGACACTTCTTAAAGTCACTATTGGATTGATGGCTTCTGAAACGAGATAAAAATGTAGGGAGGGACTTTATTTTGCCCTTCCTTTTTTGATTGGTTTGTTGAAAGTTTAGCCTGGAGGGTGATGAAGAGTTGTTGTTGAGAGGAGGAGAGGAGCTTAACGTTTTTGATTAAAGATTACAAGTGCAAATTAATTTAAAAAAAGATGGTGTGCACAAATAAATAATTTACAATAATCACTGCAACACTGTGTTAAACACTTAGAATGTTCCTGTTTGATTTCATGGTGACTATAAACTGTCCAATGTGGCTTCTAGGTTTGCTACGACTAGAGCATCCAATATGTTTAATCTTCATTAAACAATTAATATGTTTATTCTTGTTAACATGAAACAAGTGTTATAAAAAGACTTACATTGTGCACAGTCCAGGAAACCTTTTCAAAAAAACAAATCAGACACAAAAAAGGATTTGTCAGTAACACAAAGCAAACTCAGACTTTAGACTCAATGTGCCTAAAGTCGAATACATTTACAATATTGGAACAATTAATCTCACAATAAAAATAAACGTAAACCGGTCATCAACTCCAACACATCAAACAAGACACTCAAAGCCAGCAAAGGCTTGAAATGGGGTCTGAAACATGGAGGGCCATTTCTCAGAGACCATGAGGCTAAAAAGAAAAGAGCGAGGAGGAAAAATGAGAAGGGGTCATTGTGTTCTGTGGGATTGAGAAATGATGGCGGTGCTTCAGGAGGGTCGGTCTCTTTAGTCCATACGCCTGCCAGCAAGAATGATGAGTTATACCTTTAATCTAGTTTGCTGCGGATTGATGCTTGAAACCAAGCAAGTGCTTCTTGGCTGAAGGAACCGTCTTTGACCTTTCTCGCTGCCTTTAAAGGTACAATCCCGTATGGTTTGAGAACACACTGAGCTATATAAAGAGAAGGGTAGAGACGATGATAATTGGAAGAAGGGGGAATTAAGTAAAGGAAAGGCAGAGTTTTGGAGGAAACTGGAACTGTCAGGTTGCTGGTAACCATTTGACGTATTACATGAATTACGTAGACTGTGTATTCCAATCCATCTCTCACTTTCTGACGTAATCCATGTGTTTAGTATTCAAAGCCTCTTTGATCGGTGACAACTTCAAATTCCAAACAGGAAGGATTAAACCACACGGCGAATGGCTTACAGCACAACATAAATCATTTTCTTTAGCTTTCCCCCATCCCACATTGGAGGATCTTTCATGCGAGTTCTTTGTAAGTCTTTATATAGTTGCTGTGCTTTCACACAATTCGCTTGTCGCTGTTCATGCCAAAAATACAGTTGTGTTCCTTATAATCACATTTTCCTCCTAAAGCCAAATGTTGTTGCTCTTTCGTAGCTCAAGAGATCCAATGGAGTTCTTCACTTGTGTTTCATTGAAGTATCATCGTAGTCTCAAATGTTTCTCCTAAAATTACTTACAGGAGAAATATAAAAGAAAATCAAAGTGTCATTGTTGAAACGCATGAAGAGTCTGGAGGTGTAAATGAATGTAGATTGTAGAGGTCAATAATCTGGATTTGAGTAAATGTGATGAGAAATGTTGAGTTCATATTGAGATCTTCACTAATATTGACTTTTGATTGCAGACTTGACAAATCTGAGCTCAGTTTGACACATTGATGACGTCTCTTCTCAAACTCACATGACAGACACATTTGTCAGATTTCTGACGTATTTTCTCAGGCGAAAAATCTGAGACTCTTTATTTAATCTAAAAAAAAATAAATAAACAGATCTTTCTCATTGTTCATTTTTTATGGGTTGGTGCCAATGGTTCACCATTTATAAATTAAAAGATCAAATTTGATCACGTGGAAGTCAAATTTCGGCAATATTATCTCAGAATAATCTTAAATGTCAGTCCGTTCCTCACAAAGACGTGTAATGGTTTACAGATGACTGGGAATACAGTGCATGTCGACTGCTTTAATGCCATTTTTTGGTCCCTACGTACTGAAAGATTACTCCATTTTCTCTTCATTTCAACATTTTAATGCATTGCAACAGATTGACCTGCAACGCAAAAGACAAATACGCAACCAATTCGCCAGGCCCTTGTAACCTGCGGTTCAATACGGAAACTTTGACAGAGTAATTGAAAAGTCGCCGCAAACAATCTCTTGAAAATGTTGCAATTTTTCAGATTAACCAAAATAATTATGAACTCCAAATGAAGGCATTAGAAACAAACTCTAATCAATATATTTGCACAAGGCACTTATAAATTCTCATTAAGACAAAACAGAAATCTGCTTTTTGTCCATGGAGAGATGTTTGGCTCTGTCGATACTTTTAAAATGAGCGTGCCCGGTGCCATAGAGAGAGAGAGAGAGAGAGAGAGACACAGAGACAGAGAGAGAAAACAAAGCTTGCTTAATGAGCAAAGGCTTTCACAAGCCCATTATTAAAGACATGGAATGATGAGGACTTTTTACAATTACTAGACCTCCACTTATCTTGTATGAGCAGACTCCACGGAGAAAAGAGAGACTAAAAGCTGTCCACTAAGCGAACAATTACTGTTGCTCTGCTTATAGCGGCGAGGGCCGATTACTTGCTGAGGTAAACAGCATTTGGCCGTCGTCTGTGCCAAGTTCTTCCCGGCAGCGTTGTGCTGTCTCCATTAACTATTTGTTCATATAAAAATGAACGATGAATTTGTAAAAACAGACAGAAATCGTGTTTACAGTAATTCAGTTACAATGGCCCGGTGTTTGACTATTGTTTTGATCGCTTTTTAAATCATCTGCACAGGCGTGCAGCCTCGTGCTCGGACGATGTCTCGCCTTACAAAAATGATTTCTTAACACCCTTTTACTGTATAGTTTAACCAACATATTCATAGTAAAACTCTTCCACGAGAAAGACAAAATACAAATTAGATCTCATAAGTCTCAAATATGATAAAATGGAGAGTAGATGGAAGTCTCACGTGTGTCTCGGATATTTCTCATGTGAAAAAGAGTCTGTATCTCACAAAAGTTTCCGTCATGAGTTTGAGAAGAGATGTCATCAATGTGTCCAACTGAGCTCAGATTTGTCTCGTCTGCAATCAAAAGTCAATATTAGCGAAGATCTCTTCAATAGCATATACTCTTATTTACAAAATTTTAAGTCCAGTTTCCAATTTATAATGGAAAGTATCAAGTCAATTGTCTAGTAAGACCAATGGCAATTTCCACTTGGATTTGACTGCTTGTTTTACATGTTTCTATCCAAATAACAAAATAATATACAGTATGCTGTGTTTTAAAAGAACAACGAGAGAAGGGATGTTAATGTTCAGCCTCACGGGTGAAAGTGGTGTTGCAGAAGGGCTCAGTGGCGGGCGGTACATTACCACGAGCCGTCTGGTGCTACTAAATGTACATCCTGCAGTGCCCAGACCAAAATCACAACCTGTAAATCTCTGATCACGTCGTGAAACTCTTGTTTATGGTGAAAATGTACTCTTTTTATGGTCGGGAAGCTTTTCGAAAAACATATTTCCTCTTAACGTCCTATGAGCTCTGATGAACTGGTGGTGGAGCACAAAAACGCACAGAAAGCAAACTGTAGGACAACAAAAACTCTGTCGCTCTAAAAGTACAGATCTGTGTTTTCCATTGGATTTCATTGGACGTCAGATGGCAACAAAATATGATATGACAGTTTACTTCACCCAAAAAAGAAAATTCTGTCATCATTTACTCACCCTCGAGTCATTCCAATGTGTATAAATGTGTTTGTTCTGATGAACAAAGAGAAAGATATTTGGAAGAATGATGATAACCAAACCGATCAAAACAGCCATTGACTCCCATAGTAGGAAAAAATACAATGGTTGTCAAAAGTCCCCCAGAACTGTTTTCTGTCCAACATTCTTATGACATGTGTCAGGTGTGCTGTCTGCGATCGATTAGGATTGGACAATCACATGATTGCATTTGCTCCTGGTGTATCCGGCCGATGTCAGAAGACTCAACGCTCTGCCCCTGGGTGTGAGTCAAGACGCTTCGGCTCTCTGTCAAGATCATTAAACAGAAGAAAGAATAACAGTGAATAACAGCAGAGCAAATTGTGGATTCAAGCGGTGCGTTTTCCTCCACAAACACCTGACGTATATTTGAAAGCCTTCCAGTGTTTAATGATAAGCGTTTCGGGCGGGACATCTGATTCGGCAGTAGGAAAGCGGGATTAACCGTTTCCGTTTGGACAGCTAAGTGGATGTGAAAGACAGCCGTGGAGTCTGGCTAATTGCTTGTAATTGACCAAAGTGAATCGATCAAAGTGTTGATCTGGTTTGCAGAAAGGCTCGCGAAAGGTTTAAGGGTATGTTTGGAAAGGCTGTCTGTGCCATCTGCCAATTTCTAACGATTTGGCTTCTCCGCTGGAGCTTTAATATAACCCTCACCGCGCATATCCCCACGGGTCCATAAGCTCACAGAGGATCTGGCCAGGGAAGCACTCGGCACAATCTACCTATTATACAAATATCAACAGTGATTTCTTTCAGCTGTGGTGTATAAACCAGCCTGTGCAAATGCTGTTCACGTTAACTGTCAAAGCTTTCGAATAAACTGGATGTTTTAATATTGCATTGTTTGGCATTCATGCTTATCAAGGTTTATATATGGTAATATGTACTGAGCAAAATTTTGTAGAAAAATATATAGCATTGTCAGTGATACGGATGTAAATTGACGCTTGAGGCCTGCAAACACTTCTTGGAAGATGATAAAATAAAAAGACATAACATTATATTCCATTTTTAAAGGCACTTTCACACAACTAAGCCAATATTTTTAACACCCAAACAGCATCATAGGGAACCACAGTAACTGCCTAGAAACACATTAGTAATCACTTAGTTTTTAATGGTTGATAGCATGATGCTAAGTTAAATGAAGAGGTTAGTTGTAAACATAGATAACTCTTTAAAAAAAAAAAAAACTTACTAACCTCTCTATTCTTAGCTTTGTATACTGTACTAGGCTTTAATGGACTAGTTTGATGCACCTATGTATTTTGTTGCATATGTTGTTATAATTGCTTCCAATGTTTCCTCATCTGTAAGTCGCTTTGGATAAAAGCGTCTGCTAAATGACTAAATGTAAATGTAAATATCAATCATCACGTAATAATAAAAATAAAAAACACAGTTAACTAACATGACACGAATTAAAAACAAACAAGCAACACCTTAACAACCACCTGGCATTGTGATAGAAACCTTCAAAACATCAAACTAAATATAATAAACAAAATATTTACAACCTGGTAACAACACAAGCAACACAATCTGGCAACCGTCTTTGATCTTATACCAAACATCCTGTAGCTTTAATAATCGATCACAACTTTCCAATTAATTCCAGTATTTCGGAGACTTGTGCTCTGTAAGATGAAGCTGGGTCACATGTACCACCACTCGGTCTTGAGCAATTTAGAGCAGAGCGATTATTTTCAGCCTGTGACTGACTGAACGCACACGTGCCAAGAGAGAGAGAGAGAGAGAGAGAGAGAGAGAGAGAGAGAGAGAGAGAAAGTGAGAGAGTGAGATACAAAAGTGCAGGGCAGAAATAATGGGAGCAACCCAACAGATAGAGAGCGGCCCATGTAGCTGTCAAAAAATGCAGGCATCAGTCTTTCTCTAGTCACGGTAGAGAAATGACACCTTCCCCCCGCTGGTTTCTCTAACCCTTCATCACACATGGAGTCAGATAGTGTCATGGCTTCCCTATCAAGCATTAGGCCACCTCAGAAACATGCACCAATCCCATAGAAAGATTGACATTCCTCTGTGGAATAATATCAGTCTTGGTCTCAAAGTGACTACGAACGCTTTGAACTGTCAGTCATATCATGAAAAGCTAATGCTAAGGATAGCACAGCGGGTGATGCGGCTAGCCCGAGTTTGTTTATCAAAATACAGAATCCTGCCTGTTTAGCTGGATGTCACATTTAAATCGATAAGAACACGTTAACTTTTCACCCATACAAATTTGATGTGAATAGAAGACGCCTGCATGTCTCGCCTTCGCAAAGCGTGCACTGCTGTATCCACAGAGTTGTCACGACTGCTTGAAAAGAGAAAGTTTGCTTTGTGTTTTGCCTGAAATGACCGTCTCACTTCATGGGCACACGATGACGTTTCGCACACGGCAGATGCAAGTAAATTTGCTGCTCGGGATTTTGCACGATTCAATATAAACCACGAGCAAACTTTAAAATAGATATTTCATTGGATATTTATTGCGAATCAGTGTTTCACTTTCATCCCATGCCATTAAAAGTAAACTTGAGAAGTGATTTGTGATTGAATATTTTTAAAGAGTAACTATTACAATGTCATTAAAATGACATTTCATTTCCATTCACATTTATTAATGCGAATGTAAGCAGTCTTCAAGTTGTAACGCAGAAAGTGATCGAATAACAAAATTTGGCTGTCGTTCGATTTTCAGTTCTGGGTCAGATTTGCGTCACTGCGTGTAATGCTCACTTACGTGCCATTTGCGACACTGCATGCGATAGACCAATCACATCGGACTAGACTATCTGACCAATCACAGCAGAGTAGACTGACAGAAGGGAGGGGATACGATGGATGAAATGCCAAACGAATCATTTATAAAAATAACAAAATATATAGTCATTAAATTTAAATGCATGTTTCTGAATGTAAAGTGCAGAAATGAATCAAGTCACTCATGAGATCTTTGTAATGTCGCAGTAATTTCTCCAACGAGATTAAATAGAGAAAATAAAACTCTATTGTCTCAAACATTTCTCATCCAACCCAAAAAAAGAGAATTTAAATTGATATGTATAAACGAAACACAACTGAGAACTCCACCAAATCTCTCGAGCTTTGAAAGAGCAACAGGTGAGCAATAACCTTCTGAATATCCCCTGTTGATTTTCATTTTCATGAGTTTGGAGCACAGATTAAAATGTTTTAGATGTCAATCGGTGGAGATAATCTGTTGGATTTCTGGTACCATGCAGTCTGCCTCTATATCTTTGCTAATCTGCCCTTTGTTCAGATGGTTTGAGATGAAAGCACTCTGGACAGAAGCACACATCTCAGACAAAACATTGAACGTTGACCTTATTTCTCCAGCTTACACATAATTGCTGTGAAGTCTCTTACCAAAGCAAACATCGATGACCCATGCGCGTTATGGACAGGTTTAATAAAATCATGATTAAATGTGGCAGCCAACCAAAATAAAACCAAGTCACAAGAATTAAAATACTAACAAACTGCAGTTGAACTAATAGTGAGACCCTAGAAGAGAATTTTCTGCAAACATTTAGCATCTGCATCTGATTGCAAACTTAAAGCGGTCCTGCAACGGTGTTTTGTGCATTCTGCCTTACTTAAAATGTTAAATGTGGATATAACGCTGAATTTGGAGATCATTTGAAACTTATAGACCGGGCTGCGTTCCCAGCCCTAAACAACGCCGGACATGAACCGCACGTGCTTTAGTTCGGCCTCCTCCTCCCCAACACGTGTCGCATGTTTTCGGAAATAATCGTACAGCTGTATCTGTATTTTCCAAATGTGGTCAAACTAAAGACTCTACGCATATTTGAAGGGTGCGATACTATTGTGTAAGTACTCAAGATTAACGTGAGATATGTTAAAGCTCTCTGCTTTATCCTTTTTGTAGTTTGAATCAAAGACAAATTGTCGAAAATGTCCAAGTTTTTCAGGAAATCGAATAAACACTTGATTTAAATGATTAAATATTGTGTTTTCAAAGTTGAAAAGCACATTTTAATACTTTTTATTGGTTAGATATTTGCAAATCCCAGTGACAAACATAACATTTAGTGACAAAGACTAATAATAATGATTTATCACGAACTTTGGAGAAACGAGGTTTCAGAAAGACATTCATCATTTGAATCCTTTGACTTTGATTAGACGGTTCTGATCCAAAGTTTAAAGAAGGAGGATTTTGTTTATGCAGTATATATGAACAGTTTGGTTCCAAAATGAGATCTCCTTTTTTATTTATTGTGCATAACAATTACTATCAATCAAACTGAAGTTAGTTTGTTTTGATTTAAGCAGTAATAACTCAAAGAATATAGCTAACTAACACAATAAAAACTAAATAATACATTTTTATTAGAGTTATCTAATTTTGGAACCAAACTCTTCATGTACTAAACACAGTATCGATGATGAAATTACTCGGTGTCAATGTCAACAAGACATTTTAACGTTTTGGTTGTGTCTTCCAAGGAAGCACAGCCTGAAGTGAATAATTCATAACTTCTTTTATGAGTCGACTCTTTTCGGATTTTGTATGTGAATTGTGCAAAAAATGGTTATTAGAATGAAACAATAATAAAGGCCATGCTAAAACATGAATGAAATAGTATGCATTTATATGAATTCGCCATCTAATTGCCATGAGATTGTGAAGAAACTGTACATAATTTCAGTCTGAGAGTCTCACACACAAGCTCAAACACCCACACCAAATGTACAAACCCCTGACAACCCAGTGTATTTTTTTCAAAATTAAATTTATTATACACAGTATGGCCATCCCATAAAAACAAACACAAGCAGACTAGAGGTAGTGAAGTAGTCGTGATTTATACCAGCTTACGTGAGTCTGCACGGAGTATTATACCGAACACGAGTCTGTAAGTCTCCATTTCTCCATCACATTCATATACAAAGAGGACTTACAGTACATCAGCAGATCAGCCTCAGATTTATCAGTAAATGTTATCATAGTCAATTCCAACCAGACAATTTGAGCCTCAACTGTCAATGAGGATTGTGGGATTGACGGCAGTACTGTGGCGTCCACATCTTAACCATCAATCCAACAATAACCCTCTATCCATGTGTATGTAGACATGACTTTCAATCAGAACAAGACGTTTTCTTGTAATGTATCTAGCGTAAGGGTAATGTTAGAAATGAAAAGTTGAATTTGCAGTTCATATCTTCATTATTAAAGTTAGATGTAGGATCTTCGGGATAGTTTAATCTCAAACACTAAATCAATGATAGAAAAAAACAGATAAACAGCTTTGAAACTGATTATTCGTTATGCCATGAAGCTGGGCTCGGGGTGAGAGAAATATCATCCAGTCCCTTCATTTCCTTCAACACTAATTAGCATTTTAATTCACTCACATTAGCTCATTCTCGTTTATGCTAATTGGCCGCTAACCCAAGCGCTCTGCGTTTTCCTCCTCACAAGAGTCATCTACAGTACAGAGGTCTGTCTACATGTCCCGTTCCGGTGAAGGAGTCGTCTCTCACGAGCCGTTTCTTGTCACAGCGGTCCTCCGGTGTCTCCGGTAGGGATGTGAGTTACCAGACAGCCTTTCTAAATATGCCACACTAATGATTGAGTCCTATGCCGCTGTCACAGGGGGAAAACATTGATGTTTGCCGTGATGGAGTCTAATGGAGCTGTTTAGAGGAAAACGCTGGAAGGGGAGTCACAACTCGAAACCATAAACGCATTCGAGAGGAGCATTTTAATTTCTTTCACGGATTGAAATCATCTTGGAGATTTGGGGACGAGGCCTGTAAGAAAGAAAAGTGACAAATCTCTTTAATATCTCAATATTTCTCCCAGACACCCCTCAAAGAATGATCTCAAAGATCTTAAATTATGTTTCATAAACTGCTGGGTTAGTTTCAATTAGTATTTCCCTTATTAAATAATTTGGTGAAACATTAGAACATATAGTTGTTTTAATCCATGGTTGGGTAAAGTGTGGACCAAATTAAACAATAAAATGTATTAATTTAACATAACCCTATTGGGTCGATGTTACCCAACCATGGGTTGAAACAAACCAAGATTTTGTGTTGAAACGGTTGCTCTTGTCTATAAGGAATGGCTTGAAAACAACTCATCATGTATTCTGGTAGATTTTTTAGGTAATTTTTGTGTAACAAATGAACAAACCCAGCCATTTTGTGTTGTATCAACTCATGCTGAGTCAAAAATATATTGAAAATGTTGGGCTATTTCAAGCCATCATTGGGGCAAAATTGGACAGACCCAACGCTAGGTCAAAATAACCCAGAAAGTGTCAACCCATCATACAGGTGGTTCATGTATAACCCAGTCATTAAATTTGTCATTTTTTGACCCAAAGCTGGATGGAAACAACCCAACATTTCTTTAGACATTTTCTAAACCAACCAGTTGGGTTGTCCATATTTTACCCAAGCAAAGATTGTAAAGCTCTTAAGTGAATACGAAGTAACCTTTAACAAAAGACTTGCTCGGTACAAAGCACATATCTCACCTTTGCACCCAGATAGGCTACAAACACTGTGACAAATAAATAATTCCTAGATGCCTCCTGAGAGTGGCACTTTAAGTTGTGCTGAGGTTGTTCCACTCATAATGTTGTAAACATTATGCTATAGTAAACAGTTGTTTATTTGCAGTGATAACTGACACGTCCTCCTGTTTCATTACAAGACCCAAATCTGGCGAAACCCTCTCTCCTTCCCATATACATCATTATATTACCCTAATATTTTCTCTTGCTCCGGCCTCTTAAAACGGGACAGGTACCGCGGAGGAAACATGATTAACTATCTGCAGCAACAGCCCTATCTCACACAACACAAGATTATTTGCAGTAATTCCACAGTTCTGTTGGAGCGAGCAATTCGCTTATCAGCCCTTAAAAGAGTGTGTGGAAGAGCTAACACACACGCACTTCATCTAACTCTTGTTTCTGGATTAAATGAAATTGGTTAGAGATCTCAAAAACTCTCTCTCTTTTTTTACTTTGAAACTTCATGTCTCTTGACATTTTCAAACGATGACTAAGACCTGAATCATATTACGGATGAACGTGTTTTTTGAATATTTACCGTACAGTAAATGCTTGGACATGACTTTGATTGTGGCTTGTGGGTTCTTACTCCACATCATTTATTGTCTTCTGTCGGCGTAAATGAGACAAAGATGTTAGGGGCTGATTACAGTGTTTGGGTTAAAAATGCAACAATATATTAAATTGGAATATTGTTCCTTTTGTTACTGATGTTTGCCATTGCTAACCATTGCAGTTCCATCGAGAACTGTTAAGATTGTTGTAAATTGGGTGGATGCAGATTCGAATGCTAGTTTGCAGTCTGTCAGTCCCTCACGCCGTTCCTCGTGACCAGATGTAAAGAGAGGTCGTGTTGAGGGGAAACCTTTATTTTGTGGTTTCCCAGACAGGGTTTAAGACTTGTCCCTATCAGAGGTGTCTTAATCGAAAACAACTTTCACTGACTTATCTTATAAACATATCAGTGTGTTTGTTTTGTCTCAAGATGCACACCAGTAATGTTTTCTGTAAAGTAAGTTTTAAAAACAACTTCCTAATATTTCCTAATGAATCCAAGGCCTAGTCGTGTTTTGAGTGGATCTCTGTCTGGGAAACCACCCCTAAGGGTTAGTCCATGCGCTAAAGAACAACTTAGTACAACAGTAGAAATACCATAATAAGACTTTTGGGTTTACATTTACATTTAGCAGACTTACAGGGAGCAATAAGTGATATGTTAAGAGGTGGTTTTAAGTAGTTTTTTGAGTTAGGAAGAATGTTCCACCAGTTGTGAAAGAGAATGAGCGGTAAAGAGATTTACTGCCCTTATGCATTAGAAGACGCCGCTGGTTTGCTGAACGCAGGGTTCTTGAGGAAGTGTAGGAGTGTGTGAAAGTATGCCGGTGCAGATCCAGTTACAGTCCTATAGGCTTGAATCTGATACGGGCAATCTACTCACCCCCTACTTCATTCTTATCCAACACCCATAATGGCAATTAAATACACCCACACCAGAGAAAGGAAGTGACGTTTCCAAAATAAAAGACATATAAAACAACTATTTCCTCCTGGAAATACACACAGAAACTTCTAATAATTTCTTTGCAGGATGAAAACCATCACACCGCAACATGAAGAAGACCCGTGATTTACCATCTGCTGCTGAGCACCTCGATAAACCAAACAAGCAGCTGGACGTGTATACTTGCATTCAAACACACACGCAATCACACACACACACGTCAACACAAAGACATCAATCTCTCAGGTGCGCGCGCCACCCGGCACCTCAGATTGCGTCCTTTGATGTCGGCGCCATTTTCTGTTTAATATTCCTCTCAGTTGCGCTCGCAAGACCGAAAGCTTGAGGGACATCATCACAATGCTGGAGTGTGTTAAGATTTCAGGGCCGACATGGGAGCAGAAATAAAAGAATTACGGAGTGAGAAATACGGAGTGATAAAAACAGACCGATAAAGGAAGGGAAAATTGACTATATTTCGCCAATAAATCTTACCAGAAATCACAAAACTTTCCTGGAGGAAAATATTATAGCTCAGAAGTTCTTTATAGTATTTTAGTCTCTACTTAAATGGTTGGATGTGTGAACTACAAACATCAAAAAAATATGAAAAACATTGAATAATTAAGTCTATCGACGGCTATTGGTTCATCAGTCCAGCAAGGCTGTGAATTAAACGAAATATCAATAATAAGATGTCAGTATGGATGCAGCCCAACTCTCAGTTTAATCTCTCTGTCTAGAAAGAAAACAAACGGGAATTTGAGGAAACCTGAATTGTGATTTTTCTCTTCAACTGGTTAAATCGGTTCCACTTTCACATGTGGGATCGTCTACAAACTAGGCTCCTGTGATAAAGGCCCAGGATAGCGCGCGGGCAGCGTCCATTAAATGGCGGTTAATTACCCGGCGGCTGGAATGAAAGGCTCATTAGTGAAACGGGCTCCTTCTTGCATTGATGAAATAGTTCTTCAGGTTCACACACTCGCTCACGCGCAAACAAGTACACCGCTTCGACGCGTGTGGCATTCCAACAACGTGCGCCAAACCTCGCGTAATCGTGATGGGGTGACGCTAAGGAAACAGAATATTTTTAGATCGGTTTCCGGGGGTGAGTTTCCGTCGTGGCGTGAATAATTCACGAGCCTTCATTACTGTTATCGACTGTGCCCTCACGAGGCCAAACCTACAGATAATGTCTTTATCCGATAGATTGTTGAGTGATATAAGTGCAGGCTTGCTTTCGAAAGGAACGCTTTTCTCCTTCATGAAGGTTCTTGGGCTCTTCGCACCTCTTTGTTTTGTACACACACAAATGTAGGCTGCTCTGCTTCATTGCATCCCAAGCAGGCGTATTAGTAATCCATCAATGCTATTTCCAGACTGTGGTCTCGCTGGCTGGCTGGCAGGGAGGGAAAGGATTGGAGGAGAGACCTTGGACGCCGCCGTGGCTAAATAATCACACAAAGGTGCCTGTGTCCCCAGCCGGACTTCTTGAAGAGGGAGGGGGTGAGATAAAGAAGGTAAACAATATCAGTGACACATGCAATGGGTCCTGGGAAGCTCTGTAATATAGTAGTGTCACGGTGGCATGAAAGTCCTCACGGGGGCTTTGTGGTCTAAGGTGTGAGAGAGCAGGATCATGTTTGTTTTTTAGTCCCGTCTCGGTGCGTCAATGCTTTGCCAAGAACGTTTTGCAACTCATGTTGGACTCAGAAAGTGTTCACTCAACTAGCATACCTTGCATACTGTGCGCAGTTTGTGAATTTCAAGTACGCACACTTGGATGACCTTCACACACAGTGTGCAGAATATTCTATCCCACATGGCAAAGCACTCGAATAGACAGCATCATGTCCAACCATGGTATTTTATGGCAAATACCATAGTAAAACTGATAGTTGCTTATTTTTGGTGGGTCAAATTCTGACAAAGACCGGGTCCAGTGAACCATAAAAATGACAACAATGATGATTTGCAATTTCAGTTCATCAGATGGCCACATCATTACTCAGAACCGGAAGGAAACATAAAATGACTGTTTTAGTTTTCGAGTGGTCGACGGGATGACGCTTTGAATTAAACAGGCACATAATGAGGTCAGGTGACTAACACGGTTACGCAAATATCTAGTTGTAAGGGGTTATTGGAAAATTGATTTCGACATCACTTCCAGTTTAGTCATCACAATGGAAATGAAAGGTCAAGTTGAGAACATAGCGCTCTGAACAGTTGCCAAATGAGTATTCAACACGCACCTGTACAAACAACCCTGCTGAATAAAAAACACACAGAAAGTGTCGGAGAAATTCGAATGGATTTAATGATTATTATGGCAACTATTTTGATTTTACTGGAAACTATAACAGTGTCTGTGGGTCTCTACTGGTAATTCTATTGATGTAATGTTATCTGGAGGATGGGAACCAATGTAACACCATTAAGTCCTGCTGAAATCAAACCTCAAACACACGACGTAAAGGAATTTTGTACTGATTTTAATGGTAAACAGTTGATGGCTTTTAATAGTATTTTTGTATTGGATGTTATCAGAAATTGTATGGTTTGTTTTCCAGCAGGGATTTGTATATTGTTTACAGCATAATATAACAGTGACTAATACAGATAGACAAAGGTCCAGGTTCAGTTCGTACATAAAGGCAGGAGATGGTGTTTGTGAAACTGTAGAATCCATAAAACATAATTTTATTATAGAATATATTATTCAGAATTATGTGTGTGTGTATGTGTGAGAAATCCAAACTCAGATTTATTTGTAATCACTAGATGGCAGACTTGTGTGCTGAATCCTACAGCATCTCTCTCTCTCTCTGACTCTCTCTGTCTGTCTCTCTGTCTCTCTCTCTGACACACACACATCTTCAGCGTGAGCACCAGCTCCCTTTTTTCTTACAGCAGGGAATCGAACATTGCGTTTCCAGAATCGATGTGAGGTGCTTGAAAAATGTGATGTTTTCCAGAGCGTACGTGACTGTTTGTTTTTAATGCAGTCTCTGGCTTTCTCATCGCCGTCTTTTGTATCTCTGCCCGTCTTCACTAGCAGCCTCAAACTGTGTGTGTGTGTGTGTGCACAACTCCAAAAGACTGGCTTTAAATTCAAGGGGAGTGGATAAATGTGAGCCAGTATAATCAGACAACACAGAAGGGCCTTTAGGTAACCGGGATTTTGCCAAACGGGACGTGTTTCTGGATAAACACGGGCCAGTGCTTCTCAGTCTCTGTAACTCCAAGGCCGCTACTTTCTAAAGTCAATGTTGGAAGGTCCTTATGTTTTTCTTTGTATTTCCAAACTATTTTATTAACAGAAAGTCAAAACATCAAAAACGAACAGTGATGAATCGCAGGCTTGGTGGCGAATGATGAAAAGTTTCCTTATCAAAAGGGAGTATATTATTTTTTTTAAGTAGTTCAATTTGTATATATATTGTTTACCTTCATATTAACATGTGAAGCATCATAGTGATTGACTATGATACTGTCTGTGTACTTTTTTGTAGGTATAATAGACACCATATGGTTATCTTTCAATTAAGATGAGTCTACCGACTCTAACCATGACTATTATCAAACGTAAATATAATGTGCAATTCAAATTTTCCGAGCGAGTGAGAGATACCTTGAGTGTCCAAGACTTTGATTCCTTTGACTTGGCAGGCGTTACCTAGAACGCCTAGAAATCATAGCAACCGCCCTAGCAACCACACAGCATCTCCCTGGAAACTTTCTCTTAAAAAGATGGAAAATCTACTTTTCCCTTAAATTAAGACATTAACAAAAAAACAGCACTATTTAGAAAATTAACCATGGTTTTATTTAAGTAAAACAGCTTGTGGGTACATTGGTTTACCCACGTACAAGTACCGTGTTTTTGTTATACATTTGAATCTCATAACAATCTCTATCACATCCGAATGATTACATGAGAAACAAAAGGAAAGTTTCTGAGGTTTTGGGGTCACTCTAGCACAAGCATATGTTCACACCCTCACTTACGATCTCAAGCCTCAAGGCTAAACCCAGCTGGGACTATAACATATTAAAAACAACAAAGTCAAGGGGGTTTTTGTGTTATTGAAGAACTGGGTCATTATGATCAAGTGTGGACGTAGGCAAATAGATATAACACAGATGACCGAGAGAGATGCGCTTACATCAGGACTTTAACTTCATCCCGAATGAGCAATTTTCACAAGAAGAATGACTTGTGCCGTTCATTTTGTTAAGTAGATTCTGGTAAGATTATTACATCATTACAAAACAAATAAAGTACCATGTATTGGACTGTAGTTTTGTGGAAATAATATGGAAAACCGTATTACTTTGAAGTATATTTAGTTCTACAAAAACACCATGATATAGCCTGGTATATATGCCATAGTACCTTTGTGTATGATATGGATATCATGGTATTTAAATATAATCATCATTTATTATTAAAAACATATCCAGAATGCTTCATTATTAACATATAACAATATCAAAAATACATGATTTACTTAACATATAAAGAAGATGTATTTCAATCATAAGTGATCTAAAAATCAGCTTTGTTTTCATCGTGCAGTATTCTCTATATCGGGGCGTTCTAAGCTTTACTGTGGCACAGGATCACTTGCGACACAATACACCATACAAACATCTTCAACATACTTAACAAACTTTATTAACATGTTCGCATGCACTGTATGGAAATTATGAAGTGGATTCATTACACAATGATAATTGATAACAATGAAAAATTACATCTTTTCAAGAATTTACAATTACAATATATCAAGAAACCAGTCGTTTTATGGCTCCAACTAATATAAAGAGCATATATTATCTTTAAAACAACTGCATTAAACTGTACTGCCTATATAAGCACATACTTATCTCAGCCATAGGTTCTGCCAACTTTAATGTAATGTCCGAAAGCGAGAAAATTGAATATTCATTTTATTTCTGAAAGTACATGTACTGGCACGTGCCCCAGTAAAAGGGGTCTAGCGACGCCACTGCTCTATATATTTGTTCTGATGATTTTGTGAGATTTCTCTCATCATTGGTACACAAGGAGCTGTATGATTTAGAGCCTTATAGTAAGTTTGTGCATGTGTATAATCATCACTGATTTGTACGCTGCTATATTTAGGAGAAAATCTGTCTGACATTCATTCAGAAAAATTGATTGTGACATCACATTAGAGATATGAGAAACAGACAAGAAGCGATTGAGTCGGGTGCCAGCGCTGCGTGGGAGCGTTCGTGTTCAATGCCAACTAACCACACATGCATCTAAATCCAGCAGCACACACACACATATATTGGGGATTGATGAAAATAGGCCTCAAAAAAGTAAAAAGTTTGGATTTGTCCTAATTATTACATTTATGTCCTTATCCTTTTAAAGTTAAAGAGAGTTTTTTAGAGGACTTTACAAAGAATCATATTTCTTCTGTATTTGTGTTCATTTTTTATCAAGGCCTGTCATATCATACATTTTACACACTTCATCTGCAACACAACAACTGCAAGATCAGAAATGTCATATTAGAATGAAACGAGACGAAGTCATGAGATGTTGTATTGGTTTTTCTGTGAAGTCAACTGAAGGCCGTGATCAGATTAACATTCCAACACAGAGTCAATTCTCTTATACAGATGAAGAATCGTAGAAGTTTTAAACATTTCAAGTAATCCAAAGTTGCCCAAAATTCAACGATCACCCTTTTACACCCAGTTTGGCCCGCAGGTTGTTGTCCTATGCTCGCATCTCTTTACTTCTCTAACAATCGTCAAACAGCAGAGGAGGAAAATATGTCTGCCTACAGAGCAGTTTGTGTCTTATTTTCAGAGCGCCGGCATCACGGCCAAGTCGCAATCACACAGGGCTCAGAAGCTAATTAAAGAATGCAAATTATACTTGATTCGGTCTGTGACCAATGCGAACATGAAGATAGACAGTGTTTGTGTTATTCATAGCGTGTGCTCGTCTCCAAAGAGGAACATCACAGAACAGCTGCAGTGACGTTGATTAAAAAAACATGATCTGGAACCCGAATTGGACGACTAAAACTGTGTTGCCATGTCCTCATATTCCTTATTTCGACTTGACCTTATTTGTCTTTGAAACGTGTCATTATATTCAAACACAGCCCTGTTGACAAAAACAGCATATGCTAGTTAGGTAGGTTTTGAAGCACGGTAGCTGGTTTGTGCTGGTTTGAAATGATCTTAAACCAGCTACCATGCTTCAAAACCTACCTATACAGCATATGCTGTTTTTGACAACAGGGAGATCCAAGCATAGTTGCAAGCATAGTTTTCATCCGGTTATGTTCAATTACAGTAGCTTTTATTACTTCTAACAATAGAGGTGCTAATGCTAAAGTCTTTTATATTTATAAGACATGAAAGAGCGCGGAATTGAAGTGTCAAGCCACATTTGGATTATGTTGAAAACTAGCAAGCTAAAACAACTGATTGTAAATGCATGCAACCACATTATAATTCCATTGTAAATGCATTTGACCACATCACATTTCTCTCACCATTTTCTGTGATACATTCATGAGTGCACAACTCCCAGAAACTTTTGTAGCATCAACAAATCCAAAAGTCAAGTGGCCCCTCGCTAGGAACATTGTAAAGCGCCTGACACCTACAAGAGACCACATACAAACACGGTAAGCTTGAGGTCTCGCTGTCCTCGCTCGCACAGTTCCCCACATTCACACTGTGACAGCAGGTGGGATCAAAACTCAGCAGTCTGGACCCATTACGGTTACAGCTCATCCGGTGAAGCCACAGTCGCGAGTGTCCTAGAACATTTCCAGCAGCAAGTCAGCGGGCCGTTTTCTGATTCGTCTACGAGGCTGTCACCTTTGGAACAACTACCACCTTGACGCTAACAGGATGGCACTTTGAGATCAGAGGAGCGCTGCCCTCCCGGAAAGCCTTACTGTCATTTCGGTAATCTCGTGCAGCAGGTGCCTTAGTCTTTATCTTCCACCGCTCTCGACTTTCTGAGTCAACACGTGACGTCAACACACAAACTGCGTGCTTGCACAGTGGATGAAGTGAAGATGGGGGGCTCAGGAAAGACAAATACCACACGCGTTGAAGCGGGAGCAACTGCTAATGGAAGTTTTTGCGCTTTCTTTTAGTCGCTCTACTGTTAAATTTACTCTGAGCTTCATATTGGTGTCTAAACTTCCTTGCTCTTATTTGTCTAGATAATTAGAATTGGAGAGCAAAAGGAGACTACACTCTCCGGCTTCTCAGATTGTGCTCTTGACACTGAGGTAATCTCACACGTTTCAACACGTCAGACAATCCAAAAAGAGTTTTAAGAGAACAAACTGACAATTCTTCCATAAGAATCCAACTCGAACGTTTCTCATCAAGTTCTTCCAATGCCATATCTGATCTAGGGTACTCACAATCACTCTACAGCCCTACACTCCTTCAACACTTTCTTAACCTTCTTAAGAAACGCATGCAAAATATCTAAAGAAGCACGTAAAATGTAACCGAAGAACTGCATTAAGAGTCTCAATCTTCTGGTGTAGTTAGCGTCGAGGCGGGGCGTGTGTGCGGGAGGCGTGAGGGTTGCATTAGTGTGTAAGCGTAATGATTTCCAAGTCCATTCCCGTACGCGACTGCGGCATTCATAGCGTGACATTAATCACTGGGGTGCACTCCATTGTGTAATGAATGGAAACAAATTACCTCATCCACTTTGACAGGTTAATGTTCTTAGACTTCTAATACTCCCTGCCTTCAAGACATATGGACCCAATGCATTTTGTCTTACAACTCAGAAAGCGTTTCAGGTCCTGAGCACGCGTAACCTCTATTGTTCTACGTTTTAACAACGCAGCGTCTCTGAAACCCACGTTAGAAGTTACCGAAGCGGAGACTCCGTCCTAGATCCAGTGAACCTCGGCCGCACCCTCGGCGCGGGTGAAGGTTTCATGATACCAGTCGCTCTTGTTTGGTTCATCAATTTTGGCTTGTAGCTCGTTAATCTTCATTTCTGGTGCGCAGTAAAACTCAGAGATTAATTACAAATCTGGTCAATTGTCATGGGGTCTCCGCACCATCCCACGGGCCGAGTGTAATATTTCTTGCCGAGCCTCTGGGCGACTCAGGCAAACTGACAATTACATTTGCGACAGACCAGTGCTCTGGTTGTATACACAGCGAGCGCTTCTGTCAGCTGTTTTGACGCTACGAAAGCAACCAAATATGTCAAAGACTACACGGGACTGTGCTGGTTATGATTATACCAATAATTTACTGATGAAATCATTCTGTGCTTTTGAATGTCGGCTGAAAAATAAAATCAGTGGTAGCTCTATTGTACAGAACAAGTGATGAGTTCAAGAAGTAAACAATATCTTTGTTTTTCATTAAAACTCCATTTATTATAACAATGATTTTTTCTTGTGTATCTTCAAATACACATTGCCATATAAACTTTTACCTCGTGTCTCACTTCGCATACTACCCGTTATAAATACTATTCGAAATCAGGCAAGTTTACAATGCAAACCCACAGCTTTGTAAAAATAAAATTTCTCGTGTCTTGTCGCTGTAGATCTAGTATGCGCCGGACTCTTAAATAACGGTGCAGGAAATGCTTAAGTCGCCGTAAAGTTGTTCCGTTGTTCAAGTCAAATAAATGTACTGTGGATGGAGAGGTAATTAATTTAAACTTCCCTTCCAGCACAAATGCATGTGGTGCTGGATACAAACAGAGTTCAATGAGGGAAAGTCTGCCTCTAAGTGCTGTCTTCAAGTGCCAATCAATCAAAGGAAGAGTGCAGAGTTAAAATCAGGAGGAGAGAGAGAGAGAGAGACAGAGCGAGCCATCAGAGAAGTTTCTAACTAACACTTGTTCCAGAGTGAAGGATGAGGAAAGTTACAACATATATTACAACACTTAGAGGGAAGCAGATGTGCTTTGCATCTCACAATCCAAACAATAGAAGTAATGTTTCGTAATGAGAAAAACGCAGTGACTACACAGTAACCTGCTAAAACCCACTCAACACCTTAACAACTGCATAGAAACAACTAAGCAACCGCCCTGAATACCATAGCAACCAACTAAATCTTACTCAGATGACCTTAGCAACTGCATAGCAAAGGCTTAGCAACCACTTATATTTAAAACTTATTAAAACTC
Organism: Barbatula barbatula; assembly: GCF_947034865.1. Taxonomy (NCBI): domain Eukaryota; kingdom Metazoa; phylum Chordata; class Actinopteri; order Cypriniformes; family Nemacheilidae; genus Barbatula; species Barbatula barbatula. Next base: position 1,206,119 of record NC_136771.1, on the reverse strand, counting down.
ATCCAGATCCCATAAGCACCCAGATTTGCAATCAGGAATTGCAATGACCTAGCAGCCATCAGAACACATTAGGAACTGCTAAAACTCATTTATATTAAGTGCACTGCCATACACCTTAGCAACTGCATAGCAACCGAATTAAACTAACTGAGAACACCTTAGCAACTGCCTAACAACCTGAAAAAACGAATTTAGAACACCCGAGCAACTGTACAGCAACTTGATAAACCGGACTGAAGACACATTGGAACTGCACAGCAACCTGATAAAGTTGTGCAAAGTTCCTCCTCTTGCTCATGTATGCAATTACCATGTAGTCTCAATTACCCAAAGTAAAGAACTCAAACTTACAGACACATCACATTGCGGCCGTAATCGAGCCACACACTGCATTCCCCCCGGGACTAATCTCTTTCTGCTTCAGCGTGCTGGTGACATCAAAGCCGGACAGCCGTAGCGTTTGCAGAGCTGTGATGCGATTTGTGTTGTCCCCAGCGGGGGTCAGGCGGCAGCGTCCGACCTGAGCTGCCCTCCTAGAAATTCAGGAATCCCCTCTCTGAAATACAGCCTCTCGTCTCCTGTACTGAAGGAGGTCCATCTCCCGGTTCCTAAGAGACTCCGAGGCGGAGAACAGATAGATGATTAGGCTTCAAAGTCATGTCTGGCTGATCAGGAGTGACCTCAGGGCTGCAGTTCAGCTCTAGTCGGGTCAGATGAAGTTTCCAAGAAACAGCATTGAGCATTGGACCTCACGGTGCCTGTTCTCCTACTGTATGGCTTTCTTAAAAGAATCCTGAGAATGAAAATAAACCATAAAATAAAAATACTATACTTTCCTATGGTAAACCGTAGTAAAAATTCCTGAAATTATAGTCTTTTTGATTCATACTTTAAATAATAGTAAAATACTTGCAATTACCACATATGTAAAGGGTGACCAATACAAATAAATGAAAAAACTCACATAATATGCATGCTTATGTATGTATAGTATACCATAAAAATTCCCTTCATCTTTGTTTTCTTCAAATAGGAAACAGTTATATATGTATACAACTACAACTTGTTTAAAACATTTAAAATATAAATATAATATTAAAAAATATAATAATAATAGATTAAATAAAAAAAGAACAACATACAAATCTTAACGCTTTTAATATAAATACCTTTTTGTATATATACAGTACATATATCTTTTATTATATACCTACTGAAACAATTATATAATAAATATGTATGCAATATTACAAATATTATAACACAATATAGTTCACAGTGAACCATTCGGTCAAAGGTTCTTTAAAGAATCATCTGATTCTTACCTTTTTATAATCTGAAGAACCTTTTATTATCACAAAGAACCTTTTGTTAAACAGAAAGTTCCTTCAGATGTTAAAAGTTCTTTACAGAACCATTTAGACTAAAAAAAGTTATTCTATGGGATTGTGAAGCACCTTTATGTTTAAGAGTGTAATATAATATAATATGATATATCCTATCATACATCACACCGCACATCCCATCGTATCGTTCACACAGCACGTAGTATCGCATCGTATCATATACCACACCATTCCGCATAATAATATACCGTACCGTACATCACACCGTTCACCACATACCGTATTGCATCGCAACATACCGTGTTCGTATCATATCATATTGCAATTATTTCATATATCACATATCGTATCATATTGCATATCATATCATCATAATATACTACTTTTGAAGTAACTGGTTACATCTAAATGAACTAAGAAATGAGTGATTTAATTTAGTATACAATATTATATGATAAATCTCTACTTTTACTACATCGTACACCACACATTTACCTGCTCCTGTATCATATGGCGATGTTAATGAGATAATTTGTTGCTTTCGATGACAGACCCTCAGCATCAGATGGGTCACCACACTCGGCGTCACACACCGTTCCTCTGGTTAGCACATCTCACACAGCGCCTCATTTCCCGTCTGTGAGGAAACACATGATTACAGCGTTCCACATCACACTGCGCTGAGCTCTCACTACACATTTACATAAAGCCACCTCGTGAGTCATTTAACCACCTCATGTGATAAATGACTGATTCGTGCTACACCTCAGCAGGTGTGAAGTGATATGGGTGAGCTGAGACAACACCACATGTTCAGTTTTCTACACAAATTCTAAGAATGGGACTGCAACAGGAGAAGCAAGTTTTGTGCTTGATGGCATTTTCGGTCTGGACTGCAGTTTTCATCTATTCACACAAGAATACACAAACCATTCAAATACGGCATACCGGGAATCATGGGCTGTTAAAGCAAAAGAAAACCATGACAAACTATATAGACATCAAAGGAGAAACTTGAGCCATATAAGACTTGAGCCAGTCTCATTGTCCATGCCCAGACCTGAAAATGCTGTGATGATAGAGCTGGACAAAGTACGTGGCGACTCTACAAAATGATTAATGATAATCTTAAATCTAATTATTTTTTATTTTGCCTTGTTGTGCAGCACTGTCGAGCTTGTGCAGAGGCAGCAGTTTTTGCCAGAGGGGAACTGGAATCCCCTGGTTAGTCCTGGTTTCCCTCTGAGGGTTTTTCTCCTCTAATGGAGTTTTGGGTTCCTCGCCACCGTTTGCATACTGTTTGCCTGGCCGGAGGGGCTGCTAGAATTTTATAGTTTTATTTAATTAACACTGTACATAGTAATTTATAGTCCGTCTTATATTTGACATGTGTTTTGACTTGCATAACCTTATATGTTTTGCTTATAGTCAATGTTTTCTTGTACAGCTGCTTTGTAACAATGAACATTTTTAAAAGCGCTATATAAATAAAGCTGACTTGACTTGACAGATGTAGAAAAACAACCAATCAATAATTTACTCCTCAAAGCCAATGGTGTGTGCGGCAAGACCAACCCAACCGATAAAAACACTGGAAACAATTCAAGAGCTCAAGATCTTCAATGCTTCTGAAGGTTGGACATCACTTCAGATCCTCTCTTCTAATTACATTTATTTTCATCGATGTGAGCTAAAAGCCTGATCCAAGGACTTATTATCCCAAAGTATTTGTCATCGTTCAATGTGAATAAACAGTAACAGCCTCTTACGCACAGTCCAAGGACAGAAGATGTGCATCGAATGCACAAAAATAATGAGACTTGACTTGTGGACACACAATTGACATCGAAATAGCTGAATTAAGTTTTTCAAAATTCAGTTTTGTAGGCTGATATTGTGGTAGATATTTAAGCCAAAAGCAAGTTTGGAGAAAACAGAAAAATGTGAATGGAGCAGTCGTTCAAAACATAAATATTCCACTTTTTGAGTTTCGGTTTAATAATACTTGTTTTGAGCTGGCACGTGTCAGTTAGCGCCGACTAAAAAGAAGAAAACCTTAAACTGTAATTACTGGACTAAGTGTATTGAAAGCCAATGTAAGAACTGTTAACAGTTAAATACTGTACATTCAATGCATTATGCTGCTAGAATCTGCACTCGCTTCAATCTGCACCATATTTCAGTATTGTGAATTTAAGTATTGTGCTGCACCGTTTGGAACAAAAATAATATAACATACAAATAAAAAAGAAATTTACCATATAAATGTAGCATAAAAAACAATTATACATAATAATACAAATATATTATATAATATAAATAACTTATATACTATAAAAATAAAGACATGCTCATAAACTATTAAAATAAATATCAAACAAATGATATACAATAGTACATATTGTTTCTTTGGGAATGGCAAAATAAAGACATACAATAAAACAACATTCAATGAATAATTGGTCATTCAAAATCAAATTCTTTGTTCCAAATGAATGAAATGTATAAAATAAGTGCACAGTGAGTCACTTCTGATAAATTAACGTGATGATTTAAATAAAATTTTGTGTTCATGAGATTCACCCATATCACATCATAAATCCTCAAATATTACATTTGCTATTAAGCACAGACAATCTCTATGTAATGAAGTCAGACCCTGTGTGAGTCCAAAAAGAAAAACAATCCATGCGCTCCTCATTAGAAACATTCAATATGAAATCCCTTGAAAAACCCCAAATATTGCTTACAAATTAAATGCAAAATTACTTAGACGTCTCGATTCTGTAGTTGCAAAAGGTCAAAATCGCACGACACGCTTCAGGTGTTCACACTTATGGCTAAAACGGTTTTCTTTTTCATGCATAAGTTATTTTCTCATGTTCTAGAGAGGAACATTTCCGAGACACCAGCATCGAGTGCACTGCGCTTCCGAGACATAACACTTCTGGGCAGGCCCAGCTCAGACATGTGGCCACCATAAATTATTAAAATCTCATTGCTTATTCTGCTTGCCTGTTCTCATCTGTGCACTGTGTAATGGAGACCCCGTCGGCAGGGGGAAAGGGAACGGAGCATTTGCATCAAACTTTCTTCAAATCGTCTGGGTTTGTTGGGGGCATTACCTGTTTACTCAGCCTCTGAGGGCAGCCAGCATTTTGTTTGAGGTCAGTAGACTAATATCCCGTGTCGCCTAGAGGATCAAGGGTTTGGGAATGGGCCTTTTACCATTCAGAGCCATAATCCACCCGTGAGGTATACAGAGCTCGACTCCAGGGTGCAGCTGGAGATTGTACGAGGAGGAGACGCCTTGGGAACAGAAGATGCATGTAAATGGGAGAGCCGGAGACTTGTAAAAAGGGAGTCTGGGACTACCTGCGAATGCCAACCAGAAAACTTTCTAAATATGCGATGGGAAAATGCAAAATCATGCCAATGCTTAAGGATGAGGGGCAGGTCGCTTAGGATTTAATAAAACACCGCCACGCATCTGACTTTCGGAATAACGTTTGCTCTAGCCTGCAGTATTCTGCACTGCCTCATTAGACGGAAAAGATATCTATCCTACACACCAACAATTGCTTGTTTTGTTTTTATTGAATATTGTGTCATTTGGGGGATGAAGCATCTAATAGAATACACTGCAATAATACACCACAAACACAATGAAAAACAGCAAACATGTATGGATATTCCTTTCAAAAGTTCCCATAAAAAAAGAGATCTCTTTATTATCTCAGTCATTTTATCAATGAGATTCAATGGAGAGCAAATGGAAACTTTGGGTGAAGTCTCACGTGTGTCTCAGATGTTTCTCCTGAGAAAACGAATCATAAATGTGACAGATGGGTCTGACATTAGAGTTTGAGAAGAGACGTCAACAATGTGTCAAACTGATCAAAAGTCAATATTATTTTTAATTTACTCAAATACAGATTATTTCACCAATTATAGGAGAAACATCTGAAGCCAAATTAATAAAAATGAAGAGCTATTGAAGAGCAACATCTGAGAAATAAAATTGAAATATACATGGTTTAGTTTCACATTACAGACTCATGTGATGCATTTGTTAACTTGACAGAATGACACTTGTTCACAGTGACCCCATAACACGCCGAAAATGTTCAATTATGGTTACACGGTATTTATTGCTGAATTACACAATGTTTCCGCTCATAATCATGGCCGTGTCTGGGAGGAGATGGAAAATGTCAATGGTGCAAGATTCCTCATGCGCTTTAACGGAAGAATAAACAGAAAGAGCACAAACTAATGAAACAAACCCTGATGAACGGCGATGAGAGTTTGTCTCGATTATTTCTCATCGCAGCCACCAACACATTTAACAACACGCTTCACATTTGTTAATTCGTTTCTGTTGACGGAGGGACACTAAGGAAGATATCAAACACCAGATTTATTCTGCCTAATGTCCGCAGTGCATTTTAAAAGGCAGGACACGTCTGTCACCATGTGAAGGAGAGAGAAGTGAAAGGCATCTGACACGTTATAAAGAGTCGAATCGTTTCTCTATTCCTCTGGCTTTCACTTCACATCTCCACAACTTCATCCGTCCACTCTCAAAGAGACGCAGAACTGTCATCTAAAGGTGGGTGGTGGTGAATGTACAGTATGTGTGTGGGCCGGGGGTTATGCAGAGAGCATCCGCTGATTGCCATAGCAACCGGCTCATCGCATCAACCTTCAGATCCGTCCGCATCAACCTTTACACTGCTCAATCTCTCTTAGGGGTTCACTGTACAGCCAACAAAGGTTCAGTTGTTCAGTTTGCGAAAGATGGCAAAAACTACAGTTTCAATGTAAACAAACACATTTCTGACGTATTTCAAATCATTGGTTTAAAGCAGAATGTGAATTTACACACTGACAACACCTACAGTATAAACTACATCTGCCTTCTGTCCACTGCTTTATAAAGGAATGGGATAATGATTTTAATACTTGACGGCGGATATTTAGCATCTTTATTAATTCAGTTGTTGTGACCAACGGGCAATTTGAAAATTATGGAGGGTTTTCAATAACTTTACATGATGTCGATTGTGTGGTATTTAAAGATGTGGTAAATCGTCATTTTTTTGTATTTGAAAGCACGCGCACATATCCTAAACCTTCCAGCCATCAATCTGATAAACAGTATACTAAAGATCACGTGCAAAAGCTGCCTTGTGATATTTTTAAACATTCTCTCTACGTTTGGTTGTTAAGACGATAAGCATATCAGATGAGAAATCCACACATGATATGATATATTCCGTCAGATTTTTGGCAACGCGTCGATAAAATACAGTAAGAATCCTTGTAAATCCAATTTACTTTTTATCGAAGACCATACAGTGTGCTGATGATAACATGAATCTATTTGAACTTCTTTTTAAAACTCTTTTTAAACTATGAGCACGTACAGTCTAAGTGATGTTTAATGTTCGTTATCTGTTTGCTGGAGATAAGCGGTCCACATTTTGAAGTTCATCTTTTAAAACCGTTCCTCACAGGAGCAGTCCGTCTTAACTTTAGATCTGTGTGTGAAGCGCTCTTTTTGTACGATGTGAAATAAGCTTCGCCCGGTTGTAGTGCAGCCGCGAACAGCAGGTGTTGCTCGTCAGTTTTGAAATTATTTTTTTAATAGATTACCACATGAAACCAACAGTATTACAATTCAAAATATGAATCATATTCTGTCATCAGTTATTTGAGGCGCGATACACTGCTTCCGATGCTTCACCGGAAGTTTTACCCACATTCACTTTTACAGAAGCGCCCACCGGAAACTTGTGGATAAGGTTCAACACAATACGACACTTTTCTAAAATAACACTTTCATGAGTTGGCTAGTCCGTACGAACTTAAAAGATCAGGTTTGTAGGTTTTAGTACGATTTGCTTTCACGTTACCATTTACTTTATTCTTGCTTAGAACACATTTTTATGGGATTTACATCGTACCAACTCATACGAAATCACCATCTCGAAAATAGCTAGGCTTTATCCTGTAAGTTCAGGTTGGAATGTCACGTGGAAAAAAGATACAAAAAGTCACATTCCCATATATACTCCTGAAACTTCTTTAAGAACCTATGACTAGCAAACAACACAGTCCTTTAAGTGAATTATGTTTCACTATGAGTTTCTGGACTCACAAGGGCCATTTGTTTCCACCCTACGACAGCCTCCGCGCTTTAGCTTTGGTACTCAACAGATTTATTATCTCTGTTTTTGGGAAAGAGCTCTTTTTTTCTTGCGATGGCTTCCCGAGCATCTCGCCCTCTCTTTCAATAAGACATCACGCTTTAATGCCACCCCCTCAAGTGTTCTGCTGGTAATAACTCACAAGAAATCTCAGGACCGCAGCACGGATGCCTTCGGATTCTCATCGCGACCCGGTGAGACTCATAACGCAGATGTCAAACGCAGCCGCGACATTGTCGTAAAAGATGTAAGCGCACGGCTGTCGTCCCTTTGGTGCTGGCCTGCATCTCAGGAGCGACTGGAAGGTAGTGGATGGGCTAACAGGAGCGCGCTATTATAGCCACCGATGTCTTCAGACTTCCATTACGATGTATGGAGGAGTGCAACGGTCCTGAAAATAGCCACCGCGTGATGGATGCGTAGACCCAGGCGCCCTCCGTTCGAATAAAAACATCAGGGCCTGACCGAGAGATATGCCCGCGGGAGAGGAGTTTTCTTACTGACATAACAAACGAGACGTTTTCTGTACGAAAACATTATGCTTTCTCAATGCGGTTCTTACAATTCTGTACCAATATAAGACGAAGAGCTTCTCAAAGTGTAGGAATGAAATGATACGTGATGCCAGGAGGACGAGGGGCATGTGAGAAGTGTACCAAGTTGGAGATTCTAGAAGAATCTTTTGAGACCCAAAAGCCCACACAGCATGAGTGCACTGATGCAGACCAGCTATTAGGAATATCTTAGAAATCTTTTTTTATTGGTAATATCGCATTTAATAAATAAGTTTAACAAAATATAAAAATATTAGTTAAGTTTATTATAAATCCGTGCCATCAGACTTTGTAATTTCTACGCCCTCGATCAAGACCCCTTAGCTGGTTACGTCACATTAGCAACTGCATTAGGTTAGGTGCAGCAATTCCCATATGTGGAGGCAGAATACTTTCTAGCTTTAAGTTTAGGATATTTTTATTTGTCTAAATGAAAGGTTAATATTGACCAAAGACAATGCCGGGAGGCCAGCGGAGAAGGGACGGAGAAGCGGTGCAGTCAGAAAGGCCATCATCCTCAGGTTTGAAAAGAGACCGGCATTTGCCTAAGGAAACTTTGCCCCCAAAGTCCACGAGGGTACATGGGAGTGCATTTTGAGACTTGAGGTGACATCCACGACACTCCTGGGTAGGCAACTTCAGTGGAGATTTCTGAGCGCTAAAAAGACAAATGGGACCCCCTACGGTCTCGTAGAGTTGGCGAGCACGCACAATTTGAGTCCACATAAGTGCGCCATTTGGGACAGGGCCAAAGAAGGCTTTTGTGTTAAAAAGGTGAACAGATGGAGATAAGACAAAGCAGATGTCAACACACACCTTTGGTAATCTCCACCATCACCAGCGTATCCTGTACAGGTGTAGGCTGAGAGTTTCCCAATGAGGATCATAGAAGAATCTCCCCGTATGCTGTGTACTCACACATTTGTGATCGTGGGACTCTCCCTCTCTCTCTGGGGGCTTCTGGGAGGTTCCGCTTCCTCCGTCCAAATATTGTGTCAAGTACGTGAGGAGGATAGTGTTCGCAGGAGCCATCTGTTTCAGTGCACAAGATCACGCAACGCATAACTTTTTGAGTGTTAAGATAAAACTGTTATCAAGACATGTGCTCTCTTAAAATACAAGTGTTTTTTCTTTCACACACAAATGCAGATTATTTTATGTATGCACAATATTTTTAGATCCTTAATTCCTCATTTGTGTTTTTTTAAATGTTTGTTCAATTTCATATTAAATCGTTAATGCTGACACGATGAAGCTAAAACGGGCTATTCATTCAATAAAATTATCAAATACATTCTCGAGAAATGATATCTAACAAATACGATGTAAATGTTATGTTGTCTGATCTTCACACTGTTTAGTGCAGATATTAATTATGAATGATAGCTATAACATTACTGTAATATATTATGTGTATTATTGTATATATTATTTCTCTTAGAGTGGTAAGTTTGAGTATGGGTCACAGGGATTTTGTATTTCTCTCTCTCTCTCTCTCTCTCTCAGATTGGGGTGTTTTTCTCACTTTCTGTCAGATGAGTGGGTTCCGGAATCTCCATCCAAATATCTTCTGATGTATGTGAGAGGAGTATGGTGTTCACTGGAGCCATCTGTTAGGATGCAAAAGATCATGCAGTGCATTTGACACAATACAAAAATCTCGTTCCAAAATCTAATTCTGCTTTTTTAAATCCAATCCCTACACCAAAAACAGATACGCACTTCACATAATATATCATTTAATCATTCTACCAGGTACCGTTAACAATACAGTCTCTCTGCGATATGCACGTTATTTAGGCAATGACATCGTACAAATTCAGCCATTACAAAATCCCTTGAGATCAGGCTCAAAGCATCAAATAAATAAATAAAAAAATATTCTTTAATTACATATGATGTTTTACCACTACCGACTACTGAAACGTTTGTGAAAAAGGAATATGTAATCATCGCATTACATAAAATTTGATATTTCAATATATAAAGCGTTATTTGGTCCTGAATGCAGATGCAGGCTATAATGTTTCAAATTAAGCCTCTTAAAGATGCCGAGCTCTTCTCTAGCACATCTAACACATCCTCTTAAAGTTAAACAGATCCTGAAGTAATTTAATCTCAGACCCAGTTTAGCTCATCCACACACTGCCAGTGGAAGCATATGGTTTGGGTTCAACAGGATAATCTCTTGTAATTCTGCTTATTTGAGTCTATTCTCTTTTCTTGTTCTTCTAATGCCTCGGTTTAACAACAGTAACAGTGATCTGTAAGTCTAACAGGTGTGAAAACAAAATGCAAAACCGATGTCAGTGTTAATCATAACCTTGTATGTTTTGCTTATAGTCAATGTTTTCTTGTACAGCTGCGTTGTAACAATGAAAATTGTAAAAAGCGCTATATAAACAAAGCTGACTTGACTTGACTTAACCAACATCTAGCTTTCCTGTAGCTCAGTGTTAAGAGCATTGTGTTAACAACGCAGGTTGTGGGTCGGTCCCAGGGGATTGCAGCTACTTATGTAAAATGTGTAGGATAATGCAATGTAAGTCGCTTTGGATAAAAGTGTCTGCCAAATGCCTAAATGTAATTGTAAATGTAACATCAAAAACGTGCAGAAGTTAAAATGAAAATTCTGTCATCATTAACTCGCCTTCCAGTTGTTCAAAATGTGTTTGTTCTGATGAACACAGAGAAAGATATTTGGAAGAATCCTTATAACTAGACAGATTTTGCCCCCCCCATTGACTCCCATAGTAGGAAAAAATACTTTTCTGTTTGACTACTATTGTATTTTTCCTACTATGTTAGTCAATGGGTGTCCAGATATGTTTGGTTATCATCATTCTTCCAAATATCTTTCTCTGTGTTCATCAGAACAAACACATTTATGCACATTTGGAACGACTGGAAGGCAAGTCAATGATGACAGATTTTTCTTTTTGGGTGAAGTATCCCTTTAAAATACAAATCTAATGACATCCCAGAACACAGCACTAGGAACAGGAGCAGAACTACTCGACTATTTGGTGTAACCTGACTTTGATGGAAACCCACACAAGACTCTGGGTATTCTAGCCAAGCCCTCCATGACATTTGAGATGCTTGTTTCTCTCGATGCTAAGACTCTTTACATCCTCTCCATGCTCACCGGAAAAGCTCTCGCTCAGATGTTCGCCACTTCAGTCGAGAGATTAAGAGTGTGTTCCAATCTTCTCACCAGGGAGGTGAAAGATCAGCTGGAAGCCACAGATCCAGTGCCTGATTCTGAGACTCGCTTTGACATCTGGGTTGAACATCCCCTACAAAAGAGAGAGAGACAGAAACTAATCCATCAACCCCCCGAAGAGCCAAAACCTCCAGAATCATCCCAACTCCTGCAGCCACTTCTGTCGAGGAACCCTACAAACTCGAAGGAACCTGCATATCGGACGACATCAACGAGAAGAAGTTATGTCTGCTGTTCTTCTTTAAAATACTCTATAATGTTTATGTAGACAAGCTTAAAGAAATAAGTGCATATAGGTCTGTTCATGCACCAAAAACTTATTGTATTATTCTAGAAGGTTTCTCACTGAATGACAATATGCAACAAAGTGACATTTTTCTATTCCACCCGATGATAGCTTGTAGCGTTATTTAGTTTTTCATCATCGCACAGTCATGACAGATCTCTTATAAGTGTCATGTACAGGACGAAACACGCGTCTTTATGACCCACGTTTGGTTGAGTGATCAATTTGACTGACAGGCCATCAGATTCTGCTACACGGTTTAATCTTTGCTTGACGTTACTGAGACCTCAAGGTCACACATCACCCTATCCAAAAGAAATGTCACAGACAGAGTAAACCACAGGGACAGAGAAATGATCAGATTCAAGAAAGTCCCACAATCTGGCGAATGATGGTGGTGCAGGACATCACAAGCTTCAAACACAGCAATATGAGAAAACTAAGAGTTGTGGAAAACAAATTGAGAAATTTGACATTGTCCGCCTGCATGCGTTGACTGAGGGATTTGATTAGAGGTTCCACAGATTTCTCTTGATGTGTTGTTGTGGGCGAAGCATAAGCTGACTCCCCACTGCTTCGTGGGATATTCAACAGAAAATGCTAATAGGCTACACATTTCACCTCATTCTCATTTTCAATTTAGTTCACATTTGGATGGAAAACTCTTATGCTTAGAAACGCTTTTGACGTTTGACCCATGTAGCACATAATTGATATTCTTTTTTTTCTGTCTTCGAGACAGTGAGAACTTGTAGCATAAAACAAACAAGCTATTCCATTATATAAACTATTCTGCCCCCACACATGGGCCGGCGATGGGAGTTTAAGGCTTTTCCTTTTTAACCTCTTTCAACATATTGTCCAAAAACACTTTTGTTTTGAGGCCAGTCCTATTAGTATCATTTTCTGACTGCATATTTATAAAATATCATAAAATGTAGAATATAATATAAAATGTAGTAAAACGATATTACTATGAAAAACGATATTAAAACATTACAAGAATATCCTGTTTCTTTTGTTTAGAAATGAAAACTTGGCCTTCAAAAATATATTAATAATAGAAGGTTAGCATTTTATAGCGGTTAGAATTAACATTTATTTATATATTTATTCGTATATTTGAAAGCGTTGTTCACCAACAAATACATATTTTTTTAAACATTGTGTTAAAAAATACATCATACAGGCCTGAAATGACCATTTTTCGTCACTTTTCTCATCTAGAGATGCACCGATAAATTTCCACCGATGACATTATTCAAAGTGATATCTGCCGATATCGATTCTAAAGATGAAATTAATATTTTTTTACTTTTGAATGTTATTACCTCATATAATGACTTCAAATCGGTTATGTTACTTCTTCTTTTGATTGACAGGATATATGGGCCTCGATCATTGGCTGTTCAGGTTATCCTTGTGAAAATAGCCACGATCAAGACTCTGGGCAAGAATACAATGTGTGTCTTCGTCAACCTCGGGCTAAAGAAGAACTTTCTCTTCTTCTCACTAAAGGGTGAAAATCATTAAACATTAATTTGCACTGAGGAATCATTTGGTCTGGCCCCGCAGCACTTGTCATTAAAGTATTCTGGGAATACAGACCGCCGTCGGTCCAACAGAAATAGAAACCATCGCGTTTGGCCATTGAACAGATGCACGGAGAGGTGAGCTTGTTGTTTGTGTGTTGTGCAGCTGCAAGCCAGTCATGATAATATTTCATCCTGAGGGCTTTTTTCCACATGGGTACACCATCCAGTGCGTATATCTGGGGATGAGTTCGGCTTCTTGAATTCATACGTTTTTCTGGCGCTTAAAATAACGTACGCTGAATGATGGACCATCATCAATACACTCTGCAATTTATCTTCACCTCATTGCACGGTGATTCTGAAAATCTAGAAGTTTAAATGAACTGAATGAAACGCCTGGTATTTCATTTTAGGTACCATTAGAGATGATGAAGTAAAAGAACATTACATTATACATTAAACGGATGTACAAATATTAACATTTAAATAATGTCTGCATTGACAAGTACAGTTGATATGCTTCTCTACAATATCACAAAATACGATTAAAATGATCATTTAGTTTAAGACTGTATGAAACAGTATTGTGGGTGGTTGCTATGGCTTTCTATGCGGTTGCTAGGAGGCTCGTAAGGGTTCTTACGGGTTCTATATACAGCCTGATCTCATAGAAAGTTACTTAAAAGTTGGCTAATTCATATGGATTTGTACAACGTGAATTATCCAATAACGTAAGAATAAAAACAAAAAAGTGAAGCCCGCCCCTAACTCCGCCTCCAAACACAACCTGTTGACGACTTAAAAATCAGGTAGAGGAGCAGCTTTTTAAATGAGGCTGATAGAAGTTCTGAAGAAAATTTCACAAAAACATCATTGGTTGATCAAAGCAGTTGGTTAAATTGCTTTAACTAACAGTTAAGTGGTGTCAGAGACTTTTAAATGTGTGCAATTTTTGGCAAAAACGTTCTTTTGCAGTAATTTCTTTCATCTTACCTGATTTCCAGAGGCTGCACATCAAAGTTAAAATCAGGCAGATGTGCATGAATCTCCTGGACGACACTATCTGCACACTGTTCTGTATAATAATCCTTTTTTACTATTGACAGAAATCAATAAATAATTATGTGAGATTTATGCAGTCCATATTTATTAATACCATCGAGAGATTCTTGTCATCTGTCATGATAACCTTTCCTGTAAGCAAGCTTCATGAAATCAAATATGGAAATGCAGTTGTTGGGTGAAATGGACAGGCTATCGATTAACAGACATGAATTGTGGGAAACGAAAGAAAGAAAGTTGGAGACGGATGGGATTCTTTCATGTTGGCAGAAAATCTCCAATCACCAATTAATGGATGGATGCATAGATATACGGATCATTATTGTCATAATTTCATATTTGCACAGTCTGGAAGTGTTTCTTTTACAGTTCAGACGCAGTGTTGACACTTTCATTCTCGGGCCAATCCTGACAGAGCCGGCAATCCGCTCTATTATTGTAAAAGGTTGGAATGGAATAAACATGAGAATGCCTATGAGAAACAGAGAGCTTAGCGATATTTCACTAGCGGAGCGGCACATTTCATATGCAAAGGAAATAAATAACTATAAAACATACTGCCAACTGGTTACCTGACAGTGATTTCCCATTTATGGATGCTCTGTAATCAAAAAGCTGCGGTTGCCCTGAAGAGAGATAAACATACAGAAATATTACCACAGAGAAATCATAGTCCTTTACCCAGAAATCATTGCAGCATTTAGTCAAATCCCAAACCAGCGGCCCTACACGTCTGCTGGAATATAATTCTGAACAATTATGACAAAGCATCATGCCGCTTCTCTTACAAATGACAAAACCTCTCATCTTCTTGTGCTAGAGTTCTTTCTTACAACAGCTATGAGCATTTAAAGCAAAATCATCATCTTGTCGTCTTTGAAAGAGTGTTAGTCGAGCTTCTCCGAACTGTTTTTCTGATGCAATGCAGTTTGCAACGCAACTTTCGCTGTTTATTGTCTGAGCAATGACATACAACATTTTGCACATCATATACAAACCTGCTGTAATTAGAGTCTTTCCACGCAGGATAATACATTTACATCCTTCCTCTTGTGTTTTAGAAAAGTCTAGAACAGTTGAACAAATGACAACCATTCCTGCTGACAAAGACCCACAATAATGACAAAACAAACAATATTATGCATGTCAGATGTCAAATCCTGTTGTATGTTGTGAAACTGATCTTGATACAAATCAAATGTAACTTTTAATGTATTTCAGGGCTGGAGTGGAACTAAAAACAGCCCTGTACTTCTTGGCCAAGAGTTTCCCTCTGTTCCGGCCCGATCGTGCTTGTGTTTATCGTTCCAGGGGGACTCCTTCTGTTTGTTCAAGTTTGGCCCACGTTTACAATGCGGTTCATTGGAAAACGTCCCTAAACGCCAGATTGCCAGTCCACCCCGAGTGCTTTTCACAAGTTTACATGTTGCAAAGCAAAGTTATTTACTATATTTCTGGTAATTGACAACCATAAAACATTTGGTTCAAATCAAATCAAATATCAGCCTAAATGTTACCTTAAGAACCTTCAATTTAAACAAAATGAAAATGAGACACGTTTACTTTGATTCACCAAAATTATTGAAATAAAATAAAAGTCAATTAAACCTACAGTGTATAGCACCATACACATTAAACAAACAAATAAATTTCTGAAATGAACATGAAAACTAAAATATAATACATTACAACTTACAATTAGTTTAATATACAACTGCAATAATACTGAAAGTACAGCAAAACTATAATAAAAAACAAACCAGCTTATTTTACTACAAACAGTGGAGAGATGAAAAAAACAATAGGCTGAAGAAAGTTACTTCATTTTAAATCAAATATATATATTTATATATAAAAATACAAAGTATTATTGCAAACGTTTCATTTGGTTAGTGAAAACTGTTAAATTAATCAACCTCTCGCTAAGCCACGCCCCCCATACATAATGTCGCTAACTTGGACAAACACACAGAGTTCGCTAATGTCTTACAATGAGAGATGTCAATGTAAAAGCCTTATCAATACATTTTTATTTTACAATAAATCTGGTAGATAACCAGATTTTGCCTCCAGCTTAGCCCCGCACACAAAACCCGTCACAATGTTTACTAACAGTAAAGGCGTCTATATAAAGAGGCACTGACACGTAGACACAAAGCAGGTAAAGTTGTGCAGAAGCAGCTCCGAGGTGAGTCAGAACCTCACCCACCTGACACCGTTCACCTGCCTCAGACGCCACTCGAGCAACCGTATGCATAGGAGGAGCACAGCTGATGTATGTCACAACAGAGGGAAGTCACAGGTTAGCGTGGCCTTTATCACCAACGGCCTCTCGCTCGGGTGACTGGAGACTGGTCATATCGCATCCTCCATCACTGCCCTGACAAAAGCTCGCCGATCTTTCGCTGGTTATGTCGTCTCTCTTTACAAAGCGACGAGCTGTCTGTGTGAGCCAGCATTGACAATTCTGCCGCTGCCTGAACATGTCAGTGTTTTGTAGGGCTTCCTGACTATTTATAACAACGTTCACAGTCTGGGGAAGGTGACCGGTGAAAAATAGATCTGTCATGTGCTCGCTGAGATTTTTATGAGATTCTATCAAATACACAGTGACAAATCTTGGCAACACTCACACATCCCGGTGGTAAATGTATGGGTCTTTCAGAGCTCCCGGACTTCATGGAGTTTGCCTTCAGAGAAAAGAAAGCAGACAAAAATGAGATGAGTAAGAGTCAATTCTATCACGACTTGTTCACAATCATGTTGATTCAGAGGAACACAAAAGAAGATGTTTTGAGAAATGTCTGGTTTTGTGTTCATATAATGGAAGTCAATGGTGTTCAGTGTTCTTTTGTGTTCTGCAGAAGAAGGAAACTCAGGTTTGACATGACGTGAGAATTAATAAATGCGTGAATTTTTGCGATAACTGTGTTTTTCTCCATTTGATCTCCTTATAATCTCGTTGCTATCTGCCCGTAGAAGAAGCCGAAGAACAATTATTCCAATTTAAGAGCAATCGAGCAAATGTAAATTCTACTAATGTCTAAGAATTGATTTAAATTAACCAAATTAAACGGAACTTGAAAATCATTTAATCAGTTTATGGAGATATTTTGGGGCCTGTGAGGAGCTCAAAGCAGTCGTTTAGTTGAAAATACTCGCCGGGGAATTGTCTGCGTCGGTGGAGGGATTAGCTTCTCCTGCAGGTTAAATGGAATATCAGCAGGCTTCCGGAAAACAAACGACCTCATTTCCATTCACATCTGCAACGACTAAAAAGCCCCAAAGGGTATAAACAGCGTTCATTCTTTGTCCCTTTGCCACCAGGTCTCAATAATGCAGAAATGGCAAAATATGGGAGTTTTTCTGTGAAACAACTGGAGGCCCATCACTGATGGATTTCCAGCTGAGGGAACTGAGAAGCCATGTAATAACACGCACAACTGTCTCCAGATCAGTTTTATCATTCGTCTCTTAAGACTTAAACAATGGGAAGCTGTTCGGAGACGAACGGCTCGTAGTTGTAATGGAACGGATGAGAAAAATCGATTAGGAAACATTAAATGTCTCCAAATTATTCGATGGCTGCTCACAGTTAGAAACAGCACGCTACCTTGCCAATATGGATCGTCTGACGCTCGCGTGGGGTGCCGGTATGGATTCCTGCTCACATTAGCGTGCACTTGACGGCTCACATTTATACAGCCGTTTCCAAACTACCATTTGGAGGCACTTTAAGCCACTTCTGGTGACAAACGTGTCTTGGGAACGATTGGAAAACTTCTTGCTCTAACAAGTTCGGAGGGAATATAACTTTTAATGGTTGAATAAAAACCCAATGGTTGAAAATGTTTGGCCAGCTTGTTCATTTTACACCTACATGAAGAGAGAGAGAGTGGACATGGTGAGCTTGTTCATTATTCACTAAAGCCGCGGGTCAGATTGGGGTTGGAGTTGTCATATTGGTACAAATGACAATGGCAGCTCGCAGTTACCTTGCAGTAAACGGACTACGAAAGCATTTGAGCCACAAGCCTTTCAAAGAAGCGAAAGATTACAGCTGCTGTTGTTTACTGTATATAACTGCACCAGCCGCCGGCTCAGAGAAAATAATTGTGATTTTGTGAAAGACCACTGAAAGAAAAACATACTGAAGACTGACCTCGCCGGCACTTCTGCTTTGAAGCGTCAGTGATGTTTTACAGAAACTTTTCAAAAACAATTTCATGATTTTTTGCCCACTTCAGTCAGTTCTCCAGTCGACTAGAACGTCACGCTTGAGCTGGATTTAACAACGGTGTTTTGATGACCAGTTTAACTTCAGCGCACACATTAATGCAGACCCACGCTTTACAACATCACATCCCACTTGAAAAAACATGCTGATGTTTCAGAACATCGTTTTAACCTACAAAAGGAGGACCGCAATGCTTTGTTTTGATCTTCACTATAGAAAAAAAAAATCTTAAATATTCTTCAAGACATCAATGAGATTAAATGGAGATCGAATGGAAGTTTCATCTGCGTCTCTGATGTTTCTCCTGAGAAAAAGAGTCAGAAATGTCACAGATGTGTCTGTCATGTGACTTTGAGAAGAGACGTCAACAATGTGTTTAACCTGAGCTCAGATCTGTCTCGTCTGCGATCAAAAGTCAATATTAGTGAAGATCTCAATATCAACTCAAACATTACCCAAATCCAGATCATTTTACCTCTACAATCTACATTCATTTTACACCTCCATTCATGTAATTTGATTCGGTTTTATTTCTCCAAAGCAGTTTTAAAAGAAACATCTGTGACTAATTTGAAAACTCCATTAAATCTCCTGAGCGATGAATGAGCAACATCTGAGCAATTACATTTTCCTCTGGGTACTTTCCATCCCATTCCCAACCCGCAGCAAGGGCTTTTGGGAATGTTTCTGCTTCTTTGAAATGATTGAGCCACTCCATTTCTCCACTTCATCATCTTTGAGCATATGGCGATACCCAAAAAAGCTGATGTTTATAAGCCTTGAAATGACAAGCATTGATTCAGACAGTGTGTATTCATCAGGAGGATGTTTTAAAAAGGACAAATCATAATCCGTCTTCTCTAAGTCTCTGTAATGACACACTGGAATAATTAGTCCATCACCTACACTGATTCAAATCCATTGTTGGTGAATGGCTGTTGAATATACATGGGAGGCACTGCATCACTTTGACAGGACTGTGCTTGCGTTGTCCTCTCTACAATATTAAACATTCATTATTCTCAATTACGCTTTAATTCCAGAAAGATATGACCACCCACACGGGAGGAAGCGATGGGTGGTGGGCACGGGATGACCCATTGGCAGGGACGGCGAACGCAACAGCTGTCACCGTGAGCATGCCAAAGCGAGCGAGCAAGTTATGACATTGCTTCTCTCTCTCTCTCTCTCTCTCTCTCTCTCTCACGCATACGATCTGTCCCTGGGCCCGTGTCCGTCGTCCAATAACATTTTTACAAATCACCGCTCAGCTTGAGAGCAATTCATTTTATTTTTGCCGCTGGGGAAATGCATTTTTATGCCACTAAAACAGAATAAAATCAATAGCAGAAGCTTTCTGAATCTCGGTGTTTTGAAGTCGAAGCCAGACTTCTGACCCACGGCATAATGTCTGACCCACGGCGCATCGGTTTATTATGACAAAACCATCCACTTAGAGACCGATACTGTGACCAAACGCTGCTTACAGACGTGTCGTTTACATGACGACGTGCTTACATTTAATCCAAAGCAAATACAAATGAAATTGACTTTAGAGTCAACATATCCTTACAAAAGCATACCCATTCGCTCATACAAACAAAGGTGCTTCGAAGGTGTTTCACAGCGATGCCAGAGAGGCACCATTACTGGTTCCACAAAGAACCATTCCTTTAAAGAAACATCTCTTTCTTACCTTTAAAATCTGAAAACCCTAAGAGTGTAGGAATAAAAAAAGCTGATATTAGTGTACTTCTTTTAAAGTAAAGCATATAAATGCTTGCACTCTACTTTTCATTCACTTATCAGAAAACAAAACATAGTGGTAACCTAGTTTGCTACTCTTACATTTAAAGTAGCGTATATGTGGAAGTACACTTCGATACTCTAAAAAGATCAATTTAGTAGTATACTTCAAATTAAAATTGAATTTTGCTTAAGTGTGCATAAAAAAAAGAGCTTAAAGTATACTCGTTTTGTATCGTAAACAACAAAGGGTTTGTGTATCTTCAATAATTTGATGGACTGACATGAAAACAAATAAATCCAGGAACTATTTTTGCAAATAAACACTGTAATAATGTTCTTCTTATGGACATCAATGGACTCAAAACTCTAGCTTCGAAACGCAGAACGCCACAAACCTGGCAAAACTAAGTATAGATAGATTTCTCATCAGATTTCTTTTCAGGACTTGCACACTCAGATAAACGCACCCACAATCCTTTTATAGTCACGTGATGCACTTTACACCGCTAAATGGCAAGCGTATGCTAAAACTTGCACTTCACATCTGAGTCTGGGGTACAAAAATGATAACATACAGTAGATATTTTAAGAAAGAGCTAATAGCTGTATTTACTATTTGATCTTTGTATACTTTTTCCATTCGCAAAAACATTCCAAAGGTTTCTATTACAAACATTATGAAGAATGTTTTGGGTCTTATTCCACAAGGATTTAATGGCTACAGGAGGCTTTCATGAAGACCAAGTCGATTCATTTTATGACCATTAAATCCAGTAGAATATCTGTGATGCTTTCTGTTGTTTTCCACAACAGCGTTTTTATAGTTTTGGCTGTCATTCTGTCAAATTGCAGTTTAGAACCCGAATAAGGACAATGACTGCTACATTTGAAATGATCCCTCATTAAATAATTAACAAACATTAAGAAAATGCCAAACAAATAAAGTCCTTTGATGGAAGCAGCATCTCATTTCTCTGCATTCCAAAAGATCCAAACGAGTAGCCGCGAGAAATAAAACGATGGCAGGAAATATTAAGAGAGGATTTTTGCTGTTGGTTACTGGCAGATTTTACAAGCATCTCTGAAAAAGCGTTCAAAGCAATCTTCTAAAAGTTTTCATCAATCACTCAAAGACTTTTTTCTCCAGTTCTGCTTTAAGTTGCATTGTGAGCAAAAGCACACTCCATGAAATCTCTCGTCCAATAATGAAAGGCGTCCATTATTGTCAAGAAGCTATAGAGTTAATGTATATAAATGAATCCTCAAAGCCACTTAACCGTGCTTTATTATGAGTCAGCAAGAGGAAATTGTGTTTCTGATCACCGCAGATAAATCCAAATGCATGCAAGTTGCCGCAGATACACATATGGCCGGATTGGAGGGGCTTAGCACGACTGATGCTGCTAATGATATTAAATATGAAGAGGAGATATATTACGCTACAGCTAATTCTGTGACGCCTGACAGTTTGCCACTAGTTAAATTTTAGCAGACGACATCAAAAACTTGTCCTACCTTTCTAGTTAGTTGAGCGTAATGAACACGGGTCAGAGCTTTAATTGTGCTGGTTAAGTGTCTGCACGCGGGTGAACGCAAACAGAACACATGCGTGGGAGAGCTGAGAGAAATAAAGTGCTCAGGTGGGATGTGAAATGTTGTTTAGATATGTTGTGCTGTGAGCATGTTAAAAGGAACGTTATCTTTCATTCCTTCTGAGGCAGAGGTGGATTTCCTGAACATCTCAGAGGAGACATTTCACAAATATTGTGGCAAAAAGAATTCACAATACCAATATTGTCATTAAAATGAAATAAATAAATGCATCTCCATTTTTACGACCAAATAACAACCACTGTCACGGTGACCACGTTTACTTGAACAACAATAATCGGATATTAACACAAAATTCTTAACATTAAGAACGGAGCGTGTGAACAGAGCTTTGTGATACACTTAATCTGTCTAAACTCATAATCGTAGTAAACAAAAATTCGAATTAAGATGGGTGGAGAATTCTTATTTCAGTCGCATCATGGAAGTGCGGTATAGACATGTAAACACATTAATCGCACTATTACCGGCACGTAGGAACTTCTGCGAAAGGTTACATACACGCACGGCAGTGGACAGACGTTTCGTTTTACGTCAAACAACATGGCTTCAAGCAAGAAAGCACACTTATTGTCCCAACAGGAAACAAGAAAAATGCCAACAATTCAAGAAAATAAAAGAAACACCAAAAACTGTGTGTAGTACGATGGCTAAGATGAACTGTTTGTTGATACATTAAATTATGGAGGGAACGTCAAACGGTGTCGCTTAAAGACGTAATGACGTATGCCAGTAATCCAACTATCTAGTGTAACATGTAAAACGGGAACATGAAAAGTATATTCTTAAAGTATCTTATGTAAACACCTTAATCGTTATATTAGCTTACTCAGAATAAGGCAAATAATTTGTTTACTGATGTCCATGCAAACATGGTCACTGTAACCACTTAAGATAAATTACCTGCGATATTTTCATATGTTACCACGGTATTCGTGAGTTTTTCCAAAGATTTTTGACCCTTTTTCTCAAACAAAATATCTGACACAATTTAATCGCAATGATGTCTTGGAGAAATAATTGAGATATTAAAGAGATGCTGCAGAATATCAGTGAAAGTTTTACCCTGATGTTATATGGGTTCATGATGTGACTGTAATACAGGCTGGCAAGAGTCCTAAAATGAAAGCGATTTGTTTATTTCTAAACACAACTCAAATAAAGCTGGTTAAAGTAATAGGAATATGCAAATGCAGGAGAATTTGAGAGAGGTTTTAAAGCTCAAGAGCCAATGTACATACATCCCATATCCGGTTCATGCTTTACTCAATCCCTTTAAACACAAGTTTTAGCCTAAAGCCTCATCACCTGGATAATCCCACACATACCGCGGATCTGCTGGTGGCAAAGTCAAACTGTAGAAATGATTCTCAGTAGGAGAGACAGACAGGTTTATGAGAAAGTTTAAAATGCAGAAAGTTGCAGACTAATCTCTACATCTTCACTAGGTGGATACCGCAGGCTCAGACCTGAATGAGACCTTCAAAGCACTGCTACAAGATTCAGCACCCCATATCTTCACTCTAATACAGACGTATGTACCCGCCGGATCCCTGCGCTCTGCAAACGAACAATGTCTTGAAGTGACGTTCCAAAAAGGGAAAATAGTCACACACATTTTTTTTGTTGTCCTTATGTTGTTCCAATTGCTTCTACAGGATTGTTGACCTCGTTTGTAAGTCGCTTTGGATAAAAGCGTCTGATAAATGTAAATGTGAAATGTATGAGAGTAGATTTTTTTAGATTTTAACCTGTGTTACCCACATGAGCACCAATGCACCATGTATATAAAAGCAAATGCTCTAACGTTTTGATCAGGGTGTCATGAAATCAGTCTTTCAGAAATATTGTGGCTCAAAGCATTAACCATATCAATATTATCATGATGTTTATTACAATTCAATAAATCGATGTATCTCTGATGTATTTTTCCAATTTATAACCATTGTGACCCTGTGAGACTGGGGCTAAACTACCTGCGATATTACCATGTTACTGTGATATTGACAACTGCATGGAACGATATCACGATTAGTGAAAAGACGGATATATTGTGACACCCCTCATGATCGAAACATGAGTGAGATGCCAAAATCTGAGGCATGCAACCATTGGAAAATGTCAAGAGACAACAAGACTGTAGTACACAGATGTTACATGCAACCCCTAGGGAATATTGGAACACATTTTCAAGCTTCCATGCTGGCAAATCTACTCAAGAACACCCCACATCTGCTAAAAGAAGTACAGATTTTGTCAATACGATACAGTGTGCATTGTGACCAAAACTAAGTTATGATTGACAGGAAAAATTCCCATTCATTCCCATACGAACTAAAGCTCAGGGCCTGGACGGCATTGTACATCGACTGATTTTCAAACCTCTTCCCTTTTTCTCGAAATTACACTATTCATCGTTCAATAATTGATGAACATTGAACGGATAGCCAACAATGGTAAGTCTAAAGGCCTGAGCTCTTTTATTCGCTCCTCTTTGCATAGGTGCCTAGATAAATTGGCCGGTCATTTAACAGACTGTGATTGCCTTCATAAAAAGTGGGCAGGGAGGAAAAAGGGCTCATAATTGAGAGCCATTCATCATTTCCGCAACACACGATCACATCTTCAACGGGCCCGACTGAAAGGATGAAGTCTCCCAGAAGTTACTTCACTTGGGGTCAAGGGTTTACCGTTGGCGACCGGCCACGATTTTTACAACGACACATCTTCATCGGACCTATAAACTCAAATTTATTCACAGGTCTGTCGGCACTACCTCTGTTTCTCACCGTCTTTTAATGCTCCGCCATTTTGGCTCTCGGTCTCTGCTCATTTCATGATTGATTATCGTCTCAGCGCTCGTCTTTCTGTCTGTTGTCCTCTATAACAGCCTCCCGTTTCACTTTCACCGGCTCGGGACTGGCAATCCAATTTATATTGTTATGTACACGCCGCGCGTCGGCAAATTGAATTGAATCTGGGACCTTGTTTTAATATTGCATGTATTCATCCCTAAAAATAGCTTGGAAGATGGATGGCTCGAGATGTGAGAACGCGTTTGACTCCGAGAAGCTTTATGCCGCCGGAGAAACAAATGAAAAGGTTTATGAGTCCTTTACCTCGTTTCTTAAGTTAAATTGCTAAAACTGCATTCCGCTAATGTTGCCGCTGTAGGGAAATGTAGTTGTTCCAGTTACTCGCCGCCTGTAGGGATGAAAAATATAAAACGGGATCTCTTTAATATCACTTACACTCCTGTTCCTCCTGAGGGAAAAAAGACCCGGTGAGCGTGCACAGGTTTTCTACAGAGCAAGCTTAGAGGGCGAGAGGCTTGTGTTAAAAACATTTTATATCAGAACTTACATGACATAAAGTATATGCCCCTTGCTTGCATGTTGCTGATGCAAGTTTGACCTGAAAGCAAACAAGTGGAAACACAATCAACATGCAAACAGCTCTAGTCCCTTACTCTGAGATATGAAAGAGAAACTCCTGAGCAACAACGTTTGTCCCAGGACACCACAGTTATAACCCTCCCGTCTCGTCCCATGAAGGGGCGAGTCAGTCAAGCGGGGAGATCTGAAACCGACGCGAGGAAAGCAGAAAAACACTATCTTCCACCATAATGAGCATATCAAAAGCCATGTTTGCACACTACACATCAGAGAGGAATAAACAGAAAAACAATGGCAATCAGTTTGAAGGCAAATTACAGCCTGTCTGCTGCTTATTGTCACAGAACACACGGAGGGTCTCGAGCGGAGACAGTTTGACAATACAAGCAATGAAAGTCACTGCATGGTGAAGTCGGTGCCAAAGCTGCCGATTGTTGGCAGTTAATCACAGAAATGTCCAGCTTTGGATCCAAACAAACAATGGAACATGCTTTAGAAATGTGACTGCTGGAAAACATTCAGACTCTTCTGACGCAGTAAGGAATCTCTGTGTAAGAAACAAACCTACTGTCGAGGCCCATTTACACAAAAAACAACAAAATAATAACAACAATAATAATATTATTGTCCACACCAACATGCAATAATCGATTCCGATGTACGATTATTTCAATTGATTCTACAATCTTAAAACTATAGGTTATTCACGATGCCATAGAAGAACCTTTATTTGTGGTTCCATAAAAAATCTTTAACATCCCATTTCTGTTTCACAAAAGGTTCTTTAGATAATAAAAAGGAAAGAAAGAATTTGGTGTTGACTGAATAGTTCTTTGTGGAAGCAAAATTGATTATTCTCGCTGTGAAGAACCTTTTTAGCACCTTTATTTGTAAGAGTGCACATTAACTGAAGGTTGTCAAATGTAAGCTACCATCCACAGAGGGTCTTTTCAGGCGTATCGGCAGCTTTCCAACCTATAGAAAGTATCCGAGAAGTGAGAAACTAAAGAGTTAACAAAGTATGCTGTAAACAAAGCATCCACAGATGGAGACGGTGCTCAGAGAAGAGTCAGCGCCAACCGTTCCCCCCTGAGGGCAAGAGAGGAGCAGACCACGGGGATTGAGGTGTAGTGGCTGTGAGAGAGAGAGAGAGATGCGGTAAGTGGATGCCTGTACACTCACATATATTGAAAATAGATGAAAACATCACAGAACTATATCCCTCGGATTACACTCAAACACGCATACATGTTTTTCCTCCTAAATTAAACTGTACATTCATGTATATAGATTTAGCCTCACCACTTCTGAAGTGAGAATCGGAATGTGATGAAATAGAGAAGTTTCAGGGAAAATTGAAAGCGTACTTGATTCCCGGCCGTGAAGAGCATTGAGGTGAGAAATATAGTGAGATCCACTTAACACCATTGGACACAATGTTTAATTGAACTTTTGCAAATATGACAATGTGCAGCACGTATAGCAGTCAGGTGGAGGTGTGAAATACTCCAGGACGCTCTCAGAAGGACAATATTACCCAGATATATCCATATTTGACCAAACCATGTACAACCCAAAACACCAGCAAAAAGACCTGCAAAAAAACAAACATAGTTACAGAGAGTGAGACAAAAATACCACAATGTTACGATCACAGAATTCCAGCCTTGGGTAACTTTCTGGAACAAGTTCAAACGCTGTACCCGGTTGACGTTTCTGTAGCACAGGATAAAAGTTACCCATGTGACGTTTCCTTATGAGAGCGTGTTGAAATATTCATGCACATCAGATCACATTTAGACCCGCCTACAAAGCAAAGGCCAAAACACATTCCTCAAACGTCAATGGGTTCATTGGCCTCCCACAACCTCCAGGCGTTTTTTGAAGATTTATTTTCATTACATCTCTAGTTCTCTTGTTTGAAAACCTTGAGCGGCTGCTTCTACGACACCTAAAGAACGACAGAAATTAATTAAGCGAGTGTGAAATGATATGCAAACGTTTTTTATCAAAAGCACGTCAGAAAGCGTTTGAAAGAGGCGGCAGACTGAAAACCTGAAGGATCTGCAATGTTTCAGATAAGCCCTCGCAAAAACGCATGAATAATATACCCCATTAATTGATTTCATAGAATTTTATTTGCTCTTTTGTTTTCTGCTTCGACACATTTCAAGTCGATTGAAGGTGTCTAACATGCAATGCTCGGAAGAATAAGAGCTCGACATTACACAAAAGGACCAGTTTACTCAGTCGAACCAGAACATAATTCTTATATGATTAAGTTATATTTACAGATTATCTCCCGAACTGCCCATAGGACAGCATAAATAGATCCATGGAAAATCCACATGCAGACGTGAATTACTGTACATGACAGGTCTTGTCATGACAACTTATAACTGCCATCAATCATAACTTTGCAAGTCATGTCTCAAGGCGGTTCTTCCGAATCTCACGTCAAAGGTGAACGCTAGAAGTTTTAGATTTCAGTACTTGAGGTCTGAAAAATCTTTTCTGTTATTTTCACCTGTTTCTCCAGTTTTCCTGTTCTGCCTGTAAATGCAAATACAAGCAATATTTGTATTTGAAATTTGGAAGTTACATAAAATGTACGTTGTTTTTGTTGTTGCTGCTGAAACCGTCTCTAGTAAGACTGTGCTAATACAAATAGTATCTATGTACCAAAAAAAATATTTACTACATTTCGACTATAGTAAAACCATGGTAAAGGGCTACAGTATAAAGAGGTGCTTGTGACATCTGTCGATTACCGTTTCCTTCCGCCAAAATTGGAAAACCCAACCGGTGTCACATCTGTGACACTCGGCGGCTCACAGTTTGGGTTTGGGGCTGGAGACACTCTTGGATTCATGTTAAATTCATTACCCACATCAAATGGAAGAACACTAAGCAAATGTTTGGCAAGCTGTCTTCACACATATCGGCAGATTTTCAGCCGGCTGCGCTAGTCAATACCTAATTATGACAATAATGACTGAAGACTGTTTCCATGAAATGAATAGTGCCTGGATCTGTTGACGGAGAAAACGAATAAACCTGGTCTCTAAGATATTCCGGTCTCTGAGAGAAGTGTGTTTGTTTGTTCACTGCATTTCAGTGATGGATGTTATTTAAACGGGGGATATAACGCTAGATTTGTAGATAGTTTGAAACTGATAGATGGAGCGGTCCGAAATGATGCCTCACGCAGTAAGTGAAACTAAGTCACATGTCTGTGTTTTGTTGGCAATCAACGCGTACTTGCATAATGTAAACAACACGTACATCTAGTGAATCAATGGGATGATGTATTGTGTGCTCGTGATCTAGTTCCTCCCACACTCACGCTGCCAGGTCGGATTTTTCCAGAAATAATCGTACAGTGTATCTATCTTTTATAAATGTGATCAAACTAAAGACTCTTTGAAGATACGATGTATACAATACTACTCTATAGATACTCAAGATTATTATGAGTTTGGCAGAAACTGCGCGCTCAAGCGGACCTTTAAAGATAGTGAAGTGTAGTGGAGTGTACATAACCACACATCCGCCCCGTGATTATGAATGTACGGGTGAAGCGTTTCTACTCTGCTGTGATTTCCAACACAAATCTCTCATTCAGCATCATTGAATGGCAGCGTGGAGAGCAGTGATGTTACTCTCTCTCCCTTTACGTGTGGGCAGTTCTCCATACCATTCTGGCAGCGGTTCAGGAAAAGCAGCTTAGAGGAGTTAAACAGATGATGCTTTAGGTCATTAATTACCACATCAACTGTTATTAGCTTTGTAATGATGGCGGTTGGGCATCCATGACGTTCTGATTACCATCCGTGGACCGGTTAATCTCAACACACAGGGGACACAGGGATAGACAGACAGGAAGACACATAGATGGACAGACAGATATATAGATACAGACAGACAGACACATTGATGGGGAGATGGATAGACAGACGGACAATCAGATAAACAAATAAATGAGATACGTGTGGACAGACTTACAGAGAGACAAAGAGATGGATAGACAGACTGACAGAGGGATAGGCAGACAAATAAAGAGACAGATGGATGAATAAAAAGACAAACAGACCTCGCACACCTCCACTTCTCTCATCAGATCATAAGCAGATGTTTGTGTTTTTCATTGATAAGAGATGTTGTATTAGACACTCGTGTGTTTTTTATTCCCCATCATTCAATTAAATCTCCTCTTCTGGAGCTGTATCTGAACATCTTGTGTTTCTGAGCACATCCAGTACACGTACTCAGAGAGTTTCCTGCTATAATACAGAAGAATCTCTCAGTCCTTCACTAACAGAATACTGATGAGAGAATCACTGATTCCCCTGGATTGATTCTGTGTTCAGGGTTTGAAGAATGATTCATATTTCACTAATATCTTCACACCCCTATATCTGCCCCCTCTCATGGGACGGGGGTAAAACATCTCTGTGTGGACCAAAAACCTATCGATCATTTTGGTGTCTCTTTAGAACACTTTTTAAGGTTCAAGTTATTTTTAAGATGGTCGAGAACTAGTTCAAATTCTGTGTCTGGTTGGATCTAGTTTGTACATTTATAAATATTTAACTCTACGAGGTGGCTAATATGTACATTGTGAGTCATACAAAAAGTCTATGTATTAAGAAAAACTTTCAGGCTGAAAGCCACTGTTCTCACAAACAAACTACACACCTTATAAAATAGTTACTGTTAAAGAGATAGTTCACCCAAAAATGAGAATTCTCTCATCATTTACTGACCTTCTTGTCATTTTAACTTTCTTCTGCAGAACACAAAAGAAGATATTTTGAAGAAGGTTGAAAACCTAAAAACCTTCCAATGTATGAACACAAAACCAATGCAAGTCAATACCGCCGTTGTTCGGTTACCAACGTACTTTGAAATGACAGAATGTTTGTTTTTGGATGAAGTATTCTTCATGTATTTGAGAACTACTGTTTACAACTGAAACCGTTTTGGAAAGCGTTAGCAATAAATACATTAAAAACTCAAAAAATAGCTTTTGGTAAACGTTTCTTAGTAAAAAAGGGGAAAATATTTTATAAAAAAAGTGCCATGTCTCGAGAATCAATGAAAGCTGGTTTTCTTGTGCCTGATACTGAAACTGCTGTATGAGCATTTCTAGCAAAATATAACAATTGAATAATCTCACGCGATGCCCCGACCATACATACTTTTAAAGTGTACGACATCATGTTAGTATATCGTGCTTACACGATCAAGTTTAATGTGTGAAATAGCATCACGTCTCTCAGTCACCGCTGCCCGACAGGCCACACAGGTGCAAATCATTAAGGGGAAAAAGCGTGAAATGCTCACCCGGCTTATTATCCATCAAGCGTAATAATTGCTCATCAAGTGACACCTCGTACGTCCTGGTTGAGACGGCACTGAAGGGTGCCATGAGCTCCTGGGGCTGTGGGATCACCCATCCGTCCATCCGTCCGTCCAGGCTCTGAATCATCACTTTTACACTCGAGTTTGAGCCTCAAGGGCAAGTTCGACTGCTTTATCCCGAAAGTATATGTTTATGAGGATTAAGTCTCCTACTGGATTCATATTCAGCCATGTATAGAGGCCATTTTTTATGTTTGTACTTTAACACTTAAAAAATACACTTAAATATAACAAACACTAAATCGTTTGTAACACAAATCATGTACGCTGTAAAAACAAGTATAGGATTTATACTTGCTATATTTTTTAAAGTACATTTTACTTAAACTGTGTGCAAATAAAGTGTAAATTACTTTTTCAAAAACAAATTTACCAATTGTTTTTTTTAAATCTTACTAGTTGTTTTTTTACAATGTATAACATGCAGTTTATAGACAATAAATCATTCACATGTCTGAATTAACTTGAGTTATTTTATGGATTGTGTACAATTTCTCCTAAATGGTCTTCTATAAAGCATTCATATTGATTTACAACAAACATCAAGTAGAATCCAAGGATTCGAGATACCAGCAGGCGTATTTTCCCACCTCGACACGCCTGGACTTCATACCCAGCGTGAATTCCCAGCGTCTTATCCACGCAGCCCTCAATCATACGCTTACTTTTCCAATTCATTTCTTTTCTAAGGCTCCCTGACATCTCGCCTCGTATCGACAGGCTCCTCGTCATTTTCACAGATATATTGTCACAAGGTAAATTACCATTTGCTTTCGCCATATTATCTCAGTTTGGATTTACATAAATGTGTTTTTCCAATGCCGTGGCTTGAATTATGCATGAAAAGGCGCTTTCCCTCGGATGCTGCACTGATATTCCCATCAGCATATTTTAGAATTTCATTCGTTTGACATTGTTTGTCATTAATATGCATCAGTCCGTACCGTGATCCTAACACGGCACAACAGATAATAGCTCTCGCTCTCTCTCTCTCGCTCACCCACTCGCTCACTGGAATTCCCACTTGCTTACTCGCCCTGGAAACAGAAGAGGAAAAACACGTCGGCCTAAAATCATTTGATTCAACAGATATCCCATAAATGATTCACTTGAAGCTGTCCTGCAAAATACGAACATGGTTTTGGCTGCGAATTTACACGTTGAGAATTCTGGTAGCAAATGAGAAAACGCTTGAAGTGGCTTTTCTTAGCTGCCAACTATTACAGTACAACGAGAAACAGGGCGGTCAGAGACCTCAGGGTCGGAAAAATAGACGATATGTCAGTTAATGCTGAGCTGGCGTGAGCTGTTAAGAGTGTGAAGAGTCGTGAGGGTAAAGAGATTGTTTGTTTCTGGATAACATGCCCTGGGCTAGCACAAGCAATGGACTTAAGACCCGGAGAAAAAGCTCAGGATTTCCTCTGGTCAGCCGTTGAAAGGAAGCCAAGCACGAGGACAGCGGTTTTCTCTTAAAATCCCCTCATGCTACGCTGAACACCAAAGCTGACGCCGGCTTTTCACGTTCAGACTTTTCTGCAAGAGTTATCAACCTTTAATACAACTCATTTATGCTGGAAGAACAGATCTCATTCATATACATTCACTGCAATACCGTGCGGGATTAAAACAAGTCAAAAGGTCAAACAGGATGTTTTTATGTACGGTAGTGAAACTAAACAATCCTCAGTAGCTCAGATTGTGGAGGTGCGATATACAGTAAACATGTACAAACCATTTCATAATAAAACTAAACAAAAACTCTACAGTGAAATATATCATTTATGTTTACATTTTTTAATAAATAAAGATGTTTTGTGTTTTATTTTGTTGTAATTATACAGCTGTTTAATATATACAGCTAATAGTTTACAGCTTTATTTGTGATTTTTATTTTGAGTGATGTCCACAGGTGGCGCTGTGGGAGGTTCCACAGAGCAGATGCTATAGACCTCTTCCGATAACGTAGACAGCGTTGGTCCAGAGGAACTTCCCTTTTCACTACACGTAAACATATCGCTTTAAGAGATAATAATATGTGCATGATTCAAAAAATTATGTTAATACTGAAACTGGAACAGTGTTCACATCTTGCGAAGTGGTCTATAGATTAAGAACAGATGTAGAATTCGGAAAATAAATAAACGGCTAAAATACAGCCGGACTCTCATCTTTGGAAGCATTCATACTTCTCGAAGCTTATCTAAACATGAGAGCGTACCTTTCTCATACTCCAGTAAACAGTTTTGTACTTCATTGTAAACCTCTGATAAAAATATATAGTTCTTTGCATTCCAAAGTTTGCCACCTTTTCTTAAATTGCCTGACAAGAAAGTAATAAGTACGAGGTCACGAATCCACATTTCAGGAACATAAAATTATATTGAAATGTAATATTAATTTGGCATCGCCCTGCATATTTTGGCCCCTTTAAATTTCCACCGTTCATATTCCATCATCCTCATCTTTCAAGTTTCCTCCAGTCTTACGCTAGATGCCATTTTCACGCACCTTTCAAAGAAGTCGCTATTTCTAATGTATTAAAGATCAAGACTCGTACTTCTCCTTTATTTAAAGTAATATTTGTTTGAACTCCAGGCCAGAAATGTGGCTAATTTTTGTATGAAATGGATGCAGACAGAACTGGGTCTTTCAAACTCAGAACTAGCTTTATTCCACTGACACTCGCAATCCTCTGTAATACAGCCGGACTCACCGTCCTGAGACATCATTCTGAAGAATGGCACATGTTGCTCTTCATGAGTTCACTTCACTTTCATCTTTGATACAGGTAGAGTCCATAAGAAAGTTGCCATCCCACCCGAATCTTTTTTGAGGTTGTATTTTAGATCTGTAATTCATAAAAACGTTTCTATAACTTCTATAAACTCTACTAACTATACGTAACTTTGCAACTTCCTGTCAACCAGTCATTAGAATATATAGACCCCTTTTGCACCGACATCAACTTGCCTCACTGCATTAGCTGGAAGCAAAACAAAGTGAAAACTGGAGGCGTCCAATAAGAACCAGCACAGATTCGGCCACATGAGGAGTTTAAAATATCGTCTTGTTGTGTTGTTTAGTGCCACAATCGACAGAATACGATTTGATATTTAAACACAAAACTGCTGCCATTACCTAACAAAAACACTGTCGACATGTTCACTTTTGAATGCTAGCAAACATTGTAAGTTATAGACGCCTTTACTGTTAGTAAACATTGTTATGCGATTTTCGTGGGCGGAGCATAAATGGAGGCTGTAAGACCCCCCTGACCACATTACTAATGTTAGGTAGGACGTTTTGCTTGCTTGCTTTTTGACAATGACTAGAAAAAAATGGGATTGCATTTGAACATGTAAGGTCACTAAGTGTCCAGGACCCCGATTGTGTTTTTTAAAACGTAACTTTGGATCCAGGGATGAACTGACTGGATTACCTCCAGTTAAGTGGCCTGACATCTTCACCTACCAGAAAGATAAACTGAGAGCATATACGTCTATAGATGCCTGCGTGGTGTAGACTTTAATTAAACAACAGGATGACTTCCAACAGCATACCATAATGTGATCTGGGGTCATTGTGTACACGCCGAAGTTCTCCGAATGCTGGCATGCTGAACTCGGGAAAGTCTCGTCTCACCTAGGCAGGGAAGCATTCATCCGAATGATCCTCATTTTGCACGCCTATCATCTTTGAAGGAATGAAACTTGAACATTAATTGCCCACATCAACATTGATTAAGTTCCACAACGTCGCCCTTAGCTCTCGACATCACCTGCTGCGGATGGAAATGAGAAATGTACCGTCCCATATTTGAGTACATACAGAGTCTGCAGGGGTCTTCTTGTGATATCATTTCCTGTTTCCTGGGATGGTTTCCCGCTTACTGGAACACAAAAGCTAACCTTTTTTTACAAACATTGGAGAAATATACAGTTTTGTACATCTAATACAGTTTCTTCACTGGGGGAAATGTTCAAAAACATGGTGGCAATTATAGAGAGTAATATACAGAGCAGTACAGTATGTCATTACCTTTTTTAAATTAGACTCGTGCTCATAGTTGTATTCTAGATTAATGAAACGTAATGCAAATGAAAATATGTTGAATTTATTCAGCTCCCATCAAGTGTAAATGCTCAGAAATAAGAAAAGTGTTCATTAATCTCTTGTGTTAGTTAATCAGTTTTGCTTTAGTTATGAATTATGTATGATCATGTAGCAGCTAAATGCAGTCATTGGTTAAGGGCACGCATGGTAAGTGAATCAAATGCCGGGTAATCAATTAAGTTGTCATTGTTTATAAATGTAACTAAGCGTAATATCTCTCGCTCCACGTAACTGAGAGAATATTAGTGACTTAGTTCTTTTTTAACATTTATTTTATTTAACAAATTTGGGGGGTTTGAGTCGCTCCCCTCATGCATAATTCACTATTTGTGCCCGCATAACTAACCTGCCAGATATTAAAGCCTGGTATTAATCTTGTCTCTAGACGATGCTGGAGTGCTGGTCAAGTGCAGGGCCGGGCACATTCAGCCTAATGGCACATCAAGTGCAGAAAGCGAGAGAGAACAGATATGTAAGAGAGATTTCTCAGGTCCCAGAAGTGATTCTCAAACAACACCGTGGAGTTTTGTGAGACTTGACTCCCCATCACCTTACACATCTTTTTGTATTGTGACATTTTTATCACAATTAACTACAGCTTTGTATTTGTGAATAAATAGTGCAAAATAGAAAAATGAGATGCATGTAAATTGTACACTTAAAAAAATTAAAATATATTATATAAAACAATATTATAATGCATATAATTACTTCTTCGCTTTGGTTTCTTTTCATAACAAATCCACTTTGGTGAACCTGCTAATTTCTATAAAAAAGTCAATACGAAAACACAATTAAATCATACATAAAAAATTATAAAATGAGCTGAAAAGTGTTTTTTTCAGGCCCTCCTAACCTAAAATTCACTCAATTTTACTAACAACATCTGCAAAACATCTCTCGACTGTGACTTATTTATAAGGAGACTGAAAGTATTTAATAATAGATATTTTGGCCTACATTATATCAATGATTTCGAATCCTATCACACGTATCAGATGAACGCTGTGGGGAGACTTCAGCTCGAGCAGAATTCTCGGGAGATTTATAAATAATTCATCATTATCCTGCCAATGAATCCTGAATCAAGTCATCCCTAAAGAAAGACACGGAGCTCTACACCTTCTCTCTGCGACTATCATACCGACTCTCTGTGATGGAGAACACATTGTGTCGACCCCAAAACACAATCCCACAGAGACAACAGTATTTCATGCTGTTCTGTGTGAGAGCATCTTCTGTGCGTTTGTGAACCTGATGTCATCATCTGTGATTTAACTGGATATGGAGTCTTACAGTTTGTTTAACAATCATGTTATCCTCAACAGTGCACATATTTCACATCCTTCATGGAGAATGCAATAACATAATGCATACAAGATGGCGAATAAATACAGTGAAATGTTGATCATATATTCAGAAGTGTACAAAACCAATGAGATTTGAATTTAAACGTAGCACTCTTCTGGGTTTATTTAGTAAAGATTTTTGTTAAAGCTCAAAATATTTCTCTTACACACATATTGTTTGGCCTCAGAAGATGTTTAACAGCCCTCTGGAGTTATTTGGATTACTTTGATGGATGTTTTGCTTTTTGAAGCTTCAATATTTTAAGAATTGAATGAAAAACGATGTGTGCATTGAATTGAGATCTCGAGGGCGACTGAATGATGAGAATTTCTTTAAAACTTAGTCAAGTCACTGCTATAAGTTCTGCACAACCACGAGGCTGATACAGAGATGAAGGGGTGGAAAATAAGTCAAATACAATGAATAGTTTCCAATGTGTGTAAAGAGGAAGAAAAATTGACTGAAATACAACACAAATGCATACGCAAACATGTCAAGACTGCCAGACATTCTCATCCGAAGATTCTTCATTCACTTCTCATGGTACAGAAACAAATGTGGGTCTTCCTATGAGAACATGTTTGCTTCAAAAGGCCTCTTGATGTGATGTCAAATGAAACTCCCTCCGCACTCATTAGAAAGGCAGAATATATACAGTATGAATATTCCATAGATCACACACAACTATACGCACCAGAGCACACGTCTTATTAGAGATCAGAAACAAACGCCATTATTTCAACATCATCGTTAAATCAGATTTTTTCTGCATCGAGGGGGATGTGTGAGTGTACAGTAAATGCATGAGGGTTCACTTTAGTACACGACGCTGTACTCACGAGTTCAGTGAGAGAGAAGTGATGCTTTAATTAAGTAAGTCTGGGTTCTCTGCTTCATATTTAAGGGCCAGAGGCTTCAACTCAAACTCTGTTAATTAAACCCATGTGTGACCCTACACTGCATTACACTACACAACACATCGCCTTCCGCTTTCACTTTTGCATCATGGAATGCGTGTTGTTTAAGATTTTCCCAGAAGCCATTTCACAACATTTTGTCCTAAAGGATCTGGAATTTTAGAGATTTTTGCATTTTTAGAAGCAGGGATATTACTGTTACCTGCTAAAGCATTTTCGTTAATAAATATTAAAAAAAATACATACGACATTAGAAATGTTGCTTTAGCAAGAAACTGAAAGAAGTCCAAGGCACTAAAGGACAAACAAGTGTAATCTTGAAATGAAAACATACAAAAACCTTAACCAAAACCTGAAATACAAATAAACCAAACCTATCAAAAAAAAGTAAGATATAAAATAAAAATGTCAGTCTAATGCTGAATGCTGAGAGATGCCTAATAAAGAAATCGACCTCGTCATGAAAGGACATAAAAGGCTCACAAATACACAAATCAAGACAGAATAAACATGAGGTCAATACAGACGGGTTTTTATGACATTAAAACCCCTTTGACTGCAAAAGGACACATTTGATGCAATCCCACACCTATCTGCAACACTTCGTAGTGCACTAAACAACACAAAGTCATCAGAACCGTGCGCATGGATATCTGCATTGAGACCAGAACGTGACTGACTACTGTACTAATTTCAACATGTAAACTCAAAATATCAAAAATAGACAACTCTAACACGCACAGAAATGACAGAAATAACATGTATGCATGTTTATGCAAGAACTGCACTCAATCAGACAGGACCACCGCCATCCCTTTATGAAACAATTCCCAAGTTTAGTTGCAGAACCCTTCGTCCTATTTGCATCCCTCTAAACATCTCCGGTTACCTGCAACCAAGGTCTTTTTGTGCAGCGAAGCCCCACGCCGGTTGATTTCCCCGGCCGACGTGCTGAGGAGAGACGCCTAATAAAGAAACTGACCTCGCCATGAGACGACAGGTTGAGCGAGAGACTCTCAAGCCACATAAATCTGTCAATTAGACACAATCAGTATAATCAAGAACAACACAGCTAGGTGCCTCGGCCTTGTAAACAGCTCGCAGTGGTTTGATTTGGGAAGCCCTCTCGAGAGCTAATAAGTGGAAAGCTTGCATAATGCATTGATAATGATTCTTCCTTGTTTGCTTTATGTTTCTTTTATTATTTTGAAACGAGTAATGCGTGTCTCCTAAAATGCTTTCGGAAAAGGTAGCCTACCCAAATGAAAGTGATACCTGAGGTCCCGCAGGAATGAAAGAGACGCGTTAAATAGTTTTTAATTCCTTGTAAGCAGCAGCAAGACGCCTGTAGTTCATGACTCCTCCAAAATATTTTGAGTCTCAAAATTAAATAAAGTTACTAAAGTGTGATTAGTATTTTCATAAACATGAAAGAAATAACATTCAACAAAATTGTATTTATATAGCACTTGATATTTGACACAAGTTCATTCAATTAAGTTCAATTAAACTCAATTAAGATTTCTCTGGAGCTCTGAAAAAATAACCTAAAATGTTTTATAGAACGGATGTAAAATGACCAGTTAAATAATCATGTGTATAAATATAAATCCCTTCTTCATAAGAGAGCACGAAATACACAGCACACAATACCTTAATTATAAATCTCAAAAACAATGAATCGTCCTTATGTGACATGATATCTGTGCGCATGGAGCCGTTGAAAAACAGCAAACTAAATGTTCAGGTATTAGCACATACAGTCCTAAACTTTCGTATGCACTTTTTCATATTTGGCGCTGTTTTGTAAGGTATCTCTGAATTGTCAAAACGGCTCTCAAAATGCTTGCTACGGATGCGAAAAAACACTGAAAATCGAACTCAGTCCAAAATGTTTTATAGAGCTTATCAATCGACGTCACGGCGAGTATCATCCTGGGACGGTGTGGACATCTTCGTAGGTTGTTTACTAGCGATTGATACAAGATACATGATCCTTGATGTGATTTTCTTCGCATTGTTTACAAGTCGGAAAACAAAAAATGGTATTCCGTTGTTTAGTTTCTGTCCTAAATGACTGTGTGACATGCTGTTGCAGTTTATAACACAGCACGACTCACCATGTTTATGTCTTAGTCAAACGGAACAACATTGAACCAACCTCAATAGCAGAAAACAGCCACTACCACCTACAAATATGGCCGAGACACCCAGCATGCGACACGGCGTGACGTAAGCGCCACATTCTCTATTACGGACTAAATATCGGGGGAGAACTAATATTTAAATTCTAAAGTAAAGCAGGGAAGAAGTGCAAATGTGAGTCTTGGGGACAAACTTCCAAGTTTTAAACCTTACATTCACATACGTGGGATAAAAGCCTAATTAGGCAACGCGTCTTAACTTTAATTCAGCGGATTACGAAGGCAATACTTCTTTAAATATTAGTTGACGGGCAGACCTTCTGTATAGGCTAAATCGTCTTACGCTGAAAGTGTGTGAGTTCTTAAACCGTTAGAGGGCATTAAGCTGCTACTATAGTGTTTTGTCAGTGCTTCACTTTCTATATATTCCCCTAAAGCTTGTAATTTGTGACAACAGTCTGCTAACCCGAGTAGAACAGGTGCTATCTTGTATGCTTTGCAAATTACATTTGTTGAATATTAAAGAGAGGCCAGTCAGCTCAAGGTAAACATATTGCCGACATCAGTGTCTCCCCGAGGTACCGGCGCGATGACAGCGGAATATGTTTAAAACTTTCATCAGGTCTCATTTGGGCGAGTGTTTGACTTTTAATCTTTCGTATCACAGTGCTGTAATGCGATTACGAATCATCCCGTGAATGCCTAACACGGGCATCCGTACGGATACAAAGTGGGATTTTGTAATAAACCGGACCTAATATTCATTTGTTATATCCGAGTCGAGCAGACTACCTTCGTAATGGCTTATTTAAATGCTGATACCGATACGGCTGAACGCAAAAAGGCTGAATTGCGAATGTTATTTTGGATTAATAATTTTGTTCTTTCTTTCGCTTTGGGCAGAACATAATTCTGCACGATGCTGTTGAATACATTAGTGGGCGGGCTGGTGAATTGTTGATAGTGTTGTTTATTTGCATGTGTTGATTGTGAGTCTAGTTCACTAAAGAAATTATGCAAATGAAGGAACGACACAAAAACGCCCACAATTGTAGTGCTGATAGCAATTTGAAAGGAGCCGTCTTCTAGCTTGCAGGTGGGCTCTGAGTGCTTGGTTTAGGGTAGACCACCATAATCTGATATATACAGTACAAACTTCAACACATTTTACAAATTGGCTTATATGTATAATTTCATTCATTACCATCCATGTTTGGTTCATATGTGAGATTATGGGCTTCGCCAAAACATGATGAGTTGACTTGCAAAAATATAATTATTTATATTGTGCATCAATCGATCAATCAAAATGCAGTTGTGTTGTTTTGATTAAGCAATAGTAATTCAAAAAATTAAACAAATGAGCATATACACATCCACAATCCACAAATAAACCCACATATTATTACACAAAGAAAGAGAAAAACTGAGACGGATGAAACCGTGGCAATGTCTTCAAGACGCCTGAAGATACCTGCCTGCAAATCTACAATACACTCTTAAAAATAAAGGTTAAGCTGTACGATGAAGACCACTTTTGGTCGAAAAGAACCATTTAGTCAAAGGTTATTTAAAGAATAACTCTTTCTTACCTTTTGCGAAACGGAAATGTTCTTCAGATGTCAAAGGTTCTTAATGGAACCAAAAGGTTCTTATATGGCGTCGAAGAACCTCTTGAAAAAGTTTTAGATATTTGCATAAATGCTTTCAAAATAATGTCATAAATCAATTTTATTTATCAATTAACTTCTATTAAGTAAACCAAATCAATATTTGGTGTGACCACCTTTTCATTTAAAGCTTTGCAGGTTGGTGTCTTTAAGCGTCTTCTAGATTTTAGGAAGATAGAGAATTAAAATATATTGAATATAATTATGTTCCTAAATAAAATCCACTAATTTTGATCGTTTAGAATTTAATTTTTCTGTTTGAGTCATTTTAATTGAAAAATTTATTGCCACTCAGTTTGATTATGTTAAACCCATTTAAATGAGTAAAATTAAGTTTACTTATTTATTTTGTGTTGAGACCACATCAATTATTT
This sequence comes from Barbatula barbatula, assembly GCF_947034865.1. Taxonomy (NCBI): domain Eukaryota; kingdom Metazoa; phylum Chordata; class Actinopteri; order Cypriniformes; family Nemacheilidae; genus Barbatula; species Barbatula barbatula. The sequence goes on along the minus strand of NC_136771.1, from coordinate 1,164,914 downwards.
TTGTAGATATGACTACATTGGTCATTTTGCATGCTTTGCGGTTAACAAAAAAAAGTGTTTTTCAAAAGTTGTTGATTTATCTTTGAGTGTTAGGAGAGCTTTGGCATTATTTTTACGTTTGGGTTTTTGAAGGGCTGAGAGAGGCACAATAGTGAAGTGTGTTTAATTCACTTCTTGAGCAGTAACTGTGCTAATGTCAGTACACACACCACCAGTCTCTTCTTACTTGACCATCTACTTTGTAAAAAAATTGTATATTACAATATGAAAGTGAGTGATCCATGAAGTAAGAAATCATGATTTTGTTCAGCGTAATATATTTGTTTACCTGCACATGTATTTAAGTTGTACTTGAATTATAGCAGCAAATTGTACTTTAAAATGTTTGTGCAAATTCTTACAAGGATTTTATTAAGTATAATAAGATCTTTTTTTCAGTGTGTAAAATGTGTTTCATGACCTCACACGGCTTATTCTCTGACTGTTTTTACACATCATTGAGTCACCAATGGACCGTTGTGAACTCTGACTGCTTCAATTGGATTTTCAGATGTGAACGCTATTGTGCAGGAGTGGAAATACAGATTGGAGAAGACACTTGAAAAGCACACTTTGAAACCCAAGCTATTGTGAATGTTTAGCAAATAAACACCAAAACAAAAGTGTGTCCACTCAAATAGTACTCTATAAGGGCACAAGGGGTGATTTCAAATACATTGTGGAAACATCACTAAAGTCGCAACGTTTGACTATCAGGCACATAAAGAAACGCAAATTTGAAAGTCAATATTAAACTACGCAGATGAAGATAAAGTGCGAGTTGCGCATTGTTTTGACGGAAAAGCAAATTCAACACCTGCCCGTCTGCGGGTCTTAACCAAGTCGAAGACAAAAGAGAAAGCGCATGTCTGAAATGTCAGTACATGAGCTCAGACTGCATATCAGCGTTCAGAGTTTATTATCATATCCCAGCGTGCACCAAACAAGACAAGACACATCCAAAATATTCTTTAAAAAGCTCGAAGCAGCTCGATTCCCTTTCAAGATTTGTTTTTAGTGGAAAAGAAGTGAAGAAGAAGTGATATAACAATGTCTGTATGATCTATTATTTCTTATTATAGTCTGGGAGAACTTTCACACGACAGGGACCACGACATAGAAACTACACTGGCCAAAAGATTTGTATTTTTGTATTTTTAAGTGCACGCCACCGTTAAGAAAGGGAACATACAAACAAACCAAATAAACTCAATTCAAATGTTCAATCGAGATGTCATTGAAACTATCGTTTATTTTAAAGCTTTGAAATTCACAAGTTGAGATTTTAAAAAAATATGCTCAAAACATTTATAGTCATATGACTGACAATTACAATTCAAATTGTTGAAACATTACTGTATCTCATTTTATTACATGCAAAGGGCAGGTAAACATTTCCCACTAGCCATCATACCATCTCATCCGTATATGAAGCCTCTGGTTCTTGTATGTGTTTTGTAAGGAGACAAAAAGAAAAAAACACAGTTTGTGTAAATGTACACATACAGCAAACACAACAACATATGATGAAAAGGTTGTATTTGTTTCGCTGTACATTCATGCGGTTCTCTGCAATGTTCTGTGCTGTTCGCCTAAAATAAATCCTTCTTTGGTTGTTTTTTCATGGTACACTGCATTAATGATGTGATCCGTCTTTCACGTTCCACTCGGCTTAACACAGACCTGGAGTATCTGCCTCTGCTTTACCTGAGTTTACATAGAAAGCTAATTGGCACAACCGCAACACATTTCATTGCAAAAACAACAGAAATAAATCTACCTACGGACAGTAACATTTTAATCTTCACAATAAGAATACAGTTGAGTAAAGTCGATGTTAATGAAGTGAATTGAAGGTGCCCAAGTGGTTGCGATCACTTCAAGGTTATTGTGACCAAAACCACAATAACACAATTATTGCAATATCAGCTTTTCTAAAACGGCATGTGTCAAATCCACCTTTCATTTGATTTCTTTTGTGTTTTTCAGCCGATAAATCTCACTTAAAATGTGTAGAGATTAGAAAGAGAGAGAGAGAGTTTGTAGCATTGTTGCTCGTAAAGGGATAGTTCACCCCAAAAGTTAAATTCCGTCGTCATTTACACACCCTGAGATTGTTCCAGACTTGTAAACCTTTCTTTGTTCTGTTGAACTCACAGGAAGATAATTTGAAGAATGTCAGTAACCAAACAGATCTCATGCCCCATTGACTGCCATAGTAGGGGAAATAAATACCATGGGGAGTCAACGGGGGTGAGATCTGTTTGGTTACCATATCTTGACCAATCTGGAGGTGAGCAAATTATGATTTTTTTAAAATTAAATTATGTCTAAACTTTGTGAAAGTAAATAGCTCAAACACTGCCCGTATGTTTGCATAATCTTTGAATCAATTCGGCAGTATGTTCATACAGCTTCAGGGCATTAGGAAGAAATAAAAGAGCCGCAAAAATCCGGAGACAAACATCTGATTGTGTCCCTTCTCATAAGAAATTCAAATAATGAGCGTCTAGTAAAAATGTTTGCACCCAACACTATGAAACTCTAACATCTGTTGGCCTCAAATCACTTGCCTTGAAATAAAACAAGACCCCACTGAGCCAATTATTTTGGACTTTCTTGGCACAGCGGCTCTCGCATTAGCGATAGTTACGCAGATGCTTCTGGCCAGTGAAGTGAACGGTACGAAGGTTATAAGGCATTTCTTACCGCGTAAACTTCACCGTCCAGACTGATGCCACTGGAGGATTCGGTCTGACGAGAAATTAACCAATTTTCATTTGCTCAAAGTTTGTCTTGGAAGTGTGTAAATGTGAGCTCTCAACGCTACAGATGTTAAATTAGTTAGCGGGCGGTGGGCTGGATTGAGTATTAAGTTGTGATGAGCCGGGACGGATGTTGGAAGTTTTAATCGGGGTGTTTTCATTCTCAAGCTGCTGAGAGACCACATGTTGTTATTGCTTGAGAGTCAATCAGAACAATAGTGAATGGACATCTGTTTCTGGGTACTTCAAGAGTTCCTCGCAAACCGAAACAGATGAGAAATGATCAAGGCTAACTAGACTACAGACACAAACATGACAGACAGTTTGTTGTCTAACACTGTAAAGTACACAACTACTGCTTAAGAAAGGGTTTTACCATGTTCTACCCCATGATGCCAATACACACAGAGCTATATTGTGGAATATGGTTTGGGGATAAAGAATTAGAGTTTGCTTTTTTTAAACAAAGCTTCAAAGATTTCTCTCTTAAATGACTATTTAGCATGCTGGTTTATTACGGGTTGCTGTTGGCTTTAGATTTTTTCTAACTACATAAATGTTTAACTATGTAAATGTTCTTGTATACATCAAATTTACACATTTAAAATGAGCTAAAAAATCTACATCAAGCTACGTAGGATTTCATGGGTTTGACTTCAACATACAAAAATGATAAAAAATGACCTGAAGCTTTATCTTTAAACAGAGCTAGAGAGGCAATGGTCATGTATTGCAGCTTTAATCAATCGGGTTGAGAGCTCAAAAAGACTGACATTTAAGAAGACCAATATAGTGAGCAGAACATCATAAAGACCTTTTTTGACCCGGGTCAATAAATAACCACTAAGAACTACCCAGAACAACATAGCGATGAGCTAAAAACTGCCCATGACTACAGCAACTGCATAGCAACACCCTGGTAATCTCCCAGTCCACATTTGGTGTGGTTGAGACTAAATGAAATCACACATCCTTCTTCAGGAGAAAGACTTTTTCATTTCAACTCACCAACTGTTCACTTTAATTCTTTTCCAGGTTAGGGGCGGACAGCCGGAGAGACCCCCGTCTGTGAATGCGGGCAGGATCAAATTAATGTGGAAAGCAGGAAGATTCTAGAACAGAGCCGAGACTTCATGTGGAGACACATCAGCACAACTAATAGAGGCGAAGACACTTGAACGTGATCTCAAAGACAAACAAATCCAAGTGCGCATGTTTAGTTTTACAAAGCGTGTCTCTGTTTGTCGATCATTTACTATCAGTTTAAAGAGAATTAAGATCGTACTCAATTTAAACAGGCATTCGTGGTCTTTGCAGGACTCAAGATCTTGCTTGAAATGAAGATAAAGTTTTTCTTTTATTTAAATAAAATATGATCACAAATAATGTCGTGACCTTCTTTCATATTCTTTGTCCTTAAAGAATACGGTTAGATGAAAATAATTCTTAAATGTTTGAACATTAAAAACAAATCTAACGCTCCGATATTTCATGAAATCAATTTAGTAAAATATTACAAAAAATAAAGCCTGTCTTTTTTTCACTTTATCAAAGTTTTTTTATAAAGCTTGCGAGTCTGAATTAGACACCTGAGCTTTAGCCGAAGGAATTAACACATTTTAGACTGATTTTATGGTCTTTTGGAACTCAAAAAACATCTGGACTTTCTCCAAAATATCTCATATGATTTACAAACTGATCAGAAAGAGTAAATGATGACAGAACTGTGAGTAAAACAAAAATCAGACACAAGATGCTCTCAGTCAAGCCCAACCTGACTTTACCTTCTGCCCTTTTCTTCCCCTCTCCCGTTTTCGATCCACCTGCGTCTCATCCTCAGACCGTCAGGCAGAGATGCTCCACATGTTCGGCTCACGTGCCTGAGAAAGCCTGTCACAACAAAAACCTTTTACAGGGCTGGACCTGAACTCCTCTGAGCCTTCTTACACATGCTCAGCTTGTGTTCCACAGTACTCGCACCTGTGGATGAACGGTGATGGAGGAACCCACGGGGATGAAGTCTGGATTGAGTTCAGTTGTCTGTAGGTAAAGAGGCATGAAAGAGAATTACTCCCATGTTTGCCTACACGGTTTTCTGGCTGCTTAGACACGTATTATCAGATGAGATTCTGCTGATCAGACATGATTGTGAGAAAAGTGTCCAAGCATGGTCTAAAATGTTTAATAATGTTTTGAGCAAATCTTTGACTTAAATTGGAGAAGGGCCGCTAGCAAGACAATCTCATGGCAATTCGCAAACATTTAGCATCTAAGCGGATTCATATACTGTTACTGTAATTATTTGCCTTTTAAATATAGTTTTTCTGCCAGACACTGGACCACCTGAGACTGCATGTTTTTTTCATGATTTTAAACATGCTTCGGCGTCTGCCATTGGTTGATCAAAATGATTGCTTTTGGTTGAGCCAATGTTGTAGTGTTGAGCTGGTCCGGATCCCGAAAGAAAAAAACATTTTCAATTTTATATTTCATTTTATATTTCATTCTATTTTAATCTTGATAGCAAAACGTCATTGAATCAAAACTTGCAGGATTTCTAAAGTCCATCAAAAGCACAAGAGGTTTTTTGACAGCACATTGGTGCAGTTATAACATCAACCTGCGGGTGATACATGCTGATGCCAAATGGCCAAATCGTGAAACCCTGATATTACCAAAACAATTACGGCCACTGCACCTGTGACTCGTGCGACAACGCTGCGAGCATGTAGATGAATATTGTGTACATTTGATATGCTCTTTTTTTCAACATGTTCCTTACTTTGGCCGGCCGTTCATTGAAAGCCTGAGGCTATGATATCATAGTGTCAGGAGTTACACTGATGGTGTTAATGTGTTATTGCACCCAGACGCACCTAGATAGCTGCCATAAGGCCAACAAATGTAGTTTTTCGCCTCTTGACACCATTGCAACGTGTTGATAGCTGTTCTTGCGCTGGCTCAATATGGGCCATAAATCAGCATTGTAATCTACAACGTGTTTATGAACAAGCTCCTCTGTAGAGCGGTTTGATTACCCTGACGAAAAAGTACACGTAAGGGTAAACGTAACCACAGGACAGCAAACAGAACACCCTGAAAACACAAAAGCATTGTGACGTCAAGTTTCCAACAGGGTCTGGTTATATTTGCTAGGTTGTCAAGACTGTGAAAAAATAATATTTTAAATAACCCAATATTCCCATTACACCTCATTAAGAAGCGAAAGAAATCCAAACGTCTTCTGGATTTTCGTTATTAAATCATTAAATCATGCAGTTGCTGTGACAAACAGCGCCCTCTATGTTAAGTGAGTTATAATGCAACTCAACTGCTGGCTTAGCTCCAGAATCTGCACATTTCAGCCCGCTGTAGCATTGGTAGCTCGGTTAATAACAAAAAAGCAATACACGATGCACTTTTTAATGAACACCGTTGCCTATGATGGCTGTTTGGAGACCCACAACATTTTATCAAGCATTTGCTTCAATGAGAGAACATTTGGTTTGCAATAAAAGTTTCACCAGATATGAACAAGAAACTGTGAACTACAATCTTTGGAGACATTTTAGACTCAAACCTGTATTCACAGACAAAAATCCATCATGAGGAGCCAGGTTCCACACTAGCCTACATCATTCTTCCTTCCGTCTTCACTGCTTTCCTATGAATAAATATGAGCAGGTTGAATATTCGACACTGTTCTATAAGGCAAAAAGGTCCATAAATAAAAAACAAAAACAAAACAGGAGGCTTATCAAACAGCAACAGGTTTCCAAGCCTGTTTCACGCTTAACACAACATAACAGCTGTTCTCTTCACAGGTTCCGCCCTCAAATCATCACGGTGGTCGAGACATGTTTGACTGATCAATTATTACACATTTAAAGTCCTGAATGAAGATGTCACACGTCAAATCATGAAACGTCAGTTTGATGGGCTTCACATGGCATTGCCCTTGGCATTTATCCTAAAATGACTTATGAATGCATCTAGGCCTTAGAAATGGCTAAAATCTTTGACGTCAGAATAAAGATGCTACGACATGAACCTGTGCCAAAGGTTTGGAAAAAAACAGCTGCTTAATAACTACTTTGTTAGCTAGTAATTTAGGCAGCTGTTACGAAGCCCCTTGGCAAGAGTTTCCATGGCCAATAGAGGTAATTCAGCCCTGCGTAGGCATGAAATGAGCGAAACCATGTGATTTTCAGCTATTAACAATCGCACTTATGTTTAGTACAAAATGGAACAATATAGAGTGGAAAATAACATCCTCCGAGATCTCAAGACCAGCTGCTTTTCGTTACCTCGGCCACGACTGAAAGGTAAAGGAGCTTTCTTGATCTTTTGGAATGGACGCCATCGTCTATTTAAATTGTGTCTGCTGGCGGTTTTGAAGCGGTTTGTCTGGCTCCAAAGTAGCTGGAACAGACGTTTTGAGAGCAGAATTCTAATTCAAGGAGAGCATTGCAATTCCAAACTGTGTTGGAAAGTAAGACACATACAGAGATCTCACTGTTAAAACAGGGCAAAGAAAACACAACAGACGTATTAAATATGCATGAGCTGGGGCTTGGGCACGAGGATAACATTTTAACCGAACATGTTTTCAGGACCGAATCCGGCGAATGGCAAAGAGAAGCCCTTCGCCGGCTGCGAGGAGAAAGAGAGAAAATAAGACAAGAAAGAAATTATCCCCAGCTGCCATGGAAACAGAGCGAGAGTGTATGATTGTACGAGCTCTTCCTCACCGGAGATAGAGAGATCTATTACGAAGAACGAGGAGAACATGCGAGCAGGTGACCTTGTGTGGGTCACCGAAGGTGCTAAAGGTCGTAACATTTAAACCAAGCTCAGAGCTGAGTGGCAGTCGGGTAATCACAGTGGTTGAGAGCAGGAGAGAGAGAGAGAGAGAGAGAGAGAGAGAGAGAGAGAGAGAGAGAGAGAGAGAGAGAGAGAGAGAGAGAGAGAGATAACACAATATTTAATATATCCTTGAATGTGGCACCTTGGTTTTGTGAATGAAATGGACGATACGTCAATGAAGATGCATGAGTCATCTCATCCTATAGGAGAAGAATTAATAGTCATGTGATTATCTGTCCGTCTGTTCCATTCAAAAGGAAACAGAGGACATTGATGAAAAGGTTTGGATCCAATCCCCAGCCTGTTATTGGAAAAGTGTTGTTATTAAATGAAGTGCTACCGCGCAGGTTTGCCAGGCCTACGTGACAAAAACAGCCAGGCGTCAAATCAAAACAAGCCCAAGAACAAAACTCAAAACATTCCAGTCCTAAACAAACACTTTAAGACTAGATCTACTATACATGTACAAGAGTTACCTCAAGTCCTTGAATTTTGATGTTCAAGCAGCACCCCCCTAGCAACCACATGGCATGTACCACAAAAACACCCATAGCAACCATGTACCAATGCCTTAGCAACCATTTAGCATCCCGGAGGAGTTTAACATGGGCAAGCACCATTCCTACAGAAAAGTAAAAATTCTGTTAATATTCAAATCAAAAGAAGCTGTTTTGTGTGTATCTGTGGCTATTTATGTGTCTTTTCGTTTGTGTGTGTGTTATGACTGCAGTAAAGTCTTTAGGGCCCTTTAAAAAAACTTGACTGCTGTGATGTGCCAACAGGCTGACACAAGCACAATACAAGCACTGAACAAAAAAAAGCTTAACCTTCACTTTCCTTCCCTTTCTCTCTGCACGCCTTGTAAAGGAAAAAGAATTTGGGGCAAGCTATTGTCCATAGAAATGGAAAGACACGGAGAACAGCTGACGTGAAGTGATGTAGAAATAATACTGACTTTAAACATGCTTCCCATCTGCCATTGGTCGCCAGATATTGAGCCGATGTTGCTGTGTTAGGCCTTTCTGGACAAAATCCACTTCAGAAGATGTAAACGACGCCTGTCCTTGGGAACTTCCTGTTTCAGTTTTTATAACACTACACAAACATTTGAAAAGAATACAATCAACAGATCATGTATTACCACATAAAACTTTCAAAGAAAATACTACTGTTCACCTTTACAACTATACAATATATCGAAAACCGGAGGGTCTTCTAGACCAGTTTTGTATGACGTTTTGGAAACCTTGATAGTAAATAATTTATGAAACTAACAGAGAACCAGACTGAACAGACTTTTAAAAAATATCTACTACTGTTTCAGTTTATGGAGATTTGACTTCTATTGTTATCATGAGTTATTCTCAAATATATGCCTACACTTTGTATTATCAATAATCTAACAGAATATTGTTTGAAATAAATGTGCACTCCTAAAACCGCTGGCTTGTTTAAACAAATAGTTTGGTCAAACATTTTTAATTTACGCCAATGGTTGGATTGTGCATATTTTACCCGACTCTAGTTAAAGCCAAGCTCTTTAAGAGTGTTAATATCGGATCACACAAAGTTACAGTTTAAATATGTGATTTTATGATTAAAACTTTCTGTCTTTTTTTCTATATTGTGTGCAGTATTTAATCCCTTGAGAAACAACTGAGCTTAAATATAAAAAAGCTCTTTTGATATATTTATTTTCTCCTCCACAGGCTGGCAAAAGAGAGGGCATGCGTCTACACTATTCATCATGCCATGACTCAGACTTTGTTGACCAGAGGAGCCGAGACCTTCACCATACAGTCATCTAAATACACAAAGCCAAATTGCAAAGACAGACGTCTGTAATAATACTCAATGGTTTATTTACGATAGAGCCGATAGGTGTCAGACATGGGCACCTTACCTAGGCTAATGAGAGAAAATATTATAACAAATCCATCTGTGAAGGCAGATGTGGTTAAGATGGCCGACTGTGGTAAGGTTTACGTGAACAAAAGCAAAGAATTAAGCAACTTTGAGGACATGTGGAGTAAAAACAGGCATTTCATTTTAGAGCCGAGTAATACTCACACACATGGCCAGACTGCACCTGCTGTCAAAACTTGAAAAGGTCAGAGAGCATCTACCAAGAGAAAAGGAAGAGACTATCACAATTGTCCATGCTGGTTCTCTGGCTGGACAGACCAGGTGCGTCTGATAGAAATGACTGTCCAACTGTTGAAGCGCTGTCCTTCAAGGAACAAGACACACAAAATCGTTGACAAGACAAGCAAACCAGGTGGCAAGAATGATTAGCCGTGAGCATCACGGTTTACAGCGCCTGCCAAAACTGAATCAAGCATTTGGCTGCGTCGAGAGCAACTGCAAAAACCTCAAATCAAAGCAGGGAGACGTTTTTTTTAACCATCAGTGTAGTTATGGATACTAAAATTAATACATATTTATTTCATTTATAAGGTTTAAAGCAACAAACACTTCCTTATATACATACTGTATCATAGAGAGGCTCACATGATCCTATTTATCATCTTAAAAGTTTACTTGTGTTGCGATTGCAGAATAAACATACACAGTAAAAAATGTCATTTACTGGAAACAGTTTGTTCAAAGATAAATAATAATTAAATGTTAACAAGTCTTTTTCCTTACAGAAAAAACGATCCAATATCCTCATGCAAAGCATTATGGGAACCAAAATCTGAAAAAACAGAAAAGGTTTATGTGGATTTCTGGTTCCAAGAATGCTTTGCATGAGGCTCTTATTTTATCTTTTATTTATTTTGCAACTAGCTTCATGACTACATCAAAAACATTTACAGTGTATAGTTGTGAGTTTACCTATAAGTTATAAGTGAGAGCATTTTGTCTCAATTCAATGAGAATGTCCTTCATATGACACCATGCATTGCTGTCAGGACACAAACATACAGTACAGTTATAGTATAGTTTACATTAAAGGAATAACCTCTTTCATCATTTAACCATGTGACTCATGTCATAACAAACCTGTTTGACCTTTTGTGTTCTGTAAAAAACAGGTAAATATATGTCTTAAATATAAGAATGTCGATAACCATTCAATCCCATTGACTTCGAATGTATATACAACCACTGAGAAAAAAAAACTTCTTTTGAGTTTCACAGAAGAAAAAGTCAGATACAGTTTAACAATCATATGAGAGAGAATAAATGATGACTTCATTCTGGGTGAACTATCCCTTTATAAAAGCAATTGCGAGAGCTCACAAAATGCATTCAGACTTCTGTTGTTTGGACCAATTGATGTCCACTCCGGGTATCAGACTGAAAAAATAAGATTTTTTACACAAAGAAGAAATAATGTAGACTATGCAGACTGGCACTCACTTACAAAATATTCCAGAATTTTCATCCTCAAGGCTCCCAGTTGAAACACAAAAAAGTCGGCTTTGTAATAAATTGGTGGAGTTTGCCAGAAGCTCAAAAGTTGAGAAATAAATAAATGAAGCCTCTCTCAAAGGTCACTGGCAGTTATCGAGCACAAACACAAATACATTTTTCATTATATTTGGGCAGACACTTCAAATTAGAGTCCTCTCTTCACCTGAGACATCGGGCGTCTTACTGGCACGTTTAATAAACGCAATACCGTCTTCACTGCCGAGAGCCGACAAGCCATAGGAAGTTTCTCTGCTATCTTTAAAGTTTAAAAAGCCTTTAGAGAACACAATTACAGAATAGTGCTGCTGTGGCCAGCTATCACTAAGAGGAACATAAATACATTTCCTGTTAATAGAAAACTACTGCGCACTGACAGCAACGGTATGACGGGCCAGCGTAAAGCGCGCTGCGCATTTATCGTTAGCGCCGTCTCTCCTCGCCGAGAAACATCTCATTTCCAAACAACGCAGCGGTGGGTGGGTGTCCCCCTGAGCGCTGACGTGAAATATCACCGTAAGTCCTACCATTTCCCAAGCTCATTTTGTTTATTACAAGAAGTGTCTGCAGTCAGGGACTGAATAAATGAAAGCGCTAGAGAAAGAAAAACAGGAGCCACAAAGCACCACCATAAATCTCTCCGAAGCCATTTTTACGCCTTCCAGAGAAGAGAAAGTCTTATTAATTACAAAGGAGGATGTCACCTGACAACAAGAGAAGACACCCAAATCCAGCTCGACTAAAGACACCAGCGCTTTACGTTTGTTTCTGTTTGACACTGTGCGCTTTGTTTCGCAGCCTAAGTTAAAGAAATCAATCAGTCAAAATGAAATACTGCGTCATCGTTTACTCGCCCATATGCAGCTTCAGTCATGTACAACTTACTTTCAGTGAGATACAATAAAAGTCTCATAAACATCCCCTATGGAATTAACCATGGTTATTCTGTGCTATAAATAATATTAATAATAATAATAATTATCATGGTATGTGAAGTAAAACTATGATAATTCAAATGGTTACATGATTATCAAACTACGATAATAGAAATGGTTTTCTCTTATAAAAGAAAAAAAACGTGTCAAACTCCTTTTCTCATGACTCTTCAAAAGTGTATGTAATAATATATTTTTCTTCTCAAACCCCTAAGGAGAAATAAATAAAGACGAACATAAGGCAGTTGTTTACATTTACAGTAGAGCTGAATACCATAGAGATGGATTGTGCATAGTAAATTTAGATCATATGGATTGGTTAATTCGCAGATTATGAGATTTGCAAATCCAAGCACAAAGAAATTGAGTCTAAGGTTAAGATCTAGAAGAGACATAAGTGAGGTTATCATTGCGTTTTTTTTTGCAGAGAAACAGGAGACGTCCATCTCCACTTGATCGCCATTTAAAGGGATGCTTCACCCAAAAAGGAAAATTCTGTCTTTATTTACTCTCCTTCGAGTTGTTCCAAATCTGTATAAATGTGTTGTGAAGTATCACTTTAATGTCATTGTTGACTAAGGAAAACAACTGAAATGAGTATTTCTGTGAAAACATGCATGTCTTTTCCAACCTGCTCTCACAGGATTTCGTAACTACTTTATGGGTAGTTGGCTAATTCGTATGAGAACGTACAGTATCATACAGAAACAAAAGAAATTCTAGAATAAAGCAATACTGAAGCCCCACCCCTAAACCTAACGTCACTGGCATGAAAGCAATCGTACTAAAATGTTTGAATGAGATCGTACAAATTCATTTGAATTAGCCAAAAATAGCCACCTCGTAAAATCGTTCCGCTTGTCTCACTTTGTAAAGTTACGATTTCAAGACAAGTACTTCCCTTTTCGTTATCCAGAACACATCTGTTATTATTTCAGCGCATGGTTTTTGTGAGCTCGACAGGGAACTCCGGCGACTAATGTCTGCATAATGCATCGCAAGGGTCAAGTGCTTGAACGTAAAACCCTCTTCTTCTCACACGCTCTTTCTGAGGCAGTCAAACCTCAGATGCCTCCCAGCCCTTAATGAGCACAGTTTGAAAGTTCCGTTCAAAAAATAAAATGTCAGATGAAAAGCTACAGCTTAAAGAGAGTGTGAAAAAGTCAAGGGCCGTATTAAACGCTTCAAGGGTCTCCATGGAGCCCCGTCCGCAAATCTTATTAAGAGAAGCTATCTGCCGGTGATACCCCATAATAGATGTGTTTAGTTGAGTGGCGGTCTCGCTCTCCTAAAGAAACGGTCATTAATGTCACACATATGCCCCAAATCCACTTTACGAGAAAATACAAATATCTCAAAGCTTATCCGTGACTGTTCTGATTTCTCTTGTTATTGTGGGGGAATGGCTTCATGATGGCGGGTGTACAGTTTGATGAAATACACAAATTGCTGTTTTGGTGCCGAGAATCGTTTGATGTTTATTTCAGAGTGTCTGTTTTAATCATCGCAAAATTAATCTAGAGGGTTTGCATTTCCATTCTGAGATTAAGATGGCCACAAAATGAAGATACGTTTCAAGCCTTGAAAAACCTCAAAAAGACTGCGTCGCCCACAGCAAAGAGACGGAAAAAGCTCAAAAAAGCATGTAGGAAAGGTGCACTTATACAATATGAAAAGTAATGGGGGAAGACAAATGCAATTTTGTATTTCGCTAAAGGCTCTGTTCGAGTTAATCAGCAATTTGTTCATCTGGAAGTGTATAATGAACACAAACACAGTCGAACGTTTTGTAATTCCGAAACTAATTCTGGCACGGGTGCACCGCTGCTATGTTGCTTACAACACACCCCAAACATTTTAATAATGTTAAGTGCGTTTAGATTGAGGAAATGTTCCCCACCGGCTTCAAGATGAAAATGAAATCCATAAAGAATAATCATTTGGAAATAACTTAAGACCTTTTTAGGTTTGGCAATCCAATGACTAATCAGAATGAATTTGTTAATTTTCTGCACACCACAGTGGTTCACCTCGACTGTGATAGTAAGAATAAAATATATAGTTGCAGGCTGCGACAGACGGGGTCAACAGATGGATTTTAAGATCACCGCTGGTTGGGTTCGAGCATCTTTTAAATCACCAGCCCCGTTGAGTCAACACGAACATGAGACCATGACTCTTGTCTGATGTGATTATGTAAGACGCTGAAATGAAAAATTGTATTTAACATTTAACAATATAGTTTTTGCAAATTGAATGCCATTGTGTGTCTTACTATTCATCCAGGACCAATACAGATCTCCATTTACTCAATTCAAATAATAAAACACGTTACTTCCAAACAATTCTGTCAGAAAAAAGAAACACGATTAATACACTAAGCTTTATATAGCATATCTTTAGTGATTGTTCCCTTATCATAATAATAATAATAATAATAAAAGTAAACTGCAGTTCTCACAGAAGCATCTGTGAATGGCCACGAGGGTTCTCCACAAAACAGAAGCACCATCAGGTTTAAATTAAATCAAGAAGCCCCCCTGACCCTTCACTAGCCTGCACCCGCTGCGCTGATCCACAACCTGCTTCACATGATTCACTCCAATTCTGAGGTTATAGGAAAAAAATGATTCTCCCAGCGACTATTCAGATTTTTCTGGTTAGCGTGGTCCAGGAAGCCGCTTACGTTGCAACTTGGGGCGATGTTGCTGATTTATAAAATGTAAGTCCTCAGGTGCAATATTT
>NC_136771.1:907331-1149947 GCF_947034865.1 Barbatula barbatula | reverse complement strand
TATTTGTTGGCTGGTTTACATCTTCAATGAATTATTATGATAAAAATAATATGAAAATCTAATTAAAGTGCTTTCACACTTTGTCCAATTGCCGAGATATCATATCAAAAGATGTGGCTTTCAATAACCATAATGTCTTTCTTTGTCTGACACATTCAGCTCAGTTGGCACATGCTACTAAGATCCATTAAACTCAGCACACAACCAGACACAATACTGTATTTTACAATAAAAACAAACCTAATGGCATATTTTCACCGGGCAGCGAACAGTGAGGGTCCGAATCAATGACGGTCTTAAATTAAATACATAATCACTTTAAAAGCATCGACGGGGACGGAGCCCTACTGAGACGACAGCAACAGGGCGTCTTTATGCCATACAAAATCCATTTGAAAACGAGTCAGGGTGGACTTTTAACACACAACACCAGCTTGTGTATTGAAAAGGGAGGAATGGTTCCGTGTGCTCAATATTGACGTGTCCCCACGGTGCTCTGTGAAGCACAGGCCTCCTCTATCAATCACAGCCGAGCAGAAACCCGTAATGTTCCCTGGATGAGTCTCAGGAATGTTGTGTACATCTGAATGTGTGTGGCTGTGATTCATTTCATTAAGGAATCTCGTAAGTACTGTTAGATAGCTGATAAAACATATGGCAAGGCTTTTGAAAGAGTTCAAATGAAATTGAATCAATAAAATGGCACACTGCGTACTTTATAAAAGCCATTTTGATCATTTTCTACCCTAGCGTCAATTTGTTTTAAATGACACAGACTGGAAATAGTCTCTGGTTGCCAATAAGATCGATTTAACTGCTGAATGTAAATGAGTATATGGCGATCTTATACCCCACATTACAGATTTATTCTGCTCAAAGTATTAATTTCACTGTTAACTTTGAGCTTCATGTTCACAACTCACCATCCATGCTGTGGCGACATTCATCCTCCAACATGTCACTCTGGTGCATCGTTTCAGAGTATTTCACGTAAATTCAGACAACAAATGAG
Organism: Barbatula barbatula; assembly: GCF_947034865.1. Classification (NCBI taxonomy): domain Eukaryota; kingdom Metazoa; phylum Chordata; class Actinopteri; order Cypriniformes; family Nemacheilidae; genus Barbatula; species Barbatula barbatula. The sequence goes on along the minus strand of NC_136771.1, from coordinate 1,148,935 downwards.
ATTTCAGTCCATGTGGAATACATGGATGTTAATTGGAATTATAACAAAGAGAGATGTTTATATTCTAAAACCTGTGTCGATTAATGTTAAATGCTGTAATTTGGCAACCTTTTTGGTAGATAAACAAAATTATGATTTAAGTAAGTATTCAAAATCGTGAGCTTATAATAATGATTTACAATTTGAACTTGGGAGTTTGCGGAAAATTTGACATAATAATAATATTTTTATTTATTTATAGGCGCCTTTCTCGACACTCATGGTCACCATACACTATTAGCAAAACAACAACAATAAAGAAAGTCAAATACAATACAGTTAAATACACAATATAATTATGATCAAAAGGAGTAAGCCGTTTTAAACAAATGGGTATTAAGTTTAGATTTAAAATGTGAGAGAGAGTTAAAACTCCAAAGCTCCCCAAGAGCATTCTGGAGGGTTTTTTTACGGAAGGCATGGGAAGTGAAAGACCAGTCATAGATGACTCCATGACTCTAAACATGAAGACGGGTAAATTAAGGAATTATCACTGGGAATTAAAAAGTTCTGAAGTGTGTTGAATGTTGATCTTGTCCCTATAAGAAATTCCATTTAATTACCGTTTAATTTGGGAAAATTTAAAGTAAACCAGGATTTTATGTCAACAAGACAATTGTGAGTGAGGATGAAGGGAGCCTGGAGTTGGGTTTGGTAGAAAGGTAGAGCTTTGTGACCTGCGTGGAAATGGAAATTAATGTGATGTTTGAAAAAGATATAACCAAGAGGACAAAGGTAGATGATAAACAAAAGTGGCCCCAGGACAGAGCCCTGGGGCAGACCTGTATCAATAGGGACTATATCAGATGTAAATAATTTTTATTGAATCGGTGGCAAATCAAAAGAGAGGCAGAAGTGAATAATTACCATCTCACAGGAATTCGTAACTATTTTACAAGGTGGCTACTTCGTATGCAATCATTGTGAATTGTACAAAAACATACGATTACTATAAAAACGATTAGCCACCTCGAAAAATAGTTAAGTTCTTGTGTTGGAATTACAGCTTTAATAAATGGTTAAGGTTGAAAAATCTTAGTGGATTGCTAAACATCGCTTAAACTTCAATACTTTGACCTTCCATCCTACAGAATTACGTTGAGCTCTTTTAAAAAGTCTGTCAGAATTATTATTCCTGTCTACAGTCCTGGATATACAGCTAATGCGCGGGATTGTTCTCACCCTCAAGGCGCACAAAACGGACCTCACAAAGAGTGCGTTTAAATCATCCTCTTCAACTGGTTGAATTATGTTTTGTGATCAAGTTAAGTAGAGCTCATTATTATTCATCAAATTAGGATTCAGATGGATTGCTGGGGTGCACATTTATGGAAAACATCTGTCTGTGCTTTAAAGACAAACCAGAACTTTACTGTTATTGTCGCTCTATTGAATATTGAATTATTGATATGTACAGTAATGTAAATGTTGTGAAACACAATATTTTGGTCATGTTTGACTGCAAGAGAAATAGATTCATCAATGTAGAAATGCATTCATCAAGTGTCTCAACAGCTTTAATATCTGTGGTGGTGTATGCTTGTTCAAAGCCCAATTCGTGCTAGTTGACCAGTTTAGTCTTCACTGGTTAAACAGATACATTTTACAAAAGAGAATATTCTTTATCTATAGAGCACTATTTGTTGTTCTCAGGATCTGATCTGATCTGTCTTTATTTATTTATTTTTTTGGGTGAAAGCAGGGTTTGACGTGAAGATTCAGACAGGGTTATGTCCTCTGCCCCAGTATTTTGTTGTCCTGGTTTTCCAGCACTTGCACATATACTCTGCGAGACGGGCCGATTGTAGCTCATGCGAGGTCACGGCAGACCGCACTGGAATTACATTATAGCTTATTTCAGGGCCAAAGGGTTCCCTCTTGATTCATCCATCTCCGTTTGATGCTGCAGACTGAGATGAAGAGTCAATACTGCTAAGTTTGCACAGTTGCACCGTGTTGGATTGGTCATTGAAGAACACATCGACTACTGTAGCCTTGGGTTTCAATAAAACGTGCAGTTGTGGGAGTTGGAATACGCCAAAAGGGGACTGACACCATTTCTTAAAAGTTTGCAAAACAAAAAAAATTACAAAAATGGGCCAAAGGCAGGACATGGGTGGAGCTGAGGGGCCTGGTTGGTGAAACAGCTGTCGCCACAATAACTGCAAACAAAAAATCTGATATTGTGTCTAATTTGTTGAATTTGATTCTGTGTGATGTATTTGATGCTTCATGCTTGCTTTTCCAATAAGTCTTCCTGTTTGTATTGACTCAAATAATACATGTTCATATAAAAAATGTATACATTGTCAAACAGTTGAGGGCAATTACTGTACACACTCAACAAAATACATGATTATACTGTAATATAATTGTACAGACACAACAAAGAAGGATTCAATTGCATTCAATGTTTAACGCTGTGTACGACAGTACGTACCAAATCTATTTCCCATTGTGTTCCGCATGAAGAAATAAACCGTTTTCACCCATTGCACATTGCTCAATACAAGACCAAGCACTTCTTTAATAAAGCACGATACTGTCAATGTGAAACAGTATATCTGAGAGCGCCTGTTATCGTAGGACAAAATGCCCTTAAACATTTTCAAACCCAATGCTAATCCTCTTCCCCCATTTTGTCATCGGGTTCCCAGGCGGTAAAGCCGAGCGAGTTGTGATTTGTGCTAGATTGAAGTCTGCCGCCCTCTCTGACTGTCCGCCTGACGGCACCCAGTGTTCAAATGACCCATCCACTCCCAGACATCTTCAATCCTCCGTTCCTTCACTCAGCCTTGATGAACAAAGTGAATCAAACCCCAGCGGTGCCCATCATCAGTGGACCGCTGGCCTGTGAGCTGAAGGCAATGATGCCAATGAGGCCGAGGGCATCGGCGCCCTGCATTACTGATACAGATGGACATACGCAGCTCTATCTGTAAGAATCGCTGATTCACACGTAAGTAAATCTGAAAATGTACACAAGACAAGCTGCTGTGCTACTGCAGTGATATGGAAACTACAGTTTAGAATTTAAAGGATTGGTGTTGCAGTATTCTTGTTGATATTTTGGAAACTGTCAAACACTAAAGCGAAAAATGCCATTTGAAAACTTCATGAGCAGGATTCATGAAGCAAAAAGAATAGTGTTAGGTTTGCCTGACTAAACTAGAAAGGAAAACTGATATTACAAACACCAGTCCAGTCACATGAATGATCTATAAGACTGCAGATATGAAGTTTTTTTGTTTTGCAGGTTTGATATGCCCGTTTTAGTACAAATTACCAAAAAATACACAGTATTAAGACAAATGCTTACGGTTCATAAGGACAGAATTTAAAAACTGTCATTTAAAGTTTAGAAACGTATGTGCATTTTTTATTCTTTTTGAGAAAATCTAAACTGAACTGGAGAGCAAAATATTAGAATAAGATCTCACGTCTTCAGACATCTCTGCTAGAAAGGCCCTCAACTATGTTCAAATTTGCCAAGATACAAAATCTGAAACATCTGAAGCCCAGCAAGAACTCCATCAGTTCTTTTGAGCTAAGAAAGAGCAACAGACAGTACAGTATCTTCTGCCATCGCACAGCCGGGGATCTCCAATCTCAATAAAAATCAAGATGAAGACAGCTGCAGAACAACTGATCCAGGAGCGCAGTCAGCTACTTATCTGTGACTGCGTCAGCCGGCCGTTCCTGGCAGTAAATTAAGGGGTGGAAACTGTTTCCATTCTCGCCAGAAATCTGCTGAAGCCTCTCATGCGTGCCTCTGTGTTGGCTGATAGATTTAAAAGCGGCCACAAAACCATCAGTGCCCCGACACGATTTATGCTGCTAAAAGTGAGAGTCGTATTAAACTCTATTAGTTCAAAAAGTTCATTTAAGAAAGCGCAGAGAATACAAAAGTGCATTATACTTGAATGTACGTAAAAACATCACAGAAATTAGCAGAGAGCAAAAAAAGAGTGCGTATAAATATGAAGATTTTATAGTAACATTTACACTGCTTATACATTATCCCCCATATTACACAACTACTAAAAACTGGACATGAAATATGAATTTGAAATATTGTATTTGCTCATTTTTACCGAATGTAGCCTTAAGTTTCGGAAAGCCGGTTAGTTTCGGTTTTCAGGTCAGAAACGACTTTCAAATGTCACAAACAAGCAATTTGGTTTAATCATTTGTAAATATAATGTCATGTATGTTATTAAAATACATATTTATATTTAATCGTTTTTGTAGGTTGTTATCCGGGAATACCGGAACTGCAAATGTCACAACTGCCCAATCAGAATCAAGCATTCCAACGAGCCGTGTAATAATCATACATAACAACGTTTACATTTATTTAGGATTTTTAAAATCATTCCAGCAATTCCCATTTGAGTTATGTTTCGATGAGTTTGCTATTATACTTAAATAAATAATATTTTCCAACAATTACTAACTGACTATAAACATCTAATGTAGTAACACTTGGGCTGTTATATGTCATTTAGCCGTGAATTAAAGAGTAATGAGTGTCACTCCTCTCAAGCGAACAAATAGAAATGACTTGTCTTTCTGTCGGGCACGTGAAGTTGCTGTAGAGCCAAATGTCAAACTGATTTGTGCTCAATAACTCATTGGAGGCCTTTAATTGTCTTCGCATCGTTCATTAATTAAACAATTAAGCAGAATGTGATGTTAATGACTTCATGAGGCGTTTGCTCTTACGTTACAGCGAGTGACTGATGCAGATGTCACCAGCAGAAATGTGCACATTGATCTTCTGTGAACCGATAGTTTTAATCTGATTGAATTGAGAAAAACAAGACATTTGTGAGATTTCTGTATCTATTCTAGATCTGAGGCAGGTGAGACTCAAGCAAACGTTTCGATGTGCTCTCCGTTTCATCTCATAGAGGGCTAGAAGAATAAACTGAGATATTACACAGATCTGTGATGTTTCTCATGGGATGGGTTGTTGTTCATCCTCAGTCTGTCAAAATAACACTTTTTTTAAGAAACATGCCTTGTGATTGCTCATGAAGATGCCTGGAGACATCGCTGCACTTCTCCACCCTGATGCGAGATGGCATCTGACGTCTGGGAAGCCTCTGAATAATCAAAATGATGCAACAAGCCTGAAAACATACTTAAATGCTTATAGTAATAAAATCTGTCGAATTATAACTCGCATGTGGATGTTCAGTAACGCACATCTCATTCAAACTCATCTGATGCCGATGGCCTTCACAGTATTCTGTCATACACACGTGTGCACGAGAGGAGCTGGTCACAGTGACGTCATGATTCGGTTCACATGCGGTTACACGTGGAGCACACCTGTAGAAAAAGACCCCCCCACAAAACCTCTTTAATGTATTGATTGTTTCTCTTTGACATTAATGAGATTAAATGAAGGACAAACACATATTTGAGTCCTTCCTGTAGTAATCTCATGTGTTCTGAATTTTGCCCCCAAGAAACTAAAGTAAGCCATCAAAACCCAGAGAAATCTGAAAATCTACAGCTCTGCACTCCTATTGTCGCCTATTGAAATATTGTTTTTGTTATTTTACTAAACTTATGGAGCAATATCTGAGACATATGATACAAAAATGGCAACAGTAAATCTGATGTTATAGCGTGTTGACCGAAAGGTAGATGTTATTGCTCAGAGCTTGCTCTTTCTATCAATATCTTAAAAGTTTAAGTTTGAAAATTGTTGTAAAAATGTGCTTAAAGGAATAGTTCTAGGAATAGTACCACCATGGTCATGTGTATTTCTACTGCGGAAGGTCAATGAGGACCATTTTTTGGGTGAACTATTCCTTTAACAACACTGAATGTTTGTAATTTTACTAAAAATATCATACCAAGTTTGATCTTATTTTACTTTGTTCCGTGTCATTGATCGATTCATATTTTGTCTTATGAAATGGCCATAAAATGTGTGTCTTGAGTATGTTATTTTCTGATCAATAAATGATTGGTTGGTGTTTCTTCAAATTGCACACTTTCTCACTGTCTTCGCAGTGCGCCTTCGAATGTGGATATATATACAGTGTTGATGACGTCCGTGATCAAACGCTGACAGAGAATCCAACACTTTCAGGATGATGATATAAAGCACAGCGTATTGATCACAGCTCTTACAAGCAGTTTCATCGCTTCAAATCGAATGTGTGTGTGCTATATAAGGAATATCAACAGATATCATAGAGTCTGTGATATTCTGATCTCTAGGTATTGACCCTGTTCCCCTCTTTGGGATTGTTTATCTGTTTTTATTAATTCGCCCAAATATTATAAGAAATTAAAAGGGATAGTCTCATAAAGATCACAGGTTAAATAATTTTAATATCTCAGTTATTTCTTAAAGACATTAATGAGATTAAATGGAGAGCAAATGGAACTTTTACTTGTGTCTCAGATATTTCTCGAGAAAAAAATAGTTTGAAATCTCACAAATCTCAACATTGTGTCAAACTGAGCTCAGACTTTTCTGGTCTGCAATCAAAAGTCAATATTATTGAAGATCTCAATATCAACTCGTCAAAACAATTCCAGATGATTTTGCCTCTACAATCCACAATCATTTCATCTTGTCGTGTGTTTTAACACTTACAGTCTCATTTGTTTCAAGTTTAGACTGAATGAAACGCAACTGAGAACTCTATCAAATCTCTATTATTACATCATTTTAGCCGCTGTAGCGTCTCCTACCAGAATTCAACATCATCACTGAAGGGGACAGTTTTCTGTCTGTGACTGAGAAGACCATCAATCAGAAGACAGACAGGTTACACCGTCAACCGTCTCACACCATTCGGTTTCAGTGTTGCATTGAAGAAACTCGAAAATCTGTCATTTGGCCTTTAACACCACATGCTTTAGACTAAAAGAAGACAATTCTGAAGTGTGACAGCAGCAGCCTGTGGTTTGTCGCCGATGAAGCTAAAATACAATACAGAATCACAGTGCAGGTCAAATCCTCCTGTAAGTGCAAAGTCTCCATAAAGACAAATAGATATAATTTCAGACTGACCCTAAAACCATCATACGTACAGTATGGGTTAACTTTCAAAAAGAAATGAAAACAAATCGACTGTTAAATCAAATTGTTTTATTAAAGACCACATCAAACTGTGACAGTAAGCGAATTAAAAATAAAAGCAGATTGAGCTGAACATTAGAGATTATTCAACAGAGCCTCAGATTACAGAGAGAATCAGTAATTCAGTCATTCTGGTGTGAGAGGTTTCAGCTACACAGTAATCGGACCGCCGGCTACATGACAATGTCAGATATTACAGAACTCAGAATACAGATTTAAAGTGGGTCAGGTGAAAATATAAAGGATGAAAATGACACTGATAGATGGAGAAGAGCTGATTGGCATGAATATGAGCTGTCAAAGAATCACATTCATTTATTTACAGCCGCCTCAGGACCGACGCCTCGCATCGTCTTTTCAACTAATGCGCCGGCTGTAATTTCATATTCTGCTTTTTGCACAGCTCTCACATTTAATGAATGACTGCTGTCGCATAAAACATAAGCTATTCATCAACATCTTCATTCAAACATGAGCTAAAGTTTGGAGTTTAATGCCGTCGGTTGTCAGTTTACATTTTCAGCCATATTATGTTTCACACTATTTACTTTATCTAGTTATTTTTCATGATGTCATGTTACTATTTATATTTCTAGATAAGCAAAGTAAAGTTGAGCTATTTTCATCTGGAACATCCAATTAAAAAAAAAGCTTGACAATTACATTACATTCCAGATGAACCGTCTGTCTGTCTATGTGTTTCTCTGTCTTACTTTCTCTGTCCATCTGTCTGTCTGTCTATCTCTGTCCATCTGTCTGTCTTTGTCCATCTGTATGTCGGTCTCTCCATCGCTGTCTGTCTGTCTGTCTATCTCTGTCTGTCTGTCTTTGTCCATCTGTATGCCGGTCTCTCCATCGCTGTCTGTCTGTCAATCTGTCTGTCTGTCTATCTCTGTCCATCTGTCTGTCTTTGTCCATCTGTATGTCGGTCTCTCCATCGCTGTCTGTCTGTCTATCTCTGTCCATCTGTCTGTCTTTGTCCATCTGTATGTCGGTCTCTCCATCGCTGTCTGTCTGTCTATCTCTGTCTGTCTGTCTTTGTCCATCTGTATGTCGGTCTCTCCAGTGTGTCTGTCTGTCTGTCTATCTCTGTCTGTCTGTCTTTGTCCATCTGTATGCCGTTCTCTCCATCGCTGTCTGTCTGTCAATCTCTGTCCATCTGTCTGTCTGTCTATCTCTGTCCATCTGTCTGTCTTTGTCCATCTGTATGTCGGTCTCTACATCGCTGTCTGTCTGTCTGTCTATCTCTGTCTGTCTGTCTTTGTCCATCTGTATGCCGGTCTCTCCATCGCTGTCTGTCTGTCAATCTCTGTCAATCTGTCTGTCTGTCTATCTCTGTCCATCTGTCTGTCTTTGTCCATCTGTATGTCGGTCTCTCCATCGCTGTCTGTCTGTCTATCTCTGTCCATCTGTCTGTCTTTGTCCATCTGTATGTCGGTCTCTCCATCGCTGTCTGTCTGCCTATCTCTGTCCATCTGTCTGTCTGTCTATCTCTGTCCATCTGTCTGTCTTTGTCCATCTGTATGTCGGTCTCTCCATCGCTGTCTGTCTGTCTATCTCTGTCCATCTGTCTGTCTGTCTATCTCTGTCCATCTGTCTGTCTTTGTCCATCTGTATGTCGGTCTCTCCATCGCTGTCTGTCTGTCTATCTCTGTCCATCTGTCTGTCTGTCTATCTCTGTCCATCTGTCTGTCTTTGTCCATCTGTATGTCGGTCTCTCCATCGCTGTCTGTCTGTCTATCTCTGTCCATCTGTGTCCATCTGTATGTCGGTCTCTCCATCGCTGTCTGTCTGTCTATCTCTGTCCATCTGTCTGTCTTTGTCCATCTGTATGTCGGTCTCTCCATCGCTGTCTGTCTGTCTATCTCTGTCCATCTGTCTGTCTTTGTCCATCTGTATGTCGGTCTCTCCATCGCTGTCTGTCTGTCTATCTCTGTCCATCTGTCTGTCTTTGTCCATCTGTATGTCGGTCTCTCCATCGCTGTCTGTCTGTCTATCTCTGTCTGTCTGTCTTTGTCCATCTGTATGTCGGTCTCTCCATCGCTGTCTGTCTGTCTATCTCTGTCCATCTGTCTGTCTTTGTCCATCTGTATGTCAGTCTCTCCATCGCTGTCTGTCTGTCTGTCTATCTCTGTCTGTCTGTCTTTGTCCATCTGTATGTCGGTCTCTCCATCGCTGTCTGTCTGTCTGTCTATCTCTGTCTGTCTGTCTTTGTCCATCTGTATGTCGGTCTCTCCATCGCTGTCTGTCTGTCTATCTCTGTCCATCTGTCTGTCTTTGTCCATCGGTATGTCGGTCTCTCCATCGCTGTCTGTCTGTTTATCTCTGTCCATCTGTCTGTCTTTGTCCATCTGTATGTTGGTCTCTCCATCGCTGTCTGTCTGTCTATCTCTGTCCATCTCTCTGTCTTTGTCCATCTGTATGTCGGTCTCTCCATCGCTGTCTGTCTGTCTATCTCTGTCCATCTCTCTGTCTTTGTCCATCTGTATGTCGGTCTCTCCATCGCTGTCTGTCTGTCTGTCTGTCTATATGTCTATCTGTCCGTTTGTTTGTCTGTCTGTCTGTATCTGTCCATCTGTCTGTCTGTCGGTCTCTGTCGGTCTGTCTCTCTATATGTCTGTCTGTCTTTGCCCATGTCTCGCTCTCTACAAGCATACACACCGAAATGATCTGATGTAAATGATCTGATATTCAGGTTTGTAATGAATTCCGGGTGAAAAAAAGATGAAATAATTGAGTGAACTATCTCTTTAAGAACCTCTGCACCAGTAAGATAACACGTATTGTATTACATTTACATATCAAACAGATTTGATATCCTCTTGAAGGCCCGTGAAACAGCATTCACGTTACACCTACACACGGGCTGCACTTTCACTTTGGGTATGCATAATTAAAGCTTGAATTGAAAGTACAAAACAAACTCTTAATGCACATCCTCTCTCTTGGAGCAGAGCCGTCTTTGACAATGCTAATTGGCCTGCATACGGAGCCACTGCTCCCCTTTCAGTTCACATGAAATAGCTTGTTTTTCCATCGTTATGCAGTATTGATGGGTCTTTGGGATTAAATGAATTTAACGAGCAGTGTGTGTTGGTAGTTATGGAAACGGTATAAAGCGAGTGCAAGCACAAACATCAATAAATGACACGTTTGAAGACCGATAAATCTACAGTAGCCATCTAGTGGAGCTCAAAGTCTTCTTCCAAAAAATAACCTGATGCATGTTTTCAGAGAAATACTAATAATATTGTTAAATACTCTGAGAGGAAGATGTTCTTGCTCTTTCATCGCTCAGGAGATTTGATGAAGTATCTGTCTTGTAACTGTTGAAACACATGAAGAGTATAAACGTAGATTGTAGATGTCAAATAATCTGGATTTTAGTAAATGTGATGAGAAATGTTTGAGTTGATATTGAGATGTTCTTTGACACACGTGACACTTAAGCAAAAGTTTCCATTGGCTCACCATTTAATCTTACTGATGTCTAGGAGAAATAATCGTGATATTATAGAGATCTGATTTGTGAAATTTTTTCTTTTTGAATTGAACATGAGCAAAGCTTAGACAAAGCTAAATCAATATTTGCAAATTATAAAGTCATCGGAAATCTGAATTTAACTTTTACATACAAGATAAACTACCTGATTTTAAGATGAATCCTGTAAGAATAACATCAAAGTATCTGCACCAAAGTTTTGTGAAAATAACAGTTTTCTTTCTCTGTTTCTTTTTATGACTTCTTAAACTGTCCCCTTCGGAGCTTTGGCCTTATTAAAGTGGATTTACAACACGCTCACAAATCATATTTTCCCAAGAATACAAATGTCACTTTGGCCATTGGAATGTTTTCATGACTGATAAAGCTTCGTTTATTGCTGTAGGTCCTTCATCTTGCTGCTGATGAAGAACATCTGCTTGATAAATTACATGCATAAAATTAACAGTGAAGGAACACATCGATAAACGCGAGAGAGGGAATACTGCTCCGAAGGGAACCATTCATTCTTATAAAAGATTTGCCAAAAGACAGAAAGCAGTGCTTTTTACAGGCTAAGAAGAAAGATAATAAAAGACAAAGTCATGCAAACACATACAGGTACATACCAACATCCTCCTCGGCAGCACACAGAAAGAAAAGAAAAAGTCAATCAGGACTGTGGCAAGAGGCAAATAAAATATATATGCTCATTAATATTATCGATACACACCTGCTTTGGGATGAACTGCATTAACCTGTCAAACTCTGTCATTTCAACGCAGGCTCTTTCACAATAGATGACGTCCAAAGGGAAGTGTGGCATAGAGGGAAAGAACAAAAAAGAAAGATTTATAGAAAATTATAGTAAAGCAACGCGGACACTAAATTCATGTCAACGTGATATGCGCCCACTGCGGCCAGAATGATCTTTCAGAACAGAACTCTCACAGCACGAGAGCATCTCTGTAGATAAAGACACAGAGGACTAAACAATGTTTGGACAATACGTCATATTAAAACCCACATCAAAGCAAGCTTCCAATCGTGACCACGACCTCTTCACATTGATCCCACTGTCTCCGAGGACCTTTCTACTCCAAATCAAGTTTGTGATTAAAAGAAAAACACACCATCTAAGTCCCGGCATTACATCACAATAGGACGGCAATTTGCGCAACACGTTTTAAAAGGCGCCAGTGACATGAGACCTATCACGAGCATGAAAACAGCACAGATGAATGTTCGCCGGGAGACATGCAGCTTATCTGTTGTTTACCCCCCGAGCGCCCAAAATGGAAGCTGAAGTTAACTTGCCGAGGACCTTTGCCACAGTTGCATTGAGCTCTGGCAGCCGCAATTAACACGCGCTCGTACGCCAGCAGATGTTGTGTCAATGAGACTCAAACCAGTTCCCCCTCACAGATTTAGTCTCTGAATGACAATGGGATGTAATTGTGATGTGACCTTATACCCTCAACCTTCTTTTGTTCTCCATTATCTCACATCTGTTGGGCATCTCGAGACTGCGGGGATGCTTAATGTGTGCAGCAACTTCCTGCCGTGCCTGTAAATGATGTATACATTACAGTAAGAAACTGTTCCAGCCGTATATCCGTGCATCATATGTATGTATGTTAGAAGGTTTGAAAAGAAATTGCTGGAGTTTGGTGTGTACTTTGGGACCGAGCAAACATCTCACCATAACGTTTCATGCAACTGACGTCTGTTGGTTTCTAAAAAACATAAAAAATCAGTAAATATTTGAGATTTATTTATTCTAGCTCGAAGTATTTGATTTTGGCAACACTTCAGACAGTTCACCGAGTCAAGAAGTGGGGCCTCATTGCGTAGAAACCGCCCTAAATAAGATTTGACCATCATTTCTCCCTAACCCTAAGTGCGTACGTGTGATCCATAGAACGACCGTACGCACTGAATATGCGTGTACGCATCTCTATTGGATGTGAAAACTGTGAATGGCAAATGATCGAGAAATTGTGCGCAGCTGAATAGTTTCTGATCTCGGCCTTTTAACAATGTGTGTCTCATATTTCTCACATGAAGAACATTGATAATCAAACAACACTGAACCCCATTGACTCCCATTATGGGAACACAAAGCATTTCTCAAAATATCTTCTCTTGTGTTCCACTGATGAAAGTGTGGACTTTTATTTCCAGCTAAACTACAAGGTTAAAAGAAAAGTACAATTCACTCGCATACTCTCTTGTTATTCATAGAACACTAAAGGAAAAAAGTCTTCAGGAGTCAGTTCCAGTGAATAATGTCTTGGACTTTTAAGATTAAAAACGACTCCAAAGCACCATAAACAATGTTATAAATGTGCTCCACAAAGACCCAGACCTTCTGAAGCATTAAGGCAGGAACAAACTCAAATTAAAACAAATGTGTGTGCACTCACAAGCAACAATTTCACTCCTGGATTGATTCTTCACTTGATGTCCAACATAACATCTGTGTCCTGACATCCAGCTGTTATTAACACTGAGATCACCCACCATCTGCCTCTGAAACACATACAGCTTATTAAAGCAAATTTATAGAGTACTAAAAACACAAGAGCTTGGGTTATTGAGAGCCCACGAAGCAATTCTTGGCACAATCTAATACATTTATGCAGATTCTAGTGCAGAATTCATTGTTATTTTACACTGTGAGCATTTATCTCTATCCTCCCGTCCCGTGAGAGGGGAAAACAGATTATGTAAAACAAGAGATTCTTGCAAAATGAAATTTCACTAAGGAATAGGACGGTGGTCAATAATAATTCATTGTTAAAATGAAATTGAAGGTGCGCTGCAATGTGTCTCAGCAGTTTCAAGAACAAAATGTTCCGCTGGGTTACTACGAGACCTTTTGAGTTATCGGTTCTCTAGCAATCATTTCTTACTTTTCATCCTGTTATACCAAATTTCACAATACAAATGATCAATTTAACATTGTGTGTGAGCACAGTGCTGATGTTTCACATACAAGTACTGCATTTCAAATGGGACAAAGGCAGGGTCCATCTTAAAAAAAAAGCAATTATATACTCAACACCCCAGAAGCAGGAACGCATCCTCTTAGAAAAAAAGAGTATATTGCAAGATGATTTCAATAAGTAGTGTAGAGTTCAAGTACGCTCTTAGAAATAAAGATGCTTCAAAGGTTCTTCACAGCGATGCCATAGAAGAACCATTCAGCCAAAGGTTCTTTAAAGAAACATCTCTTTCTTACCATTTTTATCATCTGAAGAGCTTTTTTTCACCACAAAGAAACAGACAGAAAGGTTCTTCGGATGTTAAAGGTTCAAATTAAGCCAAAACTGTTCTTCTATGGCATCGTGAAGGACATATATTTATAAGAGTGTACGTCTTCAAGTATACTGTATGTTGTAGTATATACTTTATAGTATACTCTCAGTCTATTAATTCAAAGAGTAAACAAAGAAATAAGCCACTTTAACACGGTGTACATACAAATAAATCTCCATCTAAAACATGTTAATACTGCATGTACACTTCTTTGTCACAGTGTTTAAAATAAGTACACTATTAGCATGCTTGAATAGACTTTTTTTCTTTTTTGGTCGAGGTCTGCTTCCAGTCAGCTGGCTGTAAAGACGGCAGCAAACATCTGTTGGGTGAAGCTCTCTGATGCTGAAATGTAAAGTGAGGTCAGCTGGGCAATTGCGTCGGTGGAAATTTGATTTGTAAGCAAATGGAGTATCGATTCACTTCAGTGAGTGGAAGTCTTGTTAAATGTATAGACCTACTGACATACGCTAACGCACAGAGACACACCATTAAAAACACATAACATGATGTTCAGATTTATCTTCTTATGTAACGGTGGACATACATTCTGGCGTGCGAAGGAAAGAAATGGTTCTTTTGGGAAACGGAACTGGTTCGCACCGCTACGGCATCACTTTTATTTGTGAGAGTTTCATTTATCTCTTCTGACCTCAATTAACACAGTTTATAAAATCACTTGAACAGACGTGTTCCGCTGTGTTTAAAGAATACATCTCCAGTGGTTCAGACTATGAGTGAAGGCTAATATGCAAATTGATGCTGATACTCGGGGTTAACTCATCGCTCACCGTTAAACCTTCACATACGACCTCTCGACCCCTGAGTGATCAACACCTCCACTATTCATGCCAATAATCACCCTCGTGTCTCTATGTACTTTCTCATGCATACTGTCAACTTCACACAGTGAACAAATGAGATCTATTGAACATGTGCAAAGGAGATAAACTGGAAACTTCTGATTATGTTTCTTTGGAGAAATGTCACAAATGTGTCCGTCATGTGAGTTTGAGAAGAGATGTCAACGATGACTCAAATGAGCTCAGATTTGTCTCGTCTGCAGTCAAAAGTCAATATTACTGAAGATCTCAATGTGAACACAAACATTTCTCATCAAACTCAGATTATTTGACCTCTACAATCTGCATTCTTTTCACACCGCAGAAAAATAAAGGCACTTTCTTTAATAAACAGCTAAACATATAACCTAAAGACTTTGATTTAAGAGCCTCAAGTGGATTTTTTCTATGCTGGGCACAGCTGGCATACAAACCGTTGAATCATTTTCTTTGTTCATAACTCTATGTGACATCCAGACAAAACAGAATGTCACAACTAGTACGGGTGAGGTGCAGACGCAGGGTAAACGTCTCGCTCCAGGGCAAAACGACAAAGCCCAAAACAAAGAGCAGTCGCTGGAATAAAGCTACAAGCTCCTTGCCTACGTTCACACAGACATTTCTTTAGTAGACATACAGATGACCTTTAAAAACATTTACTTTGCACATTCAGAAAGAAATAACTAGCTATTCATTTGGAAAACTGGCGCCTTTGAAGATAGAAAATGAAACACGGGAGCAGGTCAATTGTAAGAAAACCGACGACCTCATGTTGGCAAAGTTTATGAATATCATTTAAATATAAAAGCACATTGTTGGACTGGAGAACGAGAGCTGGACTTTTAACTCTTACACGCTAATGTTCCCATGAGAATATGTAAACAATGACAAAAACATATATCTCACTCACTCAATAAAATACTTTTATTATATTTATTTTGACTAAAGATTATTATACTATATGCTAACACCGAATACTAACTTCATTTTGATTATTTAAAATACAATGAGAGGAAAATATAGTTAACATGTATTTTTAGGTGCATTGAAGAGTAGATTTGCTATAGTTTTACTACAAATAAACAACGGCTGCTATAGCATGAATATAGTAAGTTTATGGTTACTAAAGTTTAACTACATACACCAAAGCATAGTATGTTAAACATGGTTCATTTCATAACGTTTTAAATGTAGTCAAAGTTCAAAGTTTAAAAAAAGAAAGTATTATAGAAAGTATTACTGATTGTAAGTATACTACGTATATCTAGTAGTAGTACTAATATTAACAATACAATTATACTGTAATACTTATTACACTGACCCAAGCTTATTCGTTGAGTCTTAAATCCTTAAAATAAAATGCTCGATACAGCAGTTTCAAAGGACCCTGTACTTTAGTTTGGTCCTGAGAGAAGAGCACATTGAGCTCCATACGGTGTCTGCTGGAAGTGCTGAGGATGCAGGTGAGCGAGTGTCTTCACTTCAGACAGACTCGAGATCTCATTCATATTCTGAGCTGATCGGGAAAAAGCAAATGAGCAGGACAGCCTGCTGCGTGTACACCCTGCGCTTCAATTAAACGAGAGAGAGAGAGAGAGGTAGAATGGAAGTGAGGCTGGATAATGATGAGAATATAATGTCTGGAGGAGGGTACCGGGCACTTGTTGTTACGTCGTGTTGCTCAAAACAGCTGCAAGGTTTGAACTTAAGGTTCGCGCACACTTTCAGACAAGAAACTCTGTCCCCGGGAGAAGAATCTGGATTGCTGTTTCACAGCTCCGGGGATGTAGGAATAGTTCACCTAAAAATGAAAATGTAGTCATGATTTACTCGTCCTCAGGTGTTCCCCACCTGTACCACTGAATTTCTTTCGGTGGAATACAACACAAGTTAAAACCCCATGAAGAACAAAGAAAATCTCCTTATAATATAGCTTTTTTTAAATGAATTCAGTACATTGTTAAACGCATCAGCTTTAGTGTTTCAGACAAAAAGACAGAAGGGTAAGTGAATAACAACAGAATTTCCTACTGAGATATTAAAGAGACCTCATCTGATTCCTGCCGGGAGGTTGTTTTGAGCTCAACCTGTAAGGAAATTAAAGGCCGTAAAAAGACGTCTTGCCTGCCATCAATTCTTCAGAGCAGCTTCACTGACAGCTACGGGCAAATGAAGGAGAGACACCTAATCCGGTTTTATTTCTGAAGGGAAACACATCAGGCACCGTAAACAAACTACCGTAAATCTCTCGAATCTAATGTGAAATCAGCAGCCGCGGTACACTGAGACGTTTTCACTCGGCTTATGTAATATTGATTTGGGCCGCCTTCTCGCCCCGGGTGCAGGGACATACAGTACCGCTCCGGCACAGAACGGGATTACCCATGGGGCCGTCTGATTATCTAAGGCATCTTTTCCAGTTTTACGTTACGCTCCAGTAGTCTCGCTGTGTCATATACTGGATGATTCACTCTCAGGCTGTTTGAAGAAGGCACAATGCTTGGTTCTTTCCATTGAGCACTACTTACATTAGGTTGATACTATTTCCAGCTACTTATAGCACAGATGCCATACGGCATGCATGAGTGAAAAACACAAAGTGTCCTAACTCAAGACAAGAGAAGCTTTTCTCAACGAAGAGCAGCAAAAATAACTCTTTTTACCAACTGGACAAAACTCACTGACATTTCTGCAGTTTGCTGGCAGGCGTCGCTTACGTTGTTTTGACCGTTCTGCGGCCAGACTCTGCACATCGCTGGAGGCGACCACAGCTGTAAATCCTTACACAACAACAATGAAGAACATTTAGTTTCACCCTAACCGAGATGTATGAAATATACACAGCTCACATTTACAGACTACAGTTTCACCTCCATAAGAGTTCAATTAAATAAATTAAATTAAAATAATCTGAACCTCATACCAGAACTTTCTCTCCAGATGATATAGAAAAACCATTAAATATCCTGGTATTTTGGACCAGGCTATAATGTTTCTTGACCAGTATTATGGTATTACTACAACTATAATACGGCTTATTATTTATTTTGTATTTGTTTGCTTGCCTATTTAAAATATTCATATATTCAAAATATTAAAATATTGTTTTCAAAAGTACATTCTATTCTATTCTATTCTATTCCTTTCTTTCCCAGACAGAAACTTTTGTGAAACAGAAAGGTCCTTCATATGTTAAAGGTTCTTTATGGAACCAAAGGGTCTTCAATAGCATCGAAGAACATTTTGAAGCACTTTTTTCAAATATTATATTCTATTTTATAAAATGGCAAACCAGCTGCCCATGTAAATGAGCAGAGCAAAGTGGACCTCAGGGAGAAATATAATAATATTAAAGAATTAAAACGTAAATTGACCTTTGGGGAAATATTTAAATTATATTAAAGAATAAATAAAGTGTGATATGACCACGGGGAAAAACATAAAATAATATGAAATATAAAAAAATCTAGGACATAACCTACAAAGACATAAAGTAGTCCAAAATAATAATAAACACTTGATGTTCTGATAAAATGACAGCATGGGTTTTGAATACAAATAAAGATGATGGAATGCAGTAATACAGTTTAATAAAAAAAATTTGAATATATTAAGAAAATGTCATTCTGTGGTAGTTTTTTGATTCCTTTACGTTATGTGAAGAGATATGATGATCTGACAATGAAACATAAAAAACACAGCTACGGCTTCAACAGCCAAGTATCACATGAACGCCAACTTATCTACAGGAACATTGTGATGCTTATTTTGATGTACATTTGGAAGTCTTTCTTACCTGGTATGGGGAAGATTTACCCAATGCGACCTGAAGTGAGAATATGACGCTCCTTGCAAGGAGAGCCACATGTCCTCCATCATGATCTAGAAGTCAAGAGGGAGAAAGATAATGAACAGTAAACAGTGCTGTTTTCAGGGACGACCATGTCAATGTTGAAACACAAGGTACAAAGTAAAAAAGTGAAAAAATCCCTAAGATTTAAGATTCCCTCAAAGGATTTAGCATCAGGCTGAGCGTGGAATGATGAAGCCCCGGTGGACTCATGGAGCTCCTCTGTAAGATGAATACAGTGCAGAGGAGAGAAGACAGACGTCTAAAATGAGAAGTCGGCGCACCGCTGTATGTTCTGACCTTTCAGAGCTGCACTGTTCAAGGAGAATTTTTTTGTTCCACTTGGATTGATTTTAGGACCATTTTTATGGTAGAAAACTAGGTGAATGTGACCTCACTACGAGTGAAACAAGTTTGTCTGGGGAACCTCTGTCCGTTATTACTTAGCGTCAAATTGGTGACTTGACTCGACTCGACTCTCGACTCTCGACGATATATATAAAAGAAGATATTTTGAAGAATATTGATAATCAAACAACCATTAACACCATTGACTTTCATTATCTGAACACAAAACCACTGAGACATTTCTCCACATACCTTCTTTAGTGATCGTGAAGAAAGAGTATTTTTATTTTATGTTAACTATCCCTTTATTCTCACTGTATTGTAAAATCATGGCGGCATGAGACTCTCACATAAAGCAAAATTCAAAGAGTGCACGGTGGTGAGATCGGACATTGATTTATGACTTAATGGCTTTATGGCCAAACTTGCATTACAATCAGGGCTCTGGTAATTTTCAGGCCACAAACAAAACAATTTGAAAGGTGAAGGGAGGACTGAGGACTGAAATTGCGTCCCGCTTGAATCGATACGGAAGGGTTACACACAAAGACTCAGAAACGGTTCTGTGAAATCGCTCTATTTTTTCGGAATAAAAAGCACAGATGGACTCATAATTCCAACTCACGGCAAAAAGAAACTATATCCAATAAAACATTCAAATGTTCGAGATCAAAGATCAAAACTGGATTAGTCACATTGTATAGTGCCAACTTCAGAAATACTACAAGAGCTTTGGTAGTATAACATTCTGAACATACTAAGCATGGTTTTAGGACTCCAGGACTCAATATTGCTTCACAAACACACACCCCCTCAAACCGCTTCACATCTGAATTGTTTATTCAGTGGTTGTCAAGTGTTCAGTCTTTATGTTTTAACCTTAAAAACAGCTTCTTTTATCTGCTGAGGTGCCTTGGCAAGAGAAATCATTGCAACCCTGTCTGTCCAGAGACAATGCAATATGCTCAGAGAAACAAAAACAACACCATTTATTCCGGCTCCAAAAGCATTCAGTTGGCATTAAAATAAAGCACCGCCGGCCACCCACCGGCTCAACTGTCCTACAATCAAATCTCATTCTCTATGTGCATTTACAGTGTGGAATAAATCACACGTGTGGGTCAGAGATATGAGCCGTCTCTTTGACAGAACACGTTTTACAGCTTAAGATATGAAATGAAACACACAAAACACCAAAGAATCTTAACATCCATTTTTTTTCTCCAATATTTCCAATTTAGACTGTGATACCAAGCTCAACCGCTAGACGTCAGTGAACCATACGGTTTCTTTAAATGCGACTAAACTACAGGACCCATTCAACAGATAAGAAACGATTTGTTGTAATTTGGTGTATGTTTAAGTACAATTGTTATACAATAAAATAATAATATAAATTGTTGTATTATTAGACACTAGCCAAACACAAACCGCAAGTTAACTGGGGGTCAGAAGCGCGCGTCCGATGAAACGGCCTATAAGTAGGTGACAATTTCACAGCAGGAGGAGCACAGACTTCAATCTCACACCAATCAAATCTGCATCTCTTTATACAGCTCACAGTAAAAACAATCAGTGTCAAATTTCCAGTTGAAATTCCCAGAGTTTATGTACCATGCCGTCAGCATTCCCATAATTGTTGACCCGGGATAAATGTGTACATCTTATGTGATTGTTTTCCTCTGATGGGACGGAATTAAATACCCCCTTCTCCTGATTAACATGTTCACTCTTTCCTCCTAATTAGTCGGCTAATTGCCCCCTTTCTCCGAAATTCATCTGTGCATTCGCTCGCTATTGCACACAAATGACTCCTTGTTGGTCCGATTGAATGGGTCCCATCTGTTAGGATAATGGAACGTAAAACTATGTGATAATTGCAAAAAATGCCGGCATATCATTTGACGCTATGACCACCATTTGGCAGAGTGTAGAAATGAAAATGTGTAATTATATTTGTTTATCATGCTCTTTTCTTACAGAAAACATTTCGTTTTCATCTCTCTCTCGTGTTTACCAGCGCAAGTTTACTTTCTGAAGGGTCAAATACATTTTTTGGCACAATTTCCTAGCATACTGAAGAGATAAACATTGAGGGTTTTTTTTTGTTCATCCTCTGACTTTTCCAAATATATATGTTTATTTATTTTTCTGATCCGAGTCTGCTTTTGCCAACAGAATCTCTGTTCCGTTGAAGCATTACAGACCCCCAGAGTGAAAACTTATTCAGGTCCATCTTCAAAGCTCTTTCTGCACGCCTGCGAAGATGTTTGTTTTTATTTTGCACCTTTTTAAACTAGAACATCCGTCTGTTTGCTCATGTTGTTTCGAGCATCAAGTGCAATACTTTTAATATATTGTTATTCAAAACAATAAATTAAAATAAGCTACCGTGATTCGCCATGATTGATACATCGTATGCAAAAGAAAAACCCTTGCACATCGAACACCGAATATTTCTACATTTGCAATAGAGTGTAGATATAATTGAATGTTTATATTTAAATTATCACAGGGTTAAAACAACCAATGGGTTCATTTTTAACCGAACGGTTAAGTTAGTCCCTTTTGGAAAATAACCCAGCATTATTTGTGTATTCTGTTTTGCAACATTATGTTTATTTCAATAGTTAAGTATACATCAAACATGTCCTCCTGAGTCCTTAAAGCATCGAAACAAGATTCATGGTCTAATTCCCAAAGCCTAGACACTTGGACACACCGCTCACCTTCACGCACAAGCCCCTGTGAATATGGTTAAACATCCTCCCATCTCCTATCCAAACACACATCACAAATCCCTTTAATGTTGTTTATTACATCTTTACACCTTTGGCTTATTGTAGACGGTGTATATATATTTAAGCCTTGAATTCAACTCACTACTACATCTCTTCACATCCTGAGATTGTCTTGATAGTAAAAATCTGCTTCAGTCTGGAACAAACAAAGCCACAAGACATACTAAAAAGAGCCTCTCTGCAGGTTTCCTCCAAACAATTAATGTGTAATTTGGGGGCAGTTGAGTTTTTATTCATCTCCGGAGGAAAGTGTTCTAAATATGCAATCTTCAGGAGCTTTGCAAACGATCTTATATAGCTGCTTTCATAAAGGTGCCATTACTGTCTGGAGAATAATGAAAGCTGCTCATTTGGAGGTTTTGACCGTGAGCTGTTCATGACGGAGTGTCCAGATGACAGAGAGAGAGAGAGAGAGAGAGCACATTATCATTTGCCCACAGGGACAGAGAGGCTAATGTTAACAGAACACATGAGGGAACGGATAACAGCTAAAGCTCAGAACTTAATATCAATGCTCACTTGGCTAAAGGACTAATGCCATTTCCCAAAGAAGGAACAGAAACTAGCTTATCAAGAGCAGGACAGAAATAGACCCTGATATGACACCCACTTTCTGTTTTTATTTCTCCACAGCAATTTAAGGAGAAACATCTGAGACGAAGCTGATCCTCCACCAAACCTCACGAGTCTTGAGATATCCTTATACAAGCAGACCCCACTGTTATGTGTTTATACAGTAGATATCCATCTCAATGAGGTTGAAACATTCATCACGTGCCTGGAGTTATTGTTCATGGTGTGGGTACCTCGAGACACAACAGAGACGCAGTTCCTCTACATCATTAGGTGTCGTCTTCTCTAGAGCGATGATAAATCCCACCATTTTAAACCATCATTTAAAGCTAGCCTTGTTGTACATTCTCCTGACCTAACCATCCGGCTCCAATCCCGACAACGGTCGACTGATCTAATCTAAGTGACCCGCAGCAGGCGGGAATTGATAGGCGTTCCTGTTGAGTAATGCGCTTTGGTCTTCACGGACCTCTCTTTCAATGAGGTCTAAATGATGTAGTAGAAGGGATTGTAATCTCGCAGATCAAATTTGCCCAGATTTCCTCCGTTATAGAGAAGTAATAGAGCTTTGAGACGAGAGCTCCTCGGTGTCTGAGAAAGCCGGGCTTAATGATTTAACTGCAGTGTAGCAGGTTATCAGATTTTCACCCTCGTCGCGATACGGCACATTTCCTCAGCGCTCATTTTCCAATTAAGGGAGAATTGAAAGTTGTGTTCTTGTTTTCATTCTTCCGACAGACGTTTGCACAAGCCCTCACGAAACGACATCTAATACTGTTGTTTTCGTGTTACATAGCATTTAATATTTGGTTTAAACATCACTCAAACATCTTTGGTATAGGACGACATCGCTAACTTATTAAAGACACCTCAGTCGGTCAATGTGAAATGACATTTTACTAATTTTGTGACCAGGAATCAGGTCATTCACATCATTTAGATGCACCGTAGCCCAATGTTACTTTCGCACTTTCTAATTTTAGCCTCTATGTCGCCATCTGTGGTTAAAACATAAAAATGTACGTTGCTTTACATACTTTCGTCTTTGAATAATAGGCTAATAAGCTTGAACGTTTTTTGCATCTAATTTGACTAGTAGATTTGAAGTAGATAAAACCTTTTAGTTTTCAAAAAAACAAAAACTGTAAATAAGTCACAGAATAAGGTCAAATCACATTAACCACGATATCACATCAAATCACCCCTCTAAACTGCAACATCATCTGAAGGCTCGGGCCGTATCCAAATTCATCGTGCAACCACAGAGCTCATACGGATGAATTGCAGTAAGCTGAACAATTAATTTTAAGCACCTCGGAAAGATCTGTTGGGCAACAATTAAGTTACAATTTACAGGATTTAATGGAAGTGAAAGCACTTGCGGACGGCATCAATCAGAGGTTGCGATTAACACCGGCGTGCCGCTGGAACATTTGGCCCGGTGCGTTTTTTTCTCAGCGAGGAAGGTCATCATTCCGCTGTACCCTGCGAGTTGGTTGGCTTTGTAGCTGTAAATTATGATTCTCCTCCTCGCTCGTCTCATTTCTCTTTTATCACAAAGATTTCAGGAACCCTGAAGCAGTTAATGACTGCTGTTGGTACAACATTGGGTCTTTGCCGTGATGTACTTTTATCAGCACTCCTGACAGCTTTAATTAGCAAGACTGTGTTTGGCTGAACCACCAGAAAGGAGGAGACGGCGCTGGCTTCTTATGCGCTCGGCTATCGACAGAGCTGGCGGCTTTGTTCAGCCCTCGGCCGGAGAGACAACAGGCTTCAAAAGGCCTGACAAGCGTGGAGGCAGAAATAGGATCATTAATGAGGCGAATTGATCCCCCAGATATGCTTTTATATTGGCCGTCCTCGGGGGGATTGTTTACCATTCTAAAGCCTCGATACATCCCAAAGTTTGTCCTTTTGGAATAATACTTTGTGGCAGAGAGAGAGAGAGAGAGAGAGAGAGAGAGAGAGAGAGAGAGAGAGAGAGAGAGAGAGAGACAGAGAGACAGAGAGACAGAGAGAGACAGAGAGAGACAGAGAGAGACAGAGAGAGACAGAGACAGAGACAGAGACAGAGACAGAGACAGAGACAGAGACAGAGACAGAGACAGAGACAGAGAGAGAGAGAGAGAGAGAGAGAGAGAGACAGAGAGAGAGACACTGAGAGATAGAGACAGAGAGAGACAGAGAGAGAGAGAGAGAGAGAAGAGAGAGACAGAGAGAGAGAGAGAGAGACAGAGAGAGAGAGAGAGAGAGACAGAGATAGAGACAGAGATAGAGACAGAGAGAGAGAGAGAGAGAGAGAGAGAGAGAGAGAGAAGAGAGAGAGAGAGAGAGAGAGACAGAGAGAGAGACAGAGAGAGAGACAGAGAGAGAGAGACAGAGAGAGAGAGACAGAGAGAGAGAGACAGAGAGAGAGAGAGAGAGAGACAGAGAGAGAGACAGAGAGAGAGACAGAGAGAGAGACAGAGAGAGAGACAGAGTAAGAGACAGTAAATGGTCAGGGAAGAGATATAACGTTCACAAAAAGTATGAAAATACTGAAATACTGTGTTGACAATTAAACAACAAAACAAGTGATTTACAAACATGTAATGGTGATATCACTCAAAGTTGGAAAGTTAATAGTTAACAAAGAAATTAAATAAAGAATATTGTCAACTATATAAAAAATATTGACTAAATGCAAATAAGAAATGTCTGTTTAGATATAATAGTACAGGCACCACAAATATGAATGGGATTCTTCTTCCCAAAAAATAAAATTCTGTCATCATTTACTCTCCTTCGAGTTGCTCCAAATGTGGTCAAAAGTGCCGCAGTTCAGTTTGCTGTTCTACAATCTTCAAAATACCTTCTTTTGTGTTCAACAGAACCAAAAATGTAAAATATATATGTTTCCTACTATGGGAGTCAATGAAGGTTGAGATCTGTTTGGTTAAAGCATTCTTCCAAATATCTTCCTCTGTGTTCATCACAACAAACACATTTATACCCATTTGGATTTTTGGGTGAAGTTTCACTTTAACTGGAAATAAAAAATAAAAACATCTGAAGCATGAATAAATACAATTTTAATGGAAAAAAAACAAATCATTATTTAATAACACTTAACATAAAACTAAAAGCCAACTAAAACTATCACTAAAACAAAATAACAACAAAAGCAACTTTGTCTGATGGAAATTCAAAACAATTTTTTGATAAATTTGAAAATGCCTTGTGTTTTCGTGTGTACCGCCGATCCGTATATATATTGTGAAACGATGATGTCATCACCCCAGCACGTAAAGTCTATGTGCATGCTCCAAATCTTCTTCTCCATTTTAAGTGTATCTCTGTGGCAGAATTACAGCGCCACACACTGACTCGACATGTATACTACATGGTTTTGAGTCGGTTGAGCTGTTTGGTGTGTACGCAGATATTTCTTAAAACGACGCAGTGAAAAGTATAAATAAGATCGGCTAGGGAAAGCTCTGGCTTCTTGTGGATGTGGCCCCAGTAGAAAACATGCTATATGTGTTTCTAAAAGGACACAGTTTAGCTGACTGAAAGTGACAGATGCTTTCCTGACCCGTCCTCGTCCTCTGGCCTTCAGCTCGTTGCACATCAAAAAAGAATCCAACACAATTTCCTTTTCTTTATGAGACTGCTGCATACTATCTGAGACCCAGTCAACACCGCTATATTTTACATCTCACCACAGCCAAAGCAAAAGTAAATTCTGTTTCTGAAAATGCATTCCCATTCTGGAGACAATCATCAAGGTTACAATATGCGCTTTATCAGCGGCAATAAATTACTGTCAGATGATTCTCGTCCCTGGAATTTGCCTGGACGTTTGCTCAGGTTTTTATCTTGCCCTGAGATCAAAAATATGTATGAAGTTTTCTGAAATGTAAGTGTGGGTGTGTTGACAGCGAATATAAAAGGTGTATATTGGAAGAACACTGTGATATAAAGGTTACTTTACCTTTCGACCTGCCGGCTGTACTATTAACATAATATAACTCTTGATATTCAAAAAACTCTCCTAAATATCGAGCTATCCTACAAGGTCTCTCGGGAAACAAATAAAACAAATCCAGTTCTTCGGTTATCACGACAACAAAGTTACGGATGACACTTAAATTGGTTTGCACACAGTACACGCAGAATATATATTGTAGAGCATTTCATCATTTTTACTTGGATATGTAAGTTTGTGCTTCTTTAAAAGTTGGACCCAAAACTAAAGCACTTCATTACAAGAGGTCGTACAACTTTTTGGAGAGAAAGTCAACATCATCATTGATGCTCGGCTACAAAGAACCCGGGCTTCTGTCCAGACGCAGACTCGAAATACATCTGGTATCTCAGCATGCTATACGGCTTGGAAAAACTCCTTTGCATGTGATTGAGGTGTGGATACATCCAAAAGCCTGCTGAATCTGACAGCGCTTCAATACTGGAAGATGAATTAATGAAGGCATTGGAATGGGGCAGGCAATTGCCTAGGGCCCCACTTTTGAGGGGGCCCCTGAGGGCTGACCATTCAAACTTTTAATTTTAAAAAGTGTGTTGAAATGTACGTGAAAGGGATAATACAGATAATAACCTCTGATAAACTTTCTCTCGAACTTTACAGACACTTCAGGATGAGCTTTTGTGACACTGTCTATTTTAGAGTAATAAGGAAATAAGAATGAAAACCAAATGAACATTTTGCCTTTTACTAACTGAACATTTATAAATTGCAAAGAGCACAACCCTCCTCCGGCTTTCTAAAAAATAAACATGAGCATGTACACTAAATGCAAATATTTACAGTCATTTGTTTCCAACACGACTCTGAAACAAGCAAAAACCCACTCGTGGTACCCGCCTCAGCATCCTTCCTGCCAATGGAGTAAAAGAGCCGAATCTGCATCGCTGCCAACTGTGTCGCCTCGCCCATATCCGCATTTGCTTGCCATCACGACCGGAGATGATTCAATCGAGGTGCCGCCCCATCTGGGTTAGAAGACAGAGAAACTGAAGCGGGAGAGACATACTAAAAGGAACATTAACAAAAAGAGCAAAAATGAAGGTCGAACAATGATAGTTTAGTTGTACACCGCAGAAAGAGCAATTCCCTCAGATAGTGTTAGTTATTGCTCAGCTCTTTTTCTTTAACAGTTCTCAGTATTACATTTGCAAAACAAATTCAGAACATAAAAGTCGAGTGTTTCTTCTTTTAAATGATGCCAAGTTTGTGATATTTGATAGAAGTATAATGTAAAGTAAACGATCTTTTCAGCAGATAAAACACATTACGGGTTATTTTGGGCTTTGTTGCTCATGGCATGCGCAACTTCAAAATCAATTCCCAGCAGGTTTAAACTCAACTCCTGCGGTCACTGGAATCAAGCACTCTTCAGCAGTCACATGAAGAACCCAAGCGGTCGCGCATCGCCCGGATCATGTATTTTTCTCAATCAGGAGAGACAGCCATGTGGTGGGAGCTCAGGCACAGATGGTGAGGAGATGCTGGAGACCACAACACTCATTTCCCTACTGAGAGCTTCAGGAGGCTAACAGTCATGCGAAACACAGCAGTGGCATTTTCAGCGACCACGCCGGTTTACAAGCTCATCGACATCACTAGAACGTTGACTTCTTTGACCTGTTTTTCTGGCAGAAAACATTTCGAGCAGAGACCTGCAGAGCACACCATTATGTTAGAGAAACACTTGAAATTCCGTTCAGAATGAACGTCTTATGTTATTGACATTAATCAGTATTGACAAACAACTGATGTTGTGTTATTACTTACACATGCTTTTTTAATGAATTAAGTGGCTCTAGTTGTCACTTCGAACACAGTTTAACATTTTGTCTTACGAGTCACAATGGTTACAATTCTCTCCGCCTCTCTCAATTCATATTTTGAGTGTGATCTATTGCCAAAAAAAGAATAAGCTAGTGTCAAAATAGGCTAAATTAAATTGCATTATTTAATAACTTCACATCCTTACTATGAATTGTAGATAACCAATGTAGCAAAAATCTGACGATGATGACAGCCCTGGGACTTACAGTACATGCACACCGGTTTCGAACCAAACTGCATTAACTTGCAAAAAGTCATTTCGTCATACTGCATGTACGATGGGAAATCAATAACGGCGAAAAGGTCAAAGGTTAAGGAAATTAGCGTAGCATTCCTAATCCTTGAGGATTTGTTGCGAGCCCAATTTTATTTGCCGAGCACTAGCTTGTAAAATCCAACTTCAAACAGTGCGTCAGACAGCAGATCTGCTACGTTTGCAAAAGGAGAAATTTAAATCCCGCCAGCCTTTATTATCCAGATAAGGGGGTGGAGGGGGCATGTGTTTGGCATCCCTGAAAATAACAAACGCTCAGCGAGACGGCGAATGTAAGAGGTGGTTGAATTCTGGGAAAACACCAAGCGCTTCCTCGCATTTAAAATACTGCAAAAGACAGACGATAACGCATTTAAAGAGATATGCAAATTAAATCACGTCAAGCTTTTATGTCCGTGAACTCTCGCTGTGGTCTCAGTTCAGACTGCAGTGCTTCTGTACGTGACATCTTTACATTTGCGGGGATAAAGTGAGGTAAGAGGAAGAGATAAGACTCCAGTAAGCGTGTCGAAGGTGGAGATAATGAAATACTGGGTTTGCCTGTTTTCTAGCGCAGTGCAACTTTCACCTCCAGAATGTTTGTTGACAGGAAAATCTTTTTCTTCCGTCTCATCCGTTGGTTTTACTACGGTAAACCTCCTTTATTAACTGTGAATTCGGTCGGGTCTTCTCTTCTCTTCTCTTCTCAAACTCCAACACAAAGTTTAAAAGGTTGTGGGTCCAAGATTATTTGGCTGTTGTTTTGATACAACAGCTGTGTTTTTAGCTAGAGTGAAAGAAAGACAGTTTCAAGTCTAGGTGGCGCTGTTGAACGTGCAATATAAGATAAGCTGTCGAAAAAGCATTTGGTGCAACGCAACCTCATGGCATTTCATTACTGTTTTACAAGGTGGTAAAAACATATAAAACTATACTTTAAATTATTACAAAAATGTGCTATTATGGATCGTTGTTCACCAAATTTGAAGTGTATTCGGAATTGCATTGTATTGATTCACCTCCGTACTTCTTGAAGAATTGTATTTCAAAACAACGTTTTCAACTTATACAATGAAAAATGATTGATTATGTTATAGATATGAGCGTTTTAAACAGCAACTGTTGCAGAATATTGTTATTAAGACAATGGATTGCCTAACAGAAACTCCTTCAACTCATGTTTCATGAATGTGGTCTATTTCTCTCTCTCTCTTTCTTTCTCTTTTAGAAAAGCGGTAAATGCTACTATAGTTTCTACAGATATTATTTAATACTGTGGGAACACAATTCATCTGCAGATTATTGATGCCGTGCAAAGTGATGAAACAGCACAAATGTAGATCACAGTAATGAAATACAATCCCAAAACCGCCTGCATTATCACAGTCCTCGCATAAAACATTTGATCTTTCGTAATCCCTTCTATCTATTTCATCCATTATATATATTAAACTTTCACTTTTTTTCTCCAACAAATTTCTGGGAAAGAGTTCTTCTATGCTAATTCTTGTGCCGGATGAACCTGTGCCAACTGATCAATATCTCTATTGACATCTTACCCGCCTGATACGCTGTATCTCTCATGTAAAGCGGTACAAACAAGACAAACTCGACATCGTGTGGAAGAACTGCCAAATCTGTCCTTGTGGTGGTGTACTTGTGTGTACAACATTGAGAGACTTCTTGAGAACCTTCAACAACGTGGATTTCACCACACGGTCTGATTGATCTTGACTTGGTTTCCCCTCTTCAAACAGCAGGGGGCTCAACATGCTGAAATCTAGGACACAACTAGATTAGTAAAAAAAGAAAGACCTCTGTCAAATCAAGATTCCTTCTCAAAAATTGTCCGCCCAAGCTCGGCAGATCTAAACATGTGGTGTGAAGAAGCTTCATTCACTTGATTCTTTTGAAGTGCACTAGAGATTCTGATGAATTGCACATACTTTTTTAACCAAAACAGAAATCGAATAGAAAAATATTGTGACTAGCTTTTCTTGGTTGAAAATAAATGTGTGTCAATTCAAGTAACCTGCAATACTTTGTTTCAAACAGAGATGGAGCTAGAGATGCAAAAGTCAGGCAAGTGACTTTAAGCACACCCACAAACCAAAGAAATACACTGAGTATCTTTAAGTATTGTTGCAAAGTGGCAAGAGGTTTTCTGAAGGTCAAAATATTCCCCTGAATTTACAATAAAGAATAGACTTGAGGAAAGTTCAACTAAAACCAGCCAAGAACCACTCTAGCAGCACCCTAGCAACCACCAACCTTCATCAAAAATACTCGGAACACCTTAGCAACTGCATAGCATCACCCTGGCAACCGTATGCAACATTAGAGTTACATGATTTTGCATGAGAACCACTAGAATGAGTTTTGCTTAATTTCACTTCATTAGGAAATCAAGGTTAACTTTATAACTGCAATGTTTTAATATTTAGTCTACACTGAAATCTTTAAACATTTGTATCGGTTTAACAGAGTCTTGATATTTATTAAACCTGTTAGAAAAAGCTAAAAGTAGGCAGAAAAGTCGCGGCAGGACAATAGGGGGCTCGGGTGCGCCGCCCCACCAAATTATCCAGAGATGAAGACTGTTAAACATAAATTCAAGCTATATTATAAATTGGACTTTATTCGACTGGTAGTTGTGTTAGCATTCATTAAAAGTATTGTTTAAAATTGTATTTGGTTACTTTCTGTGACAAATGAGTGTTTATGCATGTACACAAACTTTTAGCAGGCAGGTGACCTGAGGCTGCTCTCTAATTGGCTCGCGTCAGAACGTCGACAGCAGTTCTGTGTGCCCCAGACCCTCCTACTTTTGCTGATAACGTATGAATATAGATTTTTACATGTTTGACCTCATCTGATCAATTCTCAACCGTTTCACGGAAAATCCTTTACTCACCCAGAACCCGGTACGGAACATTATGAAGTATAAAAACAAGTTTAGAAGTAAAGGCTGCATGAACGTGATAAAGGATGAGCTTTAATCGCCCTTGGTATAAAGTGTTTACACTGCCCGAGAGATACGCGACAAAAGCAGAGAACCCATTACAATCAGTAATGTTATTTACATTTAGGCATTTGGCAGACGCTTTTATCTAAAGCAACTTACATTGTATTATCCTATAGATTTAACACAGGTATGTGCAATCCCCTGAGATCCAACACACAACCTTGCGTTGTTAACACAATACTCTTACCACTGAGATACAGGAAAGCTTGTTATTTGCAGTGGATGCTGTATACCGCTCAAGTAATCCCTGTTATTGTTTTTTTTCTGTATACTCTCTGTAATACTGTAGTACACTAGTAATATATTTACAGTCAACTGTAGTAAATTGTAAGGCGCTGTTATATTTTAAAGATTTTAGAAACGTTTTCAGTTGGACTAACTGTATTGCTTGCATTGCTTAACATAAATAAATGACGAGAGACCTAACGGACTGTTATTATTGTTTACCGAACTAAAGTTAACTGCAAAGTTACTCTTGTATTTAGTTTCAGAAGAGACGGATGGCCAACCTTAACAATGAACAGGGTTACTTTCTCTCTATGGTCATTATTAACAATTCCAGAGTTTCCTGAGCACTCCATACACTACAATAGTGAATTGATAAACTGTAGAAAATACTGTATTATACCTTAATATTTACTATGGTACGGTTCTAGGAGTTTGACTGCAGTTTACTCCAATAAATAATAAAGTTTACTGCAATATTTTCTTACATATGGAGTGGCACCTTATTACTGTTAATAAACAGCATTAAATGCTTTGATGGTTAAACCTTTTTAATCTAAGCAGTGATGACACGTTTACATCACATGTCTGATGGTTTGTTGCGCCCTATCAAAACACCCGATACACCGAATCCTCTCTCTCACATTCTGCAAAGGAAACGGGCAAAGAAATACAGAGGGCTGTCAATGCACGGCGGGGCACAGAACGGATTTGATTGGTTTTGAGATGTTACTCATCTCAAACAGACTCCCAGAGTGTCTTTATCCCGCCACTTTCAGCGCCACCTAAAGTAAATAAATAAGCGTGGATTTTTTACTACTTTTATACATCTTTCTCCAACCACTGCATTCGTGTTGACAGTTAATTTAACCGGATCAAGGAGTCCGCTTGCCTTGTCCAAAGAAAGCATGACAAATAGCACGTAGAAAAGCCTTAAGACCATCTTCAAACCGCCCTCGACAGACCTCTCTGTGCCGGAGCAGATTGACCTTTCCAACACCAGCGACACAATTCACAGGGAAGCATAAAACTGGAGACAGATCTGTAGTTTGACACATGCCCGTGATTGACTTTTAAGAGTGCGAGGTACTCGATAAACTGTTCTTGTGAAACCCCCTTGAATTTCAAGCAATTGTACCCTTGCTTCTTCACATCCACTTTGAGTGCAAGTGCAACAAAGTAGTAAGAAACTGGACGAAAACACCCAAACAGCAAAAATGCTCTGATTTAATTACAAAATACATAAAAGTGCAAATAATAATAATATAATCATATTTATTATATAATTATCATTTTTACCCTCAAGGTGATATCAATGACACGATTTTATCAAAAGCTGAATTGTATATGAAACAATATATATGTATATATGTAAAAATAATAATAAAATACAATATTATACACCCCATATTTTCATCAATGCAATTTTACATCTAAAATATGTTATTTTGATTGTTGGGTAGTAACTAAATAATAATAATAATAATAATAGTGCTGTTTACTGAATACATGTACCATGTGTTCACATATTTTTGCCAGCATGAATAAATGTTTTTGCTGTAAATCCTTCTTGACATGATCTGCCGATGTTATAGCTTGTGTCACATGTGTTGTCATGTGTTTGAAGATAATGATTTCTGACAGCAGCCCGTCAGACGTGTCAGAGGAATGGTTTTACCTCGATGTGATTGAGCCGGTACGCTGCTAACATGATGGACACATGACACTGCTCATTCCCACACACACGGGCACAACAACACACCCACTTAACACCTCACCGTTCTGTCAAAAAGGACACAATACTGTATCCAGATCCACTGAAATAAAAATAAAAATATATATATATATATATATGGCATTCAACGGCAGTAATGGTTGGAGACTATTCAAGGTGACCTGTAGCTTATACGGTTGCGTGCATGTAAATATAATTTAAGCTTAAAAATATAATATAATGTGAAACCTTAAGTCTGTTTAGGCGGTGATAGAATGATTTAGTATGACAATGTGAATTGTACAAAATTGTACAAATGTCATCTTACAAATCAACCACTAATTCACCAAAAATAAGAAAATATGTACTGTCATGAGATTATATTGGTATTTTAAAGTATAAATTCAGAACAAATAAAAAATAAACATTAAAATCAGTCACCAAAGTGTTCCCGAAAGTCAATTTAAATGTCGTTTTAAATAAAGATGTTTATAAAATGTCTCCTTCCAAAGAATGCGGATGATAATTACATGTTAGCGTTTTAAACAAGTGTTTGCTAACCTTATTGAATAAATAATGTCAAGCAATGAAAATGAACATCACACCATCTACTTTCATTAATCTCTCTGTATGATTTGAAGAAGCCAGCACAGATGGCAGGACGACATGAGTGAGGATCTGTTCCAGATCTATTCAGAAATCTGGTTTGAAGCTGGCAAACGGTTGAAACTGGCACAGACCAGCACAGCAGTCTGAATCTGGCAGTGAGCTGGACACGACACAGACTCCACATTATTATATCTGTAGATATGTTTTGAAACAGTCGGCGTGACACATACTTGCAAAAATAAATAAATAAACATTTGAATGCAAGCACAGGATGAATGAAAGTGTGAAGTGATTGATTGACCAATGAGCACAGTTGGACGGGCAATAAAGGACAGTTCACCAAAAAAGACAATTATTTCATCATTTACTCAAATCTGTAATCTGCAGGACACAAAACAAACCAACCACAAAACTGAGACAACATATCTTCTTTTGTGTTCAACCGTTTTTATTCGGCAAAAGATGACGAGATCAGATTTACCGACACCTACAGATTCCAATCGGACCGGACGCTACCATTTGATTGGAGATGATGATTTAAAGTCTGATGATTCTTGTCTTCGGTCAATCAGACGGACTCTTTTAACAGGTGATACTCTGCAGTACCAGGTCTCCTGAATGTGATTCAGATACGGGACCCTCATCAGACCCTCAGGAGGTGCAGGAGGGGAGTGGGAGACCCTCCATATTGATTCTTCCTCCTTTACTGAGAGTTCTTTAGGATGTACAGTTATTCTTCACTGTGTCAAGGTCAGGACTTAGGTTGACCTGATTAACCATTTATTAAAAGCTGTTAGTATCAATAAATATCCTAAAAATACCTGTCAGGATTCAAGGTCTTTACTGTAATCTTATTTTATAATGCTGTTCTTATTTTGTCAACGCCTCTTAAGAAAGACGTGTTTTTTTAGATACTATTCAATATTTTCAACATTCATTCTCTTTGCTTGACTCTTCAAACTAAAATGGACAACGACAAGAGATTGAAAGGCAATATATCATCATAACACACATTGTTGGCGAATTACTTTAAATTCATATAGAAGCTAAACGGTGTTTACCGCCGGATTAACGGTACAGTACATTGAGTTACTGTATAGTGATGAACGTTATTCATCAGATGTGATTTCTCAGTCTTGTGTAACTCGGTGAGAATGTTTAATGAAATGCAGAACAGTTACTGCAGACTGAAGTCAATCTAGTCTGTGTAAATGAATCAAGCATGATAATGCATCAACACACGACCGCTGGAGGACCACGTGTGAGCTTTCCATCTCAACTGAACACAATCACTGTCACCCTTCATCGACTAAACATGACAACGCTTTTAATGACCTTACTTCATTCTTTATTTTTGACCAAGGACTCAGACAATATTTACCTGTCTGTCTTTCTAAGTGTCTATCTGTCTGTCAGTCTACAGTATCTATTCTGTCTGTCTGTTTGCCTGTCTATATAATTCTGTCTGTCTAAATAATCTATCTGTCTGTCTGTCAGTCTATATATATCTGTCTGTTTGTCTCCATATGTCTGTCTATCCATCTGTCTATCTATCTGTCTCTTTCTGTCTGTCTATATATCTATCTGTCTGTCTGTCTGTCTGTTTCTATCCGTATGTCTGCATATCTGTCTGTCTGTCTATCTATCTGTATCTTTCCTTTGTCTGTTTGCCTGTCTGTCTCTTTCTATCTGTCTATATATCTGTCTGTTTGCTTGTCTATATGTCTGTCTGTCTGTTTCTATCCATCTGTCTGCTTGCCTGTCTATCTGTCTTTTTGTTTGTCTGCTTACCTGTCTATAAATCTGTCTGTATGTCTGTCTCTATCCATCTGTTTGACTGTCTATACATCTGTCTGTCTCAATCAGTCTGTCTGTCTGACTGCCTGTCGATATATATCTGTCTGTATGTATGTATTTTTGATTTATACCTACTGTATATATATTAAACAAAGGTTACAAATTATAAAATCTCTCTGTCTATCTGCATCTTTGTATCCGTCCGTCTATCCGTCCCTCTTTCTTTCTCTAAATCTATACCAAATACACACTACATAAGTGATCATATAGAAACGTGTCTATGTGTGTCGTTCTTTTTTTCTTCATGTATTTTATTTCAGGATGAAATATAAACCGGACACCATCTTGGCAGATTTGGCGAGACTCACCTGCACTTTCTACCTGCAGGGCATCCATCCTGCTCCTCTTCTCTTGTCTGCTTGACTCAGAGCAGATAAAACATCACAGAATAGCAGGACACGTCTTTGATGTGCTAAGAAATGTAAAGGTAAGAGAGAGTGAGGCAGACCGAGAGAGGTTAAAACAAAGCGTCCACTACATTTGCACTGGGATCCTCCAGGGGGATGCAGGCAATGGGTGCTACAAAGAACGCATGCCTACAACTTAGACTTTCTCTTTTATTCCTCTGCAAAAGCAGACAGCAGTTCAGAATCTAGCAGGAGAGCGGCCAACTTACATTACAGTGTTTCAACACCGGCTGTCTGACACGGCCTCCATTTCTCCAGAGAACAGCTTTAAAAGTTTTTGAGCATGAGGGTGCTTTGAGAAAAATACATGTGAACGAGATATAACGGAGTAAGACGACCTGCAGGTACGCATGCACCACTGGCTGTTTGATGTGAAGTCGTGTGGTGGGCAAGAAACATCTAATATTTAGTTTGTTGATCTTTTTTTTTGGCTCATAGGGATGCAAGAACATCTATTTGATCATCAGTGCTTGTCCTACTTACCACCCGGATTTCTGCCGCGGTGTTTTAAACGGCGACCTGTGGTGTGTGTGTGTGTGGTGCAGTCAAATCTGCAAGGCAAAGAGAAGTGAAATAAACACCTGTGCATGCTTAAAATCACAGGTCTGTCATGAAAGCTTTACACGTCATCGTAAAACAAATTGAGTGACAGTTAAAAAAAATGAATTCGATTTTTATATTTGGAGCCCTACTGTGATTCAGCCACAATGCTCTATTTCAAGAAGGTTGATGAATTGCAAAAGACAAAAATAACAATGCCATTGAAGAGACTGTGATACTGTATAGCGTTACGGATCTCTCTGCATTTATGAGTTGTACTGTACGCCTTTGCCCTCGGAAGGGGAAACTCTCGGATGCTTACGGATGATTAATGTGCTTTTTGAGAGGCAATGTGCACTCTTTCCATTGTAATATCAATTTCTGCATTACAGCACTACAGCCATTATGAGAGAGAGTCATTTATAATAATCCATCAGTGCTTGACCTTTCCAAAGAGGCGAGGGGGAGCGGCAGAACGCGAGTGGCACGCCGCAAAGACTGAAAGTTAATATAAAATTCCCTTCAATAAACTTTGTTAATCCTGCCAGGCGATAAGACGGAAGGCACACTATACATACAGTGAACGTTACGAGCGTCAACAATACAGCAAGAGTACTGATAACAGAAGTCAGCAATATTCCCGTAGGGTTGAGTGCGTGGGAGCCCGGCGTATTGAACCTAATCTCTTCGTCGCATCACTAATGGGCCAATCCAAAACTAATGATATGTGATTTTGACTAATTCCTCCAAATATGGAGCCAGTTGAGAGTTTCCTCTCAAAGCCACTGTCTGTCATTTCTTGCCCACCAGCGGAACCAAACGGAAATGCAAAAAATGAAGGATTCGTCTGGAATAGCTAAGAACGGAGCAGTGTATTTTGTATGGTGCTAATTTTATAGTAACATTTTACAATTAGGTTGGGTTTCTTATTATACATTTACATTTCTGTAGCATTTGATATTTCTTTGTTCATTTCAACATTTACTTTTTTATTATAAAAAGCCATATATATATTGACATGATGAACTAACATGAATAAACAATGAAGCAACATTTGGCACACTGCATGTGTATTAATTATCATTACCAAAATTATTTTTATTATATTTTGTTCATTCTAAGTCAATGTAAATAAATGGGAGCTTTTTGGAAAGTGAATTGGGTAATACAAAGGTTGCTGAAATGATAACTGGATCTTCACTAATATTGACTTTTGATCGCAGACATATTGTTGACATCTCTTCTGAAACTCTGATTTGTCTGATTTCGGACTCTGAAAAAATATTTGAGACCCAGATGGGCAAAGGTTGTTCGTCCAGAGAACAAATAAAAATGGATAAAAAGAAAAGGTAATGTACACGAACATCTCTCTTTCTCTCAACAGGTAGTGTTCTGGCTTTTGTTAAAACTAGTAACTTTGTATGAGCGCTTATTGTATTATTGCTCTTGAATGACATATCGCTTATTGCTCCCTGAACTCTCTGTAGGTCGCTTGGGATACAAGCGTCTGCTAAATGACTCAATGTAAATGGATAGCTTGAATGCACTGTAAGACACTTTGAATAAATGCATCTGTCAAAGGCATGAATATAAAATATAAAGGAGTTCTCACGGATAGATAGGTGCTTAGCACATAATACAGTATATTCATCAATGTGCTCATATAACACAATACAAAATAATGTGATGTTGATCTGATCGTCGTGGCACATTGTATTGTAAAGGCAAGCGCAGGACAATACAATACAATACAAAAAAAAGGAAACAGTAGGCAGCATGTAGAGTGTAGTAGCTTTCATTCTGAAGTGAATTGATTCAGACACAATTATTCTGTCAGGGCATCAGTCCATTGGAAGACAAAAAGACAGAATGAAAGGTGCCAAAGCCGTGAGACATAAAGAGTGAATATAAAAGAGTAAAGTGTGCTCGAAACTCAATCCTGCAGGTGCTAGAATATCGCAGCTATAAAAGAAAAGAAACCCAGGGTGAAAGAAAGACATTTCTACCAAGAACACGGCCTAAGAAGGACCTTGGATCCCCCTTGAAGAGTCCATAAAACCCCCGTCTCTGAAAAAAGATTGGATGTGGCACCATGTCTGGACGCATGGCCTCTTCGATAACAGGCTGGTTCCCTTCATCAAAAGCACACCACGACAGAAACGAAGGGAGGTATTAAAAACAAGCCTCATCCCCTCGTGTTCTAGTGCAGATTGAGTTGTGTGGCGGACGAAAGCAAACTGGAGAACGTGGAAATGTCGGGATCAAAGCCTGGTCTGAATTCCACTCCACGTCTACGGAGCTCGCCAGTACTTCACAGCGGTATTGACTTAACCACTGTAGCAGAAACAAACAACGCAAGATAAAAGTATTAGTTCCACTTGCCCGCCACCATTTCAGCACTCCTTTTAAAGAGAAAGACATGATACGGACCCAAGCTCGCTGTGGAAATGTCAGCCGCGCTATACCGGCCTGAAAAACAAAACCATATAGGAATAACCATATAATCATGTGCATCGTACAGAAAGAATAACAAAACACACCTGACAAAGCAAGCAGAGCGGATGAGGTTTGAAGCTCATGCAAACCTGAAGGCTGAATGGGATTATTTTATTGACCTTCCATTGGAAAACGTTCGGTTGTCAATACGTCGTTGTTTAGCCGAGTTGAAAGTGGACCTCTGGACACACATACAGTCGCGTTAAAGGTAGAGTTCACCTAAACATCACGACCAGCAATCCAGTTTAATCAGCATGTGATGAACCCTAAATCCATGCAAATATTTCATGTCGATTTATCCATTCGATTTATCACACAGCAATTCGTAACTATTTTATGAAGTGGTTCATTTGTTGGCTGTCATTTGTATATTTTATAATGGTTCATAGTCATTTTTTAGGTAAATAAAAAAACAAACAACTAAATCGAATTTTATACCCACATTTCGGCACATTCAACAGCAGTAAGAAATGAATCGTACTTTAGTGTTCACTCTTCCCTAATTTACATTTTACTGTACATCCAAAACTGAATTTCTATATTGTCTTCCGGACAATATTTACTGTATTTTCACTACATTATTTACACTTCTATTGCATTTATTGTCACTGAACCCACACACATATATTGTAAACGCGGTTATGGGAATTATTTACCTATATGATTTAAATATTCTGTATTTCCTTCTGGTGCTGGTCTCTGTGAGCTACCAAACACATGTCGTTGTTTTTATTACATTTAGTCTTTTAGAAGACGCTTTTTTCCAAAGCGACTTAGAAAGAGTTCAGGGAGCAATGTCTCTCTCTCTAACAACTACAACGTTATTGTAAAGCACTTACGAAATAAATGATACATTTTAAAAATTCCCAGTCAACGTTGCATAACACAAAGAGATGGAAACTAAAGAAGTGCTTCACATAATCTGGGCAAATGTCCAGCAAAAGGTCAAAGAAGACTTCATCCATCGTGGGTCTTTTGTTGCTCTCAATAAAAGCTCCTGAGCAACCAAAGAGCAAACCACTGAGCAGTAAAACTTTCTCTTCTAAATTCTTATTTTTAAGAGCGTAACATTCCACCATTCAAACTTGTTTTTCTATTAAGGACTGCAAGAAAATAACTGAAATTGGGAATCTGAATAAAAAAATGAATAAAAGGGTATTTGTTCTACCTCTCATGCAAAACAGTAATTTTGAATATTCGTAGCAAACAACAATAATTATATGTTAGCATTAGAAACACTACTGTGACTTAAGGGCTGACAAATACTGCTAAACATAAAACAAATATATTTGGGTTGTAAACAGTACTTGTAGTTTAGGGCAGATGTGGAACAAAAGATGGTGATCTAACAAATTAGTAAAACACTGTACATGAAAACAAATATATTATTATGCAACGTCTTACCTGAAGTGAGCACTGAGATTTGACCTCAAACCTGAGATCAGTCCTTCACCGCTGAGCAGCAAAGCTACTTTATTTAACTGCATATAAAACTTTTCAGTTTATTGAAATCAAATCATATATTGGACAAATATTTTTTTTAGAAAAACACAAATTTAAATGTTGCCTCAGAAATAGGTACTAAAATTATAATAATAAACAAAAGATAAAATCAAATTAAAATAACAATTTATTACTCTTATAAAGCAACATGAAACATAAACAAATAAATAGTAAAATGACAAAAGCATATAACAGAACGACTACAAATGACTCACATTCACATAAAAATGAACATAAAATATGGATAAAACTAAAAACTAAACTATAAAACTCTTCAGTCTTTCATGATTGACCACTTTCAGCAAACTCCTGTTTATATCAAAGCTGTTTTAAAAACATAAAAAATCGTGTTTTCTGATCAACTGCTTTTACTCTCTGATGAGTCGACAACTGCTCCCGAACCGACCTAAACTTTCACGACTCTAATATACCTGCTTCCAATTTAAATGTAGATGAAGGCGATGTAAAGCAGACATGTTTTCGGCCCTATTTCATACTTGACTGAGGAACTCAAAGCGAGAGATTATACAGACAGGTCAATGAAGGTTAAATTATAAGAGACCTTGAGTGAGTAAAGCAGACGGCTTCTTTCTGTCATTTATTTCATGTCTTACTTCATGACCTTGGTTTTTATTGTCTGCCCTTTGAAAAATGCAGAAAAGCCAAAGGTTGGCACACTTTTCGCTCTGGTGAACCTCTGCTTTCATCTGTTTCGGTAAGAAAGAACAAAACACCAAAAATATTTCACAGTCGCTTCTTCTACAAAACACCAGGAAAAGAAAAATCACAGATGAGTCTCATGTGCGTCTCAGATGTTTCTCTTGAACAAAGGAGCCAGAAATCTGTCAGATGTGTCCGTCATGTGACTTTGAGAAGAGACGTCTACAACGTGTCAAACTGAGCTCAGATTTGTCTCGTCTGCAATCAAAAATCAATATTACTGAAGAGCTCAATATGAACTCAAACATTTCTTATCAATTTGACTCAAATCCAGATTATTGACCTCTACAATCTACATTCAGTTCACACACCTGTACTTTACCTGTTAGGCTTATTTGTCTCTCTTTTTTTCCTTTCTCAGAAACATCCAAGACTTAACAAAGAGAATAAATTAGAATATAGAATAAACACAATTTGTTTACCTTTTGTTCATCAGACTTGTTCAACTGTCCGTCTTTCAGTCAGAAACCCATCTTATGTAGTTTTCTTGTATTTATGAAACATGTTTATGTTGTGTATTACAAAGTCATCAAAGACTATAGCTTTGCATTACAGAACAACCCCACCTATCACAACTCTTTATTACGCCCACAGTATTTGTTTTCAACCGTACCTTCATCAAAAGGGTGCTAATGCATTCTGCCCGGCGAAGGTCACCTTCACAGCATCACAGCATCCTGGGAGCACCGTTTCAACGTTGGAAGTGGGTTTAGTGCTAAGCCTGATCAGATTTCAACGAACAATGAGAAAACATCAGACAACCCGGTCGGCTGCTTAAAATGTGCCTTTCGGATTCCTGAGGGGTAAAACAACTCCAGAAAGAGAAAAATATTCCACACGGTCACAACGGATGGGGAAAACTAGCAAGACTAACAAATTAGCAGGTCACACACAGTGGGGGATTATGAAGCCGTCCCATTTACAGATGCCACCTTTGCTTTCAGACAAGCTTTCGACTTCAATTCTTTGGCACAAGCTGTGTCCATTGACGTCAGTTCATTCATTAAATCAGATTTGAATGTCAAACAAAGGTCAGATATAATTATACTGACCGTGACCCCTACTGCTCGACATATCCGGTCATATAACAGTCTTCACCAGGAGCACCATCAAGCCCTTCAGGGACTACGTGACGAGCAGGAGATAAGGTTCCTGGCTCTCGTCCAGGCCACGATGGAAGACCATGAGCTGTTCCAGGGCTGGATAGCCAACAGAGGACCCGCCACCTTTTTTTTATCCCAGTAAACATTTGTATATTTGTATTTCTGTACATACCTTGAAGTCACGTCTATAAAAAGGTGCTTCAAAATGTTCTTCCAATGCCATAGAGGAACCTTTAACATCCGAAGAGCATTTCTGTTTCACAAAAGGTTCTTTGTGGCAAAAGAAGGTGAATCACATTATAACAAGGTAAGACAGAGATGTCTGTTTAAAGAACCTTGGACTGAATGAACTGCAAGAACTCTTTTGTGAAAGAATGCTGTTGTGCTTTAACTTCATCCACTTGTAATTTCATAGGCCATTGCAAAAATATGAGAAATATCGTGTTACTTTTTGCCGTCTTTCCAGAGGCTTTTTTAGAATCCCACCGATACAAAATTCCCAAATCAAATAGCACAGACGACAAGCTAACATCTAGGAATAAAAGCAAAACCTCAACAGCCCACGGCTGAATGTACACTAACTGAAATAAAGCACGAGATGTAATTACACAAGCTTTCCATAAATGAAGAAATAAAAGTAAACTTTTAAATGTCTGAACATCAAAGCAATGCCGCAAAGGAAGAAATCACTTTGAAATTGTAGTTTTAGTCTCTTAAGGATTTGCAAAGGTAGTTATTCTTAGTTTTCAATGAAATGCTTCTCACTCGGTTTTAGAAGCACCTATGGGCACACTGGAGTACATTG
The DNA here is from genome assembly GCF_947034865.1 of Barbatula barbatula. Lineage (NCBI taxonomy): Eukaryota > Metazoa > Chordata > Actinopteri > Cypriniformes > Nemacheilidae > Barbatula > Barbatula barbatula. The sequence goes on along the minus strand of NC_136771.1, from coordinate 1,105,458 downwards.
ACTTTCTAATATTGAAACTGTAGCGCACAACAGAGCGCTAGTGACTTAAATCCGATACTGAACGAGTTTTGGATCTTTTTGATAATTATGAGAAACATTAAACACGAAGTGTAGAATTTAATAACAAGGCACGGACATCTGGAAACTCTATAATGTATTCTGTCTTCATGGCTTTATAGTTGGTTTGTTTTTTGGGAATTTAGAAACTGGCATGTCATGTGACATCCATTCAGGAGCAAATACTGGTGAGATTGCAGAGAATTGTGAGGTAAAGCAGTGTGAAGTATACACGGATAAAGAGTGTTAAAAATCGAAACAGGAAGTAAAATCCATAAACGACGACTGTAGAATGATGAAGTTTGATGAGGAAGATGAATGATGAAGAAGGAAAAGGTTTGACTACTAAATGAGTCCAATAAAGCCATTTTAAAACCATTAGGATGTTTTGCATGTTTCTGTTATTTGCATGATAATTAAACGCATTCACTCACCACATTATCATTATCATAATGTGTCTGGTCCTTTTTAAATGTTCTTATTATTATTATTCTCACTGGTGATTCTCATTACTGTAATACAGTAATACAAAGATGTATAATCAGAAATATAACTTACAATCTTAATGGTTTTAAACATTGGCTTTGAATTTCTTTAAGCAGAACATAACATGTTAACATATAAAAGGAAAGTTAGCCTGACCGCATCACTACTTAACACTGGAAAAACATCTAGTAAAACAGTAAAAGTTCATTCACACAACGTCTGATTTACGCGTCAGCTGACATGACATGTGACAATACAACACTTCATCTGATGACTAAGTATGAGAAAGTGCAGACAGATGCATCAACAATATCTTCTTTCCCCTGTTCCCATGGGAACGCAGCAGATTTACTCATCTTGTGTCACATCGAGCTCGAGCGTGTGATGTCTGAAGCAATAATGTAAATAATAAGAGTGCGAGAAACGATAAAGACGAGAAGAAACGGGTAAAGCCGAGAAGGTCAACATGACCTCAACGTCTCTGTGGAGGAGGAACAGGACGATCCGTCTAACTTATCCAGATGCCATTTATCGTGTCTGAGGAATTCAGGCCTCGGAGAGTATAAAGCAGTGTGCATTACTGTAAAAATCTACAGCCAGATCCATCAGATACTAGTAACGAAAGAATCATTCAAAAAGTAAGAAAGATGTACAAGCGTCCCCATGGAAGAAGCTTTGGCTATTTGACGAATAGCACAGCGGACTGATGCACTGATGGCTTTTATGAAGCATTTCTCAAACATCGGCACATACGGATGGAGAGATGGAGAAGTGCTCATGATGTTGGGGAAAACAGGATTCAGGCCTTTCCTAAAAAAGCAAACAACACAAGATGGGGAGGAGAATTTCACAAAACATCTCAAGAACAGGTTGATGTTATATTTCAACCATGAATCAAATAACAGGTCAATAAAAAAAATTGCGATGCATAATTCTCATTATTATAATGCAAAAATAAAAAAATAATCCTGTAGGTTAATGTGAACAAAAGCATATTTAATGTGTACTAATAAAACAACAACTTTATTAGAGTTCAACTAATTTATTACGTTATGAAGAGTCTGGTTCCAAGATGAGATAACTTTGTTTTTATTTTTATTATTGTGCATTCCAATTAATATAAATCAAACAGGAGTTGGTTTGTTTTGATTTAAGCCATAATAACTCAGAAAATACAGCTAACTAACACAATAAACACATCACAAACATCCTTTTATGGAACAGATGGATGGATGTTGTTTTGCTGCAATAGCAATACCTGTGGTGTTGGAATTTGTAAGTACTGCAAGTATGGTACATTTTTGAGTTAAAGAGAAAAGAATTGAAACACATTTAAGAGAAGAGAGTATCATTTTGTAATGGAGCCCTCCGGTGTTGTCTGTGTATTTTATTATTAAATTGAAAAGTATAATTCTGTTTAAAAAGCAAAAGCTGTTGGATTTGATAATGTGTGGAACTTCTATCATTAGCCATGCACATATCTAACAAGCAGGAGCGGAAGAAAAGCAGAATACAGCAGGAACCTCACACATACAGAGCAAAAAAAAAGATGAAAAAGACTAAAGGATGGAGGAAAGATCAAGGCGGTGTTTGAAAAACTTTCAAAAGCAGTGTCAATGTTTTGATGAAAGTCAGGCGGGTCCGGGCGTTCACCTATGATATCTGGCCTGAGTTCACAGAAAGATAATTGACTGATAATGATTTTGGCCGGACCACGCGGCCAAACACTTTCTGATTTGTTTACTGCTGTGAGAGGGCAGTCGCGGGAAGATAATTTTTAGATAATTAAAACGTTTTTTAATCTTTACAGAAAAGTTATTAATATAAACAAGCACTAACATACTCAAATTAGTGAACTGAGCTTCAATGAAGACAAGAAAAGTACAAATGTTGCCAAAACATGAACCATTTCACATAAAGAAATCCGCCGCTTACCTCGCTTATTGGGTCAATCCGGCCCTGCCCAGTTGAAACTTGCAATCTCAAACCTCAGCAGGGTTCGCAGGATCCGCACCAATGCAAAGTAAAAGGAATCATTCATTATTCTAAGCGTACCAACAACAGCCATTAGTTTGAGGATTAATTTGCCTGTCCAAACCCACACAGAAACCTAAAAGCAAATTTCAAGTAAGGACTTTTATTTTGCACATTGTTAGTCAAATCCTTATGAAAGGAACAGTTCACCTGAAAATGCAATCAATACAGACCACAGCGTTCCTGATGTCCGATCAGAAAATAATTGAATCTCAGGGTGATCGGATCCTTTAATCGCAGACAAAATGTGACCAGATTTATTCAAACGGCAAAAAAGTTCCCGAACACATTCTACGTATTATAAAACTCTGAATGGTTAAATAAGAATCCACAAGCTGTGTTTGGAAACATGGTCTGATTTAAATGAGATTCCTTTGGGACAAAGAAAGAAAAGCCAGACATTACTTTTTTTAATCAGAAAGGCCCCTTGGCACCAGTGCCCAATTCAGAACATTATGAATCTTTCTCTCTCTCGCCGCGCTGCCCAGGATTCAATATTTAAAGCACTTCAACACAAATAGGCCCTCCATCATGACTAAGGTAGGAGAATGCTCAGAGAACTGCCTGCTGTTTGGTCTGATAAATGAAGACCTCTGGCATTTACTCAGAGACCCGAATGAGAGCTATTCACATTCTCGGTGTGTTCGACGCAGACAAGAGAGGACCGGCCAATGAGATCACAGGATATTGAAACGGTGGAAAAACAAGATGCCAGAGGAAAAGAATGAAATATTCACACATGCTTTAAAAAAATCAATGGCAATAATATGAATGTGTTGCATGCACGAGACCTGACCATTTTACAAAACCACACCAGTTTGAAGATATGAACGAAAGTCATTAAATGAAATGAACGCCAACCCTAATTTTCATCCGGACAGCTTCATAGCTGGTTTTCCACCTAAACAGCACTTTCGAGTGACGCTCCAGCACTGGCAAATTGAATGTATGCGTGGCATCCGGCAAGTGTTTTACCATTTGACCTTTATCAAAAGTAATTTTCAACGAGAGACTTTCTCAGGGTCCTCACCGAGCGTCATGCATAATACAGCTTCAGCTAATAGGCTTCATGATGTATTTCTCTGCTCTTTTTTTGTGATATACTCCATATTCGGTATGAACCTCCATTAAAAGTGGACCGCACGAGCCACTCTTTATCAAGCTTTTCACGTTCAAAATGATCATCAACGTGAATAATTCTCAGAGCTTCGGAGGTGAAGAAAAGGTTTATGAAAATGGCATTATGTGATCTATAGAAACGCCATGACTGATTCGTATTTAAGGGGGTGAAAACTGAATAGATGATTGCGGTACCGTACTGTACATTTATGGTTAAATAATTAACGTTTAAACAAAAATCACTGATCATCAGAGTAAGCACATTTAATCATAATGATGTAGTCTTTACACTTTTGGCTTTAAAAATCACCACGTTTGTTCAGTTTTAATGGGACCTTTGAAGACCCTTCATCACAATGGCGTTTCACCCGGCCAGCCGTTCTATTGGACTGCGCTACAACTCTGTAATTGTACTCAGGGTGGGAGAAGCCTTTGATAAATGTGATTAAGCCCAGCAAGAAATGAAATTAATTAAAAGCGGCGGCGATAGGAGGCTCATTATGAGGTCCAACTTGTTTTCATTTCTGTTTCCCTTTGTAGCATAAGAATGAGAATGTATTTTCATTGAGAACACAATCTGCGCAATTGTGGGTCCTTTTGTTCTTTTGGGAAAGTTAAATTGAACCTTTCAACCTTAAATACTTCATGCAAAATACACAGCTGGCCGTATGTTAAAGCGGAGGTAACATGCTATGTCACGCATTTTGCATTTTCCAACTTGCTCTACACTGTTAAACGTGCTGGCTTCCCTTGCTTAACATGGTCAACGTATGACGTAGTGTTTCTGTGCTCGATTCACTCCGCCAGGGTCTTATAGGTTTGGAAAGTTTTTTCCGATCACGGATCCCGTTTCGTAACAAGGGTTCTTAGTCCCTTATTTGACAATTCTCCCGGAAAAGCACGACCACGCGTCACCCAGCGGCCAAAAGAGCGTCAGAGAAAGAGCACAGCCACGTGTTTACCAGCCAGCTTGAGAAAGAGCAGCACACCCATCAATGCCCCTTCACTTGGCAAACATAAGTGTAGCTGTGTTTGTTTGCTCACTGCATTTCGGTGATGAATGTTATATATAATGCTAGACTTTAAGATGGTTTGAAACTGATAGATGGAGCGGTCCCAGCGCTAAGAAATGCCGGACATTAACCGCACACGGTATTTCATACTAAGTCATACTCAAGATGAATATGAGATTGGCAGAAACTGCTTGTGTTACCTCATCTTTAACATTTGAGCTTGAATGCATTTAGCGAGCATTGTTGCGTTATAGTCGGTTACAAATCTCCGTACTTAAGGTGGAGTTACTTACAAATGTATATTTCGGGACTCTCCAGGGATAAATTATTCCAATCCAATGTTAACCAATGATATACTTAGCCAAGAAAAATATGAAGCATGGGCACACTCCATCACTCCAAAGCTAGAAATCCATTTTCTTGACTAAGCATTTTTCTTGTAGCTGCAATGACACACACACACAGTACTTTTCAAGAGCAATGTATGATTATTACAAACGTGTTCCCAGTTCACGGCTTGCTTGTAATTCTGAGAGGCATTAAAGGGACGCATTTAATCATCAAAGTGCGCGAGACGGAGGTACGCCGAATCGTTTATCAGCATCAGAGCCGCGTGTACTGTAGAGTCTTTCTGAACAACAACCTCAACACAAACCTTGCTAGCGACAGACGCCGAATATTTCAACCCTGCGCTCTATACTTATTACATTTCCATAATCTCCGGGGTGAAACTCATTATTATGTTTTATTCATCGGTGTAGCACCCTTAAGCATTTAATAAAAAGTCACATACAGTTCCAATAAACGACAGCCAATGTGGCATGGCGGTTGGGAAAGCCAACGGAACGCGTGCTGTCTTCTCAACAGATTGTTGAACATTTACTTTTAACATTAACAATGCCGTATTACAATCCAGTGAACACTCCTGGTCACAGGCATTTACAACGACAAGAAATATTGGGGTGCATGCTAAAGAAAAGCACTATATCTGCACATTTTCAGAAGAAAATCTGAGTGTTGTTTTCTCACGACTCACAGGACACTCAACTCTCAAGTCTTTTTCGTATTCTGGTCCCTAGAAATGGCTCAATCTACAGATCTTCTTTCAACAAGTCATAGTTATCCTTATCGACTTCTGATAATAGCACAACTAAACTACACAATGTGATGCAACACATGAGTCTTTACAGTAAAAACTGTCAATGCGAACATGCGCAGTATGTGTTTGGAGAGGATTACGCTTTTGTGTAGATTGAATTTAAGCAGATAACACGTGTAAGCCCAGGTTAACAACCACTGTTACATAACAAAAGTGACGGACCCTTCAGACGGAGTTGACCGATATCTAACACCACCGTCTCATAAGATTATGAGACAGACGCTTGTGTTGCTTGAAGATGAGATCTCTTATTATTTCCTCGATTACTGTATATCTCCTAGATTGAACTAAGGAACTTGAAACTAGATGGACCGCAAAGTAAACTTTACTTAAAGTGGCCTAAAAATGAAAAGTTTGTCATCATTTAGTCACCCTCATCATGTCAAACCTGTGTGTGAGTTTCTTTCTTCCGCAGAACACGAAAGAAGATATTTTGAAAACTGTTGTGACCAAACAGCGATGGCAGCCATTCACTTGCATTAGTTTTGTGTCCATACAACATCAACATTCTTCTAAATATCTTCTTCTTATAGAGGTTTGACATCACATGAGGATGAGTAAATGATGAGAGAATTTTCATTCTTGGGTGAACTATCCCTTCAAGTCACCCGTGTCTCAAATATTTCTCAGGCGATTTCTTGATTATACTTTGAGAGATGTAGAACAATGACGCACTACAAGTAGTTGCTTACAAAAAGAAAAGTATTGGGTTTCATTATATCACAAAAAATAAAAGCGTCATTTGTTGAATTGGCCACATAAGCATGCAACATCTCGCATCACATTAAATATGGCATCTATGAGCATCTAAAGAGCATTTCATCTCCAGGAAAAAACTCAGGTCTCAAGTATGAAAAAACGTTAAGATTTGTGTGCAGGTGTGAGGCGGTGCAGGTCTGTCGAATGAGATCAAATGCATTTCAAGAAGTTCTCTCTAATGGGAATTGCATGTTATTTGAGGCTGACCCGTACAGAGCGACGCAGGCAATCCAGCGCAGGTGTGCCCACTCGCTGTAATCTCATGAATGAAGCGAGAGGAGAGACAGTAATACAGGTGCACTGATTCCTTTCTATCTAAATGTAGAAGCAGGTAAAAACACTACTGACTCTCAGCTTTAGGACCCCCTGAAGACTGCTAGACATTTAGAATGACACGACACCCTGAGACTACAACGATAATCATGTTTAAATATATTTCAATGGTTTCAGGAAGGCTCGATGACCTTCTAAGATTTAAAATAGAAAAGTCTATAGATTCTTTCTGTGGTGCCAAACATATAGGCATACGTCCAAAAATTATATATTTTCACAAAAATATAAATGTGTAGAACACGTACTGTGTGCACATGGCAGATACGAGGGACTTCTAGATGCACAAAGACAGTTTATCACAGGTGTGTGGGTGCAAACAAAACCTTATGTAAAGTAATTTTGTCATGTTTGTGACACTAAATTCAATTTAGAGTCATGTAGTATTTCCTATTTGTGGATAACATTTTATAAACATTTTACAATTACTTCTTTAATCTTTTTGTAATGATTTGTAATTCATCTATAGCATACTATAATATTTACTATAGTTTCATATAATTTCTTTAGTTTACTATTTTCAGCTGTCACACATTGTTAGACAGAAAAGAGCTGAAACAACACTATAACATACTATAGTGTTTGCTATAGTAAACCAGAGTACATTTTACAATAGTGCAATATAAATACTGTTGAATCCTGTAATATCACCTATAGATGATATGATAAACTCCACTTAGCACTTTAGTATACTATTTTAAAAGTTAGCACAACTCAAACAAAATTAGACTTTGTACACTATACTATATTACTTACTTTATTAAACCCTTGCAAATCCTTTAGAACAAGGCATTTGGTTTGGCCTCATTGCTGTTGACCTTGTGTCTACTCCTCGTTTCTCTGTCCCGCTCACATTCAACAACACTAAAATGACCCTGCCGGACAGTGTTTATCTCCTGTGCTATAAGCAGTATGGCATGACGTGTGTTGTAACCTCGCCCAGCATTGTACATCACATGTTCATGTCATGTGAGTAGCATCTCAGAGTTTTTCTGAGCCTTTGACGTCAATGTACCAGTAACTCCTGCTACTAATTCATTCTGATGAACAACAAGCACCAGTCGAGTGTCCTGTATTTAAAGTCACTACAACTGTCACTTACGTGTAGGCTCGAACTTTAAGCAGGGAACAAGGATGAAAGTGGGTTACCTCCTAAACTGTCCCCATGGCAACAAGTACAAGTACCCTTCATCCACAGCAGATGTAGCAGAAAAGCTCCATTGAACCAAGCAGCCCACAAACCCGCCCAGGAATAAATCTCTTTCTGTTTGTCTCACCTACTCGCTTTCTTTTTTCAGGAATGATGGAGGCAGAACCTCCCAAGCCACCTGTCACATGGCACGCAGATCTTCATCGGCATAACAACTATAGACTTACAAAACACTGAAATATTTGCTGGAGGTCATGAAATGTTATGCCGCTGAAAGCAGATCCCCACATCGAGCATTTTGTTGAGCCGGGTGGTGACCTGACATTTTAAGAGGGTCTCTGAAATGTTAAACTGTTTGATAGATCTGCACTTAAAGGGAATGTGATTATTTCACCGCAGCAACGTGCAAATTGTGAAGTGCACTCGTACAATTTATCCTGAGGTAAAAAACAACTAAAAGACTAACATGAGTGTCTCATTTATTAGTCTGATCTTCTTGAACACACATTTATCTGAGCATGTTTGTAATATTGAAATAGATTGCCTAAATGATTAAACTGTGTTTAAAAGCATAGGGTACATCTATAGTACTAATTCAAAGACCACCCTGGCCATAAGAACACAAATCATACATCAAAAACAACAAATGCTTTGTGTTGTGTAGTTGAGTACATCAAAATAAATAACTACTATTTTAAAATAATCTGGTTGTGCGTCACTGGCTGCACACTTTATTATGTGATCTACAGAAGTGGGAAGAGGATCAATACTGTAAGACATGTTATTATTTGTGATCTTGTGTGAAAGATTAATATTTTACTCATCATTCATGGCTGAAAATCCATCCATCCAACCGTCCGTCCGTCCTTCCATTCATCGATCCGCCCATCCATCTGTCCATCCATCCAACTGTCTGTCCTTCAATTCATCAATCCGTCCATCTATCCGTCCATCCATCCATCCATCCATCAGTCCATCTGCCCGTCCAACCATCCATCCATTTGCCTATCCGTCCATCTGTCCGTCCATCGATTTGTCCATCCATCCACCCATCTGTCCATCCATCCATTTGTCCATCCGTCCGTCCGTCCATCCAAACACCCACCCAATCACCTACCCACCTGTCCATCCATCAGTCTTTCCATCCATCCGTCAAAACATTCTGGAAAACATGGAAATAGAAGAAGAACATTAACGACTCATCCTGCACAACACAAACTGTTCTCCAATAAGATCTCTCCAAAATAGAAGTATGTCTCCTAAACAACCTGCCACTGAGTAGCAAAAGCAAAGCATGCCACAATGTAAGTTAAACGGTAGCGTCTGAAAACAGCAGGTCAAACCCCTGAAATACACAACAGATCTTGTTTCCATCAAACTTGTGGTCTTTAATTTTCCCATTCAAAGAAGCGAAATGGAGAAGAGCTAGCAAATGAGCAAAACACTACACATCCCACCTGACACTTCAATAATGTGTAACCTGAATAAAACCTCCACTTCCACAAAAAGCATGTACAGAAGGAGTTCTTAATAACACCCTTTCCACCAGAACAACCTTTACGATCTTCCTCTAAAGTGCAGGTTTTCACATTTAAGGGAGTTTAAATATATCCCACACTTTCTGTGCCAAATGCTTTACATGGTTTTAATTCGGAGGGCATTAAACTGACATTTCGTATCTTAATATACGAACCACGTGTAAAGAATGAAACATCTGGATTGGGTCTGTGAACAAACATCTGCCGTTTGACTGTGACATCACAAGCACATCCCGTTTCAAAACAACAGGTGCTTTCGTTCAATTCTTTTCTCCTTGGACACGGCTTAATCTGTATAAATATTGCTTTCTTCTTATCATGTCTTAATAGAATTATTTAATGCATTCCATCAGAGGAGATGAAATTCCCAGCCAGCGGTGTGACCAGTCAAAACCTGACGCCTTTTCTCTCCATGCGGTTAATCTGAAGACACCTTCTGTGGAAACCCAATTAAAAGGTCCCCTCAGAGTATACAGGCGTATGAAAACACAACTTATTAAAGGCGGTGCATGCAACGGCCCTTCTTTAATAATCCTACAGTACAATAAAAACTACTTCCTATATGTGACCTTATGAAGCTTTGACCAGCTCTAAATTTGAAGGTTCTTGACTACGCCACCTGGTGCCTCTCACACCAGGATATACTCTGCACCTCAACTGCCAAATACCTAATCTAAGGCAAACAGGTTCGTAGCACTACACTAAAGATGAACTGGACAGAGACGTGCTTCCGATAGAAAAACAATACTTTATTACACACTGTTATGATTAAAAGTGCCGCAACATCATGTTCGAGGCACAGTAGGTCCAAAACAAAAGAATTGGCCTCAAGAGACCCGACCTGGTATTGGCTGATTCAAGGAACAATATAATTAACCATTTAATAGGGAGAAATACTTATTCACTGTCAAGGCAAGTTACCTGTCCGGGATACGTGTGACATTCACCACCCGTGCTCTGGACTCTGGTGTCCACCATCACATGCGCACACACACACACACACACACACACACACACACAGGCACGACCACTACAAGTCAATGATTCAATCAATATGGTGAAGTGCAGTTTACCACTACAACACGTGGTGCAGTGCACGAAGACGGAACCAGGAACCTCTCGTGAGCAGCTACTCTAGCACTCCGGAAGAGAAGGAAAAAAGACGAGCTGTTATCACTAGCCGTGTAGATAGAGAATATAACACTATATGCTACTAGAACAGCCAACACCACATCGGTCAGACAGAGAATTAACTGAGGCCACAACACAAATAACGAAAAGAAAAATATATATATAAAACTTAATTTAGGCAAGGCTAAGCAGCAGGAGCAATCTGCCTCAATGTTGACATACGGAAACGACACAGTGGAAAAACAGCCCCTTTGCACCAGTCTTCACAATCCTGCACAACAGTTGTTACACACAGCATATTTAATAAATACATTACCATTAAGAATATACAAACACAACTATGCATTACATCAGGGCAACACAAACTCATTTTGCACGCGTTCCACGCCATTAGTCCTAACACCCCGAATCCACTCGTAACAAACACTAAACATTTACCTTTTAGACGTCGCGTCTTATTTGCGGTACAGCTACCTGGCGGGTGCTTTGCCCAAGACCTTCGGTAATCCACAGCCCGACTACCCGGAAGTATCTGGCAATCAGTCAAACCCCGTCGCTGCACAGGAGAGCCACATACCCAAGTCCTAACAAGACCGAAGACCTATCTGGACACCAGCGAATATCTCAAAGCCCGACCGTGCAGACCGTCTTATAGAGACTAGCCTGGCCACAAATTAGTTGTTTAGCCACTCACGGCTAACCGGGTGACGTCAGAGGGCTGCCGTAGCTGCAGAGGGACAAACTTCAACCCGACAGTGACTACTCTGCCGGTTACACTCTACCCCCCCAATTTTTTTATCAGCGTCCCGCCGATAAACTCAAGATCATAGCCCTACCTTCAAAGAATGAAGAAAAAATAAGTAAAAAAAACCAGAAAATAAAAATTTAAAACACCAACAAGGTAACCTATTTCCAGGGACGGAAAACCATTGTCACTTTACTGCTAGACCCAAGTACTTGAGAGTTAGTAGCCCCATCTGCCCTACTCACCACCGGAACTGGGAGGTGGTGTAGGTTGGCATGTCGTCCTGCATTAGTCCGAGCTGTCCTCCGGGGTGCCACCGAGCCAGCTGAGGTCTCAACCGTAATGGGTGCGAGCTGCCGGAAGTCAGGCAAGGCCAGCATGGGGGCATCTGCTGGAAGAGTTGTGGCAAGCTGGTTGGGTGAAACATCTTCCCGAGAGCGGACCAGGGCCCATTGGCCAGGGGTATCCCCATCCGCTGACTGGCTTGTTTCCCCCTGCAGTTCCACAGGCCTGTCTGGTGTTTGTGGTTCCTGGTCCAAGTGGGCAGGCTTTAGCATAGTTCGATGTACTTGTCGTACTTTGCTTCGGTCCTGTGCTGGGGCCACGGAGTATACCACCCCACCAAGTGAGGGAGCACGGATGACCTGATGTATCGTGGCGCCCCAGGCATCTTGGATCTTCGAACGGCCCCTCATTGTATGGTCTCTGATGTATACGTGCTGTCCTTCTGCCAGTGGCTCACTCTGGATTTTCTGGTCATGCCGTTCTTTTCTCTTGGAAGCAGCAGCTTGCATTCGCGCCTTCGCATTCTGGAAGGCCACATTAAGGCGCCGCTGGTGCTCTCGGACCCATTCACACACATGCCCGTGTCCAGGCTCTTGTACTCTGCCAAGAAGGAAATCCACCGGTAACTGGGGGTCTTGCCCAAACATCAGGTAATACGGAGAGTCGCCAGTTGTCTGATGGACAGCCGTGTTGTAACTAAACACTAACTGGGGTAGGTGCTCTGGCCAGCGGCGCTTCACATCCACGGGCAGGGTACGGAGCAGATCGTGCATCGTGCGGTTAAAACGCTCACACTGGCCGTTGCCCTGAGGGTGATAAGGGGTGGTCCGGGTCTTCTGAATCCCGTACAGGGCACATAGCTGGTGGATGATGGCATTCTCAAAGCTGCGTCCCTGATCTGAGTGCAGGCGAGCCGGGACCCCAAAACGGAAAAACCACTCCCGTATAAGTACGTTGGCCACAGTCGTTGCTTTCTGGTCCCTGGTGGGCACAGCCTGTGTGAATTTAGTAAAAACATCAGTCATGATCAACACTTGCTCCCTACCATCCATTGCAGGCTCCAGGAAAGTGAAATCCACCGCCAATATCTGGTTTGGACGAGATGCCAGGAGGTGCCCCATGGGCGCACGGGGTCTGAATTGTGAAGACTTCGCAAGGGTACACCGCTCACAGTTCTGACACCACTGCTTGATATCTTCCCCCATTCCTGGCCAATAACACCGTAGTCTTATCAGCTCTGTGGTACGTTCAACCCCCTGGTGGCCATGGTCGTTATGGAGCTGTTGTAAGACTTCCTCCTTTAGGCATGCAGGCAACAAAAACTGACGCACCTCTTCACCCCCATCTGGACGGAAAGTTTGGCGGTAGAGCAGTCCATCGGCTCCCACAACACGGTCCCATTGTCGCAGCAGCACACGGGCAGGGCCAGGCAATTTCCGCCGCACTGTCGAGTCGGGCAGTCCCTGTGCCAGCCAGAACGGCAGGAAGGCCCCAATAGTGGGATCCGCTGCTTGTAGCCTTCTTAACTCCTCGAGGGTGCGAGAGGGGAAGGCAGAGACAGCCATCTGGATTGCCAGTGGAGGATCTTGACAACTGGTAGTTTGTTGTACGAGAACTGGTATTGCTGTCCCTAGTGTGGAAAACTCTGTGGTCTGCCCCTGAAGTCCTGTAGGCTGTCGGGAGAGGGCATCTGCATTCCTGTTAGTACGACCAGGCCTATACCGGATGGTATAATTGAAAGCAGCAAGCTCAGCCTCCCACCGCTGTTCAGTCGCTCCCAACTTGGCAGTCCCCAGATGGCTCAGGGGATTATTGTCAGTCCAAACAGTGCATTGTTGGCCCCACAGATATTCCCGAAACTTGTCGGTCATGGCCCACTTCATACCAAGGAACTCCAGCTTCATTGAACTGTAGTTCTTTTCTGCAGGACTGAGACTACGACTAGCATAGGCGACTGGCCGGATCTTCCCTTGCTGCTCCTGCGAGAGCACTGCTCCGAGACCAATGTGGCTGGCATCCACCTCCAGAATAAATGGTAGGTTAAAATCAGCGAACGCCAAAGTGGGGGCACTCACCAACCTCTGCTTCAAGGCCTGGAAGCTGTTCTCGCAGACATCTGTCCATAGTCCATCAAGCCGTGCCCCTTGGCCCTTCCGGGTCTTGGTACCGGCAAGCTCTGCCCCCAGGCGGTTCAAAGGAGCTGCCAGCTTGGAAAAGCCCTCCACAAACCGCCTGTAATAGCCCGCAAACCCAAGGAAAGACCTCAATTCAGACACGGTGGAGGGACGGGGCCACTTAGCCACTGCAGACACCTTGGCTGGGTCAGTGGATACACCCTCGCGGGAAACAAGGTGGCCCAGATACTGGACTTCCTTCTGGAAAAAACAGCATTTCTCCAGCTTTGCTTTCAGACCCTCCTTCTGTAGACGGCTCAATACTAGATCCAGACGATGTATATGATCCTCGACACTAGAAGAAAAAACAATTATATCGTCCAGATATAGTAAAAGGGACTGACAATGCTGTGCTCCGAACATTCGCTCCATCAGTCGTTGAAAAGTGCTCGGAGCGTTACACAGTCCAAAGGCCATACGGTTAAATTCAAATAACCCAAAAGGCGTACAGAAGGCAGTCTTTGGGCGATCTTGTTCAGTCACAGGTACCTGGTTATACCCACTAGCCAGGTCCAGCGTGGAGAACCACTGAGCCCCCGATAGTGCATCCAATGACTCCTCGATGCGGGGGAGAGGGAAGGCATCCTTTCTGGTCCTGCTGTTGAGCTGTCTGTAATCAACACACATACGTAAGCCGCCACATTTCTTCCGCACGATCACAATGGGAGAGGCGTAGGGGCTACTACTCTCTCGTATGACCTGGCTGTCTAATAACTGTCGCAGATGGGCCTTAACAGCATCGTAATCAGAAGGGGGGAGACGCCTGTAACGTTGCCTAACTGGTTGGTTGTCCAGCAGAGGTATATCATGAGAGATAAGATTAGTACAGCCAAGGTCACCCTCAAAAGCCGAGAACACAGACTCATGTTTTAACAAGAATGCCCTTATCTGTTCTTGCTCAGCCTCCACTAGCACGGACAAATCAAGGGCCTGTATCTGCTCACTCACTGACTTAGGCCTGACCTCCCCATTAGAAACCTGCATGCTAGCCACAACAGCCTCTATTTCCGGTTGGTCTTCAGAAATACCCACAGGCAAGCCCTCAAGAGTAGCATGAACAAGCAACCCTAGCGACTGGCGGGGGTATAACGTAGCACGTGTAAACCCCACGTTGACTACAGGAATAAAAGCTGTACCTTGTTCTACACGAACTAGCGCAGGCGAAACTAGGAGACCACTAGGTAAAGCCCCACTAGTCGGTTCCAACAGGACAGCAGGAGCGTCACCAAAGTGAGGGGAGCAGGTGGCTGCCACCAATTTTACAGTGCCTCCTGGTATATAAATGGGCCTTCTACCTCTTACTTTAGCTACACCTGTTTTGGGTGGAAGAGAGCCAAGCTGGACCCGATGACAATGCTGCAAGGCGTGCCGCCATGGGAGTGAGGCATGAATTACCGGTGGGAGATCGAACAAAGAAGAACCATGTTGGCCAAACAGTTCAGCATAGCATTCTCGAATAACATTCATCCCGAGCACACCTGGCACAAGTGGAGGGGCGAACTGACCTGGGGCATCTTTAACCACTAGCCAACCTCTTTGGGGGATTACTTTTCCCAATACTTCAACCGTTAGCTCAGCATACCCGATATAGGGTATGTCTAGACCATTTGCAGCCCGAAGCTGCAACCAATTACACTGTTGAAGTTTATCCTTGAAATGTTGCACAAAGAAACTCTCCACCAAGGTAGATACCATGGACCCTGTGTCTAAAAGACAACTGACAATTACTCCCCCCACTCTCACAGCTACCTTCGGGCACTGAGCGACAAGGGAGGTTACAGGGTGGTTAAAAGTGTCCTGATTCTGAGAGCCGCTAACATCCCCTCTCAGCGTGTGGCTCTGTACGCTGAAGGGAGCTAGTTTTCCGACTGAGAAACTGCAACATTCGCCTGAGCTTGGGTCTGGGGAATGTGATTAAGAGTTACCGCTCTCTCATTGTTACACTCTCTAGCGTAGTGACCAGGCTTTAAGCATCGCCTGCAAGTGACCGTCACCGGCCGACTAACTAGAGAAGGGCGACGGGAGTAGGCAGGGCGAGCTACTCCTTGTAAAGTAGTACAGACACTAGTTAAGTGGTTAATCTGTTCTTGTTGCTTCAGCAACATGGACCGCAGCTCCGACATTTCTGAACTTGCCATACTAACAGGCGACGAAACCCTGCCTGGCTGATTTTTGGAGTACTGCATAGCGCAAAGAGAGGGAACTGAATGACTCCTACCCCTATTGAAGTCACTTGGCCTACCCTCACACTCCCACCGGATGGCAGCAGCACGCATTTCCAGCATAGACATCCCTGGGGTCTGACGGACCAGTCTCTTCAATTCCCTGCGGAGGTCAGAGTCAATAACGTGCTCTGCAAACTGGTCACGGAGCAGCATGTCATACTGGGGTACCGAGTCAGGGGAGACCTGTTTAACTTTATCCATCAAAGAAAAAAGAGCATGTGAATATTCTTGTAAAGATTCACCGTCTAATTGTTTTCTAGAAAAGAAACTTTCGTGTAAGGCCACATAAGACTGGGAACACCCATAGAGTTCTTTGAGAATATTTACAATCCTTTCCGGGTTTTCCCGATCTGCCCTTGGCCTATAGCGAATCTCATCCTTAGCCTCCCCATCCAGATGATCAAACATAAGGTAAGCTGTGTCAAGTGCACTTAACCGTCTAGTACGCGCACAAACCTCCACCTCTTCTACCCACTCAACAATGCCAATACCCACCCTACCCCGAAATACAGAACACTTCCGTTCCCTAGGGAGATAAATCAACCGTTCATGGGAAACAGGGTTAGCAGAATTGTCCGGCTGAGGCGGCGGTGGTTGCTGCTGCTGCTGCAGGCGACCATTGTCTGCCTGCAGCTGACGGATCTGCTCTCTCAGCTGTTCAACTTCATCCATTGCAGCAGCCGAATAATGGTTACGTTGCAAGAGAGGCGGTGGGGTGGTCAGTGGTCTCCCAACTGCTCCTTTAGGTCCCACACCGTGCCCGCTGCTGCTTTGCCCTTAACCTACTACTATGACTTACAAGTCAAAATATACATAAACAAACAAAAAAAAAAAAAGACACGTCTCTGTGTGCAAGTACCCTGCCGACTACGCCACTTTGTGACCTTATGAAGCTTTGACCAGCTCTAAATTTGAAGGTTCTTGACTACGCCACCTGGTGCCTCTCACACCAGGATATACTCTGCACCTCAACTGCCAAATACCTAATCTAAGGCAAACAGGTTCGTAGCACTACACTAAAGATGAACTGGACAGAGACGTGCTTCCGATAGAAAAACAATACTTTATTACACACTGTTATGATTAAAAGTGCCGCAACATCATGTTCGAGGCACAGTAGGTCCAAAACAAAAGAATTGGCCTCAAGAGACCCGACCTGGTATTGGCTGATTCAAGGAACAATATAATTAACCATTTAATAGGGAGAAATACTTATTCACTGTCAAGGCAAGTTACCTGTCCGGGATACGTGTGACATTCACCACCCGTGCTCTGGACTCTGGTGTCCACCATCACATGCGCACACACACACACACACACACACACACACAGGCACGACCACTACAAGTCAATGATTCAATCAATATGGTGAAGTGCAGTTTACCACTACAACACGTGGTGCAGTGCACGAAGACGGAACCAGGAACCTCTCGTGAGCAGCTACTCTAGCACTCCGGAAGAGAAGGAAAAAAGACGAGCTGTTATCACTAGCCGTGTAGATAGAGAATATAACACTATATGCTACTAGAACAGCCAACACCACATCGGTCAGACAGAGAATTAACTGAGGCCACAACACAAATAACGAAAAGAAAAATATATATATAAAACTTAATTTAGGCAAGGCTAAGCAGCAGGAGCAATCTGCCTCAATGTTGACATACGGAAACGACACAGTGGAAAAACAGCCCCTTTGCACCAGTCTTCACAATCCTGCACAACAGTTGTTACACACAGCATATTTAATAAATACATTACCATTAAGAATATACAAACACAACTATGCATTACATCAGGGCAACACAAACTCATTTTGCACGCGTTCCACGCCATTAGTCCTAACACCCCGAATCCACTCGTAACAAACACTAAACATTTACCTTTTAGACGTCGCGTCTTATTTGCGGTACAGCTACCTGGCGGGTGCTTTGCCCAAGACCTTCGGTAATCCACAGCCCGACTACCCGGAAGTATCTGGCAATCAGTCAAACCCCGTCGCTGCACAGGAGAGCCACATACCCAAGTCCTAACAAGACCGAAGACCTATCTGGACACCAGCGAATATCTCAAAGCCCGACCGTGCAGACCGTCTTATAGAGACTAGCCTGGCCACAAATTAGTTGTTTAGCCACTCACGGCTAACCGGGTGACGTCAGAGGGCTGCCGTAGCTGCAGAGGGACAAACTTCAACCCGACAGTGACTACTCTGCCGGTTACATATATAATACACACATTACAGTAATCAGAAAGTAATGAGAATAACCACGAGGAATAATGAAAATATAATACTGAAACAATCCCAAAACATGAATCATTGCCTATACTGTATATGACTTAACTGTTGTGTATACCATGGCATTCTGCTGTATTAAATAGTAAGTAGTAAATTAAAATATTGTGGTAAATACTGTAGTGTACTTAAGCATATTGTTGGCATTTTACCCTAAAACAGTATTAGTACTATAGTATACTGTGGTATTCTTTAGAATTAAATAGAAAATAATAAATCAAAATACTGTAGGCTGTACTACAGATAAGGATCTTATTTTGAAATTGTGCCACAGTTTACTACAGTAAATATGAAATAAATATGAAAAATATTGTTTTCAATGTGGGAAGAAACTAGTTCAACCAAAATCATCTGTTCTTAGAACGTCAGTTATTTTTCCATATATGTATTTGTACAGTGTTCTTATTCCAACGTTGATCAAAAAATGATCTTGTGATTTCATAAAGAATCGCTCTCAAAGAATCCGGTCAAAGTATCCAATCCATTTCTATGGTTGAATATTAGAGCCACCAGAGCTAAATGATGAAACATGTCAAGTGCCTCCCTCTCATCTTCCTTTACCATAAATACAATCCGAATATGCTTTACAAAGTATTTCACATCTCGAACACCATATTGTCTCCAAGGGATTATAACCTGTAACGGATAACGACTCTGTCGATCTTCTGCTTAAGTGGTGAAACACTCGGCACGACTCCTGACCACATGTGACACCCACCAAATCTCACAACAACTAGATAAAAAACCCATCAGAGCACATGAAGAAGCCGCTGGAGACACCCTGTGAAGATGGTTGTGTCTATTCATGTCCTGATGATGGAACGTCTACATTACACACGGAGAGCTTCTCTACTCATTATTTATTAAGTCGGCCATGCATTTCAAGAAGCCCAGCATGGGGTTGACAAGAATTACATTGAAGGCCATGGCTGTTTTTCTAGTAATTACAGTACTTATTGGATGCCTATTCGACCATCAAAAAATGAGCCGCTGCGCTTCTGCAAGAAAAAAGGATAAGATGATCGTCCAGTTTAAAAAGATCTTAAAGTCAACATAAAACTCTAATCGCGGTCCATTTTACTTTCATGATCTGATGTACTTCTGAGCATATATAACATGAAGAGATATGCGATGGATCACGATTTCATCTGTATTGATTGAAATGCAGAAAATGTGCATTATGTGAGAGAAACAGAGGCTTATGTTCGGAGGAAAATAAGAATTGGTTTAAAAGGTACTGTTATGTTATTTTGCAGGCGAAGCAATACCTTTTAAGGAATTAAATGTATTTTTATCATTTCATTCATCATGGAATGTTTACTTTCAATTGTGAAGACAAACATTACGGAATAATTTACAGACGTCACTCTTTTATTTCTTCTGTGGAACACCAAAAGGTAAATGATTGAAGAATATCCTGGAGGCCTGCTTCTGTCAAACTCCAAACTGATGAAAAAGGAACATAAAGGATGATCATAAAAGACCTCTATGTGCCAGATTTCCTCATGAAGACACATAACAGCTCTGTGTGACAAACCAGCCTCATCTCACGGGAATTCGTATTTTCTGATGTGGCAAATGTTCGTATGAATGCTTAAAAACAACAAATTGAATTAATTATTATTAAACTGAGTTTTATAAAACCCCTAAAACTAATCATTACTGCGGGAAAAAGCCCATCGTGATTAAACATACAAATGAGATTAAATTAATTTTATTTTAATCAGCCACCTCATGAAAGAAACTAAAAAAACAAACACACGACAATTTCCATTTGAAATCAAATGTGGACACTCACGAAATCTGACCACAAGAAATGAGAGAAAAAACAAACTTTGCCATCAAATGGTGTAGACTGCTGTTCATACAACTTATGAAGTCCAGAAAAGTTTATTTGGAAATACTTTTGGTTGCACTTTTGTTTTCTGCAGATCGAGTAAGTCAGACGAGGTTAGAACAACATGAACAAACCGAATTTTATTTCATTGGGTGATACGCTGACCTTTGAGTAACTGGGACGTTGTTGTTCTTTCCACTTTGGTTTAAGACTTTAAATGTGTGCACTTCTCTCCTCTATCAACTCACCTGCGGAAAGAAACAAACCTTGAGACCTTAAGCTGCTTTACTGAAGTCACACAATCCAACACTGAGGCTTAAAGGTGTATGTGGACCTAAAAGAAGAGGCATTTGCTCAATGGTCTGCTCACACACACACACACACATTAAAACACTTTACAATAAGTTTTTATATAAACGTTAGTTTAAATTAAATGAACTAACTAGTATTTATAAAACACTCTTTCTGTTCACATTAGTTAATGAACAACATATTTATATCTGAATTAACAAAGATGATATAAATATTTGTATTGTTTGTTCAAATGCATTGCTGTAACTAATGATAACAAATGCAACCTCACTGTTAACTGTTACCCATATAAATATTGCATATTCAAGCCATACAGAAATGTAACATATTTACATATAGTAATGCTCCTTTTCTGTATATATTGCATGTGTGTTTATAAAAATTTGAATATGGATAAAAAATGTCATGCTAACAAATATTAAAGATAGTGCGTGTGGACGGATAATGTAAAACAATTTTTACATAAATTATATTTACTTATTTTTTTATAAAAAACACCTTTATTTGTGCAAATCCAATATATTACTATATTATAAATATATTTCATCAAATATCCACATATACTGTAAATATAAAATGTATTAAAATATATGAACATGTAATTATTATCTGTTTGGGAATGTTGATGTATTTTCTCTAGAAAGACTTTTAAAGGGCCAGTGCTATTTACAGCGACACGTGTGATTTTATATAAACTGACTCTGTTGGTGTCATTTAAACAGAATAATTAATCACGGGAAGGCAAGCTGTGCGGACGGATGCCAAATCTACCTGCGTCGTCACCTTCTCGTTGAAGTGAACAGTTGGGCCTCCCAGATGGTAAACCCGTTCATGTCCTCCAACACAATTCTGGGGTCACTTAGCATGAAATAACTCCACGTGACCCGACTGGCCCTGTGGCCTTTTAAGTAATACTTACAGAACACGCTTGAGCTGCTATGAATGAGCGGCAGTCTCTCTCAGTGACTCTGCTGAGCTCAGCTAATCTCCGACACCTCATCGCTTTGGTCATTTTGTTCATCCTCTAGTTATTTCACAAATCGCCTGGGGTGGAAATGCTTTGATATTACGGAAAGGCCACTCGGGTGCATAGGAAACATTCTTCTTTACAGTCAATTTGTGAGTGAAATTAGCTTGAACAGCGTAAAACATCGCCTCGCGCCGGAAACACAGTATATATATGATGAAATCCTAATAAAATATTTATTGTTGATAAGAAAGCGGTATGGATTTTGTGCTTTAAAACAAAAGAATAATATAACCAGCAATTTAATTTAAAGAAAGAGCAATAGAGATACAGAACCTGGTAAAGATACATGATCTGGTAATGATTTTAAAATCAACTACTACCGTGGTAATAGAGTATGTTTTCCCGAAAGCAATTCAGCGATATCTACGATATCACACTCACACTATTAAAAAATATTAATAAAAACTCATTGCTGTCACTCCAGAACCTTGTATGTGCAAATTCGCTGTTTTTTTCAGGCGATGGAAAAACCCCTGTACTTTCAGAATGATTCAATACTGTGCTGTCAATGTTTTAATACTTTTTATTGCTTATGGTATATATTCGCACAAGCCACAAACATGAAGAGTGACTTTTACTAATGAAAATGGCAAAATAAGGAGATACGAGGTTTCAGATGGACACCAGCGTTATACAAGTTAGCATGAATTAGCCACCGATTTCCTAAACCGTGCAATAGTTATAACTAACTATGAGATTGTTTTAGAAAAGCCCTAACCTTACGTGAACTTGTGAGTTTGGCTTAGCATTATAAATGACTTAAGACTTGGGAGATTGTATATTCGGGACAGGTCCATGGCTTCTATCGAAGCTGATCGTGTTTGAAATCCGTTATGAAGCTGCCATTTTGATTTATTATTTACAGAGGAATGGCAGCTGTATACAAAACTATATGTTAATTAAATTCATATGCCACCAGCCACACATACATCAAAATGACAGAGTAGATGTGAAGAGGCCCTGACGGCCGCGAGCTCGCGCCTCACCACCAAACGCCCAACACTTTGTGTATTCAGGCCGATCGACGCATTGAGATTCAGAATTTGACTAAGTGTCGTAGGGAGAGTGACGTTATTGACATATGTCCTAACATTTAAACAGCGTAAGCTCATAAGCCCAACTCATAATTTGTTCTGGAAAATCATTTTTCTATTTGTCCTTTCGGACAGAGTTACTTTTCTCAGCACTGCATTATAAGATCCGACCTCAATCTATTTTATCTGACTGATTCTCATTACCGGCGATCGGAAATTAAAGTGCGTTTAATTGACACGGTCTGATGAATGTAAAATGATTCGGAGAGAAATCAGCGAGAATCGGGAATATAGCAGATGGTGGTAATGGATATCACAGATTATTAGGTCATGTAGTTGAGGGAATCGACACGTTCTCACTTTTTCTCTGTTTTTGAGGAACACAGTCCTGGAGTTTGACTGGATATCTCAGCAATTAGACCTAGAAATTCACATCAAAGTTAAGGCGCCGTTTGTGGTCTCGGCATGCATAACTTTTCATATTATGGAAGGACGGAATTCAAAACTATAACAATAATTAAAAAGCTATTTTAACGGCAGGTTTGTCAGACTGGTTTGTCGACAACATGTTGCTCAGTCACTGGGGCACATAATATCGGCGTCATGATTGGTCAGATCATCATTCAACCGCTTGCGAAGAGTCAATTGCTTGGCTTGCATGTGATTTTTCATACAAAACTCCAAATGATTTAAGTTTAAATTTCTAAATGAGATGCCCATAAGAAGTGTGTTTGTGTCTTCAAACTTGTTAAAGACTACTCAATATATGGTTCTCCCATCATATCTTTTCTTCATCTTCAAAAGAAAAAAACATTCTTCCATTTTAAAATGTATATCCAGTATATACTTTAAAGGCATCCACGTCTCTAGTTTGGTGACAATAATCCAAAAGACAAACAAGTCAACAAATGTAATAGTGGGCTGAACACACATGCCGATGATAAACCCTCTAAGACTCGCCTACTGAAGTTGACCAATCAGTTATGAGGAATGTCATTGAACATCATTAATATTCATGACCGTAGACACGCCCTGCAACAATCTGGGAACTGAAGCCGCAGACAGAAAACAAATAACAGATAATGTGACAGAACGCCTGCCGCTCCTCACATCCGAGACGATTCATCTCTTCAAGTGTTCATGAGAGGAGGGTGCGGATATTACCGCTGCAGTAACGGATGCGTCTCATTCAGTCAGCGATCTTGTTTAGTTGTCAAGCCACTTGGTGTCCGTTCTCAAAATTCTTAAATCAAGATGCTTGACCAGGAAAGTGACAATAATATTTAGTCTTGTTTTAAGGAAAAAGAATGACTCTTTTTTACCTCCATATTTTGATGCACTTGCGAGTGAAATGGAATTTCGAATGTGAAAGATAATGAGCGTGGCTTTCGTCTTTCTCTGCAATTTTATTGAATGTATAAAAACAGGTTTTGCAGATGGAACTGGCACATAGTTGAATTATGGAATTGCTTATGGAACTGGATTGACAGTTGAAGGGGAGGAGTTAACTGATGCTCCGCCCAAGCCGTCTAACATACGTCATTTATGATGGATAGTCATGACAGAAGAGGAAGTGCATTTCAGATTTCAACTGAAGATTATACGGTGACACACATTTTGAAAAGAGAATGACCGTCATTGATAAACTATTTACAATAAACGCTGCAATATTTCAAGAAAAAAAACGTCAATGGGAAATTACGATTTTTTTATATTTGTACTAGAAAACAATACTGCTCGGTAAGAAATATTTTTCCATTGTATTTGCAACTATTTAAAACATATATTACATACTGAAGAGAGCTAATGAAATGCTGAATGCCTCCCACCCATTCAAAGTGAAGAGCTCCTTTTTCCAAACGCAAAAAAAGCCCTCTGACGTTCAGTGATTAAAACAGAAACCATACGAGCCTGAGAATTCTTACGGATGCCTTTCATCTCAGAAGAAACCCTTCCACGACACCTCAATCTCTTGTTTTTAACATTCTCTCTGTTGTGAAACACTGAAACATTAGTATGACTATAAAAAGCTAATAAAAATAATAGTTTATTTTTAATTGTATATATTGTTGTGTTTTGTTTTTTGTTGATTAAGAAACAGCTGAAAAATCTCTTGGAGAAGAAACACTTAAAGGTTTTCCACACGTCCTATAAGATTCACATGGGAATTTACATTAATTGGATTCACATGTAAATAATCCAAAATCATACTGTACATTTCCATGTTTCTGTACATTTGAAAGTCATGTGACTTTTCTGTAAGGGAAGAAGTAACGTTCAAAATGATCAAACCACTGCAGTGCGACACTACTTATAAAACTCAAAGCGATTAACAACACAACATCTGTGCTGAAAACTGTCTGTTTAATCTACTCTGATTCACAACGTCAATCCTATAATAATGAATTCAGTTGAGTTGTCAGGGAACATTTCGGGAAAATGTCAGTTTGACATCATTTGACTTCACACAAAGATAAGTAGGCTAACAGTGTATGAGAAATAAAATCACAAAGTAAAGTAACCTGCATTAGAGGCTTTTACAGACGGTTTCACCGGACCGAAGTTAACTTCCGGTCTGTGCTTGGTTATAATGTAACAATTTCTTAACATTTAAATGTATAGTAATATTAATTACGTTCATATTTATTAATTGTGCGGTATTTTACCATTTCTAGTAATTGCAGTGAATATAAATCTTAATGTTGACATGCAATGACATTTCTAGAAAAATGTGCCCGTCCACTCCATGGCAACAGCTCAAGAAGTGCATCACACCGACGTCCACAAAGAAACGATTAACCCAGTCTGATGTGGAAGAACTGGACTGACCTGCACAAATCCCAGACCTGAACAACAGAACACCACCTGTGAACCGGATCTTGTGGTCCGACATCAGGGCCTGACCTCACTGATCCTCACGTGTCAGAACGGCAGCAAATGCCTTCAGCCATGTTCCTTCATGCACTAGAAAAGCATCTGTTATAGATGAAATGTTCGATGGCGCCCGGGTGTGCTTTAACTTTTCATCAGGTTTTTTCATCAGGTTTGTTTTGGTTTACTACAATCAGAGATCAACAGATCAACAGAAGGAAAGACTCACAGTGGTTGCGTCCCGCGGCCTGACATTCCAAGCAGTCTTTCATCAGTAAAACTTGTGCTTCCCGTGACTGTTTCCAGAACAGTGTGTGGTTGACACGCTGTGCTGCGGATGAATCCAGCGGTGTGCTGCAGGGAATCAGAATGCGGCGGTGTCGCGGGGACCGTGTGCTGACTTATCATGTGTGAGATGAGCCCTGTTATGGCACACGCAGAAAATATTGATCACGGGTGAGCACAGCGGCGCTAACATACATGCACACCACCCCACAGGAATAAAAGTGTGGAGCAACCAAAATAAACACATGGGGGCTTTGTAGACGCACCAGGAATGCTGATGCATTTTGTTTTTGAGAAGTGCATCTAGCTATGAGTGTTGGAGAGATATGGGCGTCACGTGACCTCCCTCCTGCCATCACTAACCTGTGGGGAGACGCCTTGAGTAAAAACATCTTGAAGGAATTTCACTTCATTCAGCAGGATCTTCATTTATTCTTTTTTTCTACCGGATGTTGTGTAATATTAAACAGAACTCTCATTTTGTCGAACTAGATGTTTTACATTTAAGCATTTGGCAGACACTTTTAAGTTCATCCGAGCTTTACATTTATCATTTTTATTAATGGATATCTAAAGGATATCACCAAGAAAAGATCGTTTTTGCTTTGGCTTTAGGATGGGCTCCAAGTGACATTTGTGAATATTCACAATTTGCAGCAGGGGCGATTCTAGGTTTTCAATATTGGGGGGGGGGGGGGTGGGGGGGCTTAGCCTCCAAAGAGGATATATATAGTGTGTATATTTATATATATGTACGTATTTAATGCAACTCTCTAAGCACAACATACTGTGTATACATTACTAAAATAAAAAATTAAGAAAGAATATGCAGGATAAAGACAAGTTATTGCTATTAAAAGTGATATCACATCAATCTGCAACATTTATAATTTAAAGTGACAACAACAGCATTATATGATGTTTCCCTGCCATTCAATCTGATAAGCACGAGCGCTGTCACTCTTGTGGATGACTGCGGGTTCATCTATCGCATCCACAACATGTTTTAAATGAATAATAAAAATACTGAAGAGTCAGAAAAACGACAAAGAGCTTTAGGTTCATAACGCAGTGTAATGAATAACACATCAGCAGCACCAGGCTGAACTAACTGCCCGTCGTCTTTCCAGGGCTGTCAAAACTACCTTCAGCTCTCTATAACTAGGTGCAGGAAAATAAAACAGCACTTCATCTTGAAATGACACATTTCTGTGCGCTGCAACATCATCGTGATTGTTTTCTAAAGTTTGCCGTCAGTGGTGTGAAGTGCTTTCATTTTGCTGGAGGTGAACAACTAGTTAACAGTGTGGCGAGGGGTGAACGGAGACAAAACGTTTTACAGTGGATAGAAAAGGGTCTTCGTTCTCTACCGAATCATTATGTAAGCTGCATTTATAACAAAGAACGGCAAAGATGCAGATGTGGTGTTAATGCACACACATTTATCCTCTGCTTGTGACATACACACTCTGTGCCGCTGTAAACTGAAGAATACACTAAATAACGCAGCCTGTCGCTGTTTTCATAATAAGAATGAAGAAAATAATAATAACACACACAAACTCTTTCTCTCGACAGGTAGTGGTCTAGCTTTTGTTGAAACTAGTAACTTTGTATTAGCACCTAATGTATTATTGCTCTTTTTATGCCATATAGCTTATTGTATCTGGATAAAAGCGTCTGCTAAATGACTAAATGTATATTTAATGTAAATGTAAAGAGAATCGATCTTGAATTACTCACAATTTTTTAGGGAGGCTAAGCAAGAACTTTAGGGTGGCTGAAACCCACCTAAATGCACCTAGCTACGCCACTGTTCACCGCTACCCACAGGTTTCAATATTAATACACATTTACAGGGCTGATGTCTGTTTACTTTCTTTCCAAACAACAAACCCTTACCTTCAAAAATAAAGACATCATTTCATAATAAGTTCATATTCAGATCTTCACTAACATTGACTTTTAATTGCACACGAGACGAACCTGAGCTCAGTTTGACACATTGATGACGTCTCTTCTCAAACTCTCATGACAGACACATTTGTCAAAATGTATGACTCTTTTTCTCAAGTCTCAACTGTGTCTCATATATTTCTCGTAAGCTAACGTTTCCATTTGCTCTCCATTGAATCTCATTGATGTCTGGGAGAAAAATTCCTCTTCTGCAATCTTAGTAGACCTACCTAAAAAGCGGATTCACCTTTCTTATAGCCATGTGAGACTCCAGGCTTACAAACTACTGACAAACAGTCCAACAGACGGCAAAATGGACAAATCTCATCTTTCTATCAGTCTTAGATTGAACAGCTTTATAAATGACATACGGTCGGTCACTTAACACGCCAGCCTCTTTCTGCATACCTGACAGTTTTGGCCTTAAAAAACCTGCAAATTGGTGTGGAATCTACACAGAGAGTTTCTATCAAGCGACCGGCCATGGGCTGCCCCGTACGGTCACATTTCACCGAGGCGATTAGGGACTCACGGTGGCTCTCCGAGATCATTCCTGCACTGTAGAAGTACAAGGATTGTCCTGCTGCCTCAGCTCAGCTCGTCCTTATGCAACGGCAATTACGGCATCTATTCTGGGAGACGTGACACACGCTGAAGAAATGTGAAGAGTATAATGAGCAGAAGCTCTCTCACACGCAGCCTGTCTCACAAATGTTTTATTCAGCAATACTACATGCAGCCAGTGAGCAGATGATTAAAAGAAAATTATCAACCATGCTGCTTTAATGCAGTGAACATTATTAGAAAGGACCGTTCCATACAAATGTGCCGTTTGATGTAAAAAAATGTATAGTGGGGCTATAAATCTTTACCAAAACTTCCATTCGCACTCACCTTTATTTTACACAACTTATACCTCATTTGAGATTCTTCCTACCCATGGGTTTGCATGTGTTCAGACCCACATGAATGTAGTATACTTCACTATTGAATTAATCGATATCATGTAGACAATTCTGCATGATCATTTGTTTAGTTAATTGTCTACATGATCTTGTAAATCAGTTTGATGTGTAACATTGTGTTATGTGAGGAATATACAGTATATTAAAGCAGCCGATTAATATGCGTGATATATTCTGGACAGGAGGGGTAAAGCACTTCTCATCTCATTTAATGTTATTTTTGAGGTGCAAGAGATCAGATTTTAATGCACAACTACTGTCCAAACAAAACATCCTAAATGATAAAATATGTATATTTACAAAGAATTAAAAAAAAAGTTTGTTATAAAAGAAGTTTTAGTTGCTCAGAATACTGACAAATGTAATATCAAACATTTTAACTTGGCTTTTCATTGACACAGAAATTAAACCGATGGCATTAAAACAAATCCCTTCAGATGGTGATGAGCTTTCATAGAGACAATACTGACATTATAATTTCTCTGGATTTATTTATTTACTAGATCATCTTAAACCCAAATGAAAGGTCAATGTATGTCTGACCATCAAATCGGTGATATTATTTCCCCCCACATCAAGCTGAAATGTAAAATGTTTCCATCTGAATGAAAGGAACAATATCACCAAAACCTTATTTTGCTCACTAAGAAGTTCACAACCACCTAGAAAACACTGAAGCCCCCATGCAACCAACAAACAACGGTAAAGCAACCATTCAGAACACCCTAGCAATGTGACTAAAAACACTCAGATCACTTTAGCAATTCTCTCCGTATACCAAGTCCACACATAGCAATATCGGCAGTGTTAAAAACTGTCAAATGAAATTCATTGGAATGCACAATAACATAAAACAATTATAAATGGACTATGTTATAGTCCAAAATAGCATTACAAATATCCTTGTTATTTATCTTACATTCACCTGTATTCATTACACAATATCTTCATTGTTTCCTGAGGAATGAATCCACAATCCACTACAAACAGCCTTTAAAGAAAGCAAGTCAGTGTTTGTATTGAACTATTCTGTGAATAGTTCTGTTGTTTATCTGCGCATTTGAATGCATAGTAATGTCATTTAGAGAACAGTCTGATAAAGAGCACAAGTTAACTCATCATGAAAACTCACGCACCTGTTTTCCTGTAAAAGTATTGAATTGAATCATGTGAGGTGATCTAGAATACAGCTGTGCGTTTGCTTTACATGTTTAGCGCTACTATTCAGAAGACTAAAGATTAAACTGCTTGCAACTATATTGAATTTGATAAAAAATATTGATCCCACAAGAATGAAATACTATACGGTACGATTCAATAACTTAAACGCTCATTAAACCTCTGTAAAAATTGAAGTTATTTTCATTGCACAATCACATTTGCGTGTGTCAGATTTTCAAAATGAGTGTGCATTGTGGGAAACCTCTGAGTTTCCCACAATGCACCCCTGGCAGTTAATTCTGACGTTTCTTATCTCGGTCTCTGCTCTTCTCCGTCCTCCCATGAGCTGTCAGGTAGCACAGCGAGGTACTTCCGAAGCTTTACCGACACATAAGAGTTCAACCTCCTACACAGCACGTCTAATGAAGGGTCCGCGTGTGCCGCCAGCGATCCATCAACAGTTGTTAGCTAGTCAAGATGATGATTAAATCATTAGCGATTCAGGTGGAATACGGCACATCTCACCCCCGTAGCATCCAAGGCAGAGTTAACTAGCGGGATGAAGCCGCAATGAAAGATGCTTTTATTGAATTAATAAATGCCATTGTGTTGGGCAGCTTTGTTCAGAAGACCTTTGCTATCCACAAAGTCAAAGACTGATGGCCAATACGAGCCTGGCACAGAAACAAAGCACACAATATAAACTGTGAAGACACCTTGAAGTTGACAGCTACAGTCAGAGACTGATAATGTGATGATGCTTTGAGGTCACTATTGTTTTTGTGTGTTCATGGAATGAAAACAGATGTGCTAATATAAACATTTTCCTATGTCTCTAATGGTAAAGTATTGCATTAGTAGCACAAAGGTTGTGGGAAGATTTCGATTTTTGTTACATTTGAAAAATTCAAGAATTTACAGTAAGTTCCTCTCGTAGGTTTTTTCGACTGGAAATCTAACATTATTTAAAAACTGCCATGTCACCTCGCGAGTAAACGTTTGAACGTCCTCACGGTTTTGTGTACAGCTGGTCTAGCGTAATATTAATGGTGTAGGAACGAAGCACAAAATGAAATTTACATTAAGTAATAAATCAAAGGTCCTAGTAAACGCGAGACAGCTGGCAGCAGGTGCGAACAATCTGCCAGAACCTACAGTAATGTCATGGAGACGTATGACTAATGACACGTACACCAGCATGATAACTACAGCATATAAATGTAATCGGGGATAGAGAACACCTGGAACATGGATCAAATCAATCAAACATGCGATTTCCCTCAAAAGCCTTCTTTAGAGATTTCGCTGTAGGCATTTGAAGCGAAACATGCGTTCGACTGTTTTTCACTCAAGCGTCGACGCAGATTATTCACAAGAAGAAAAAAGTAAATAGTAATGTTCCATTTACACTCACATAAACTGCATTTACATTCCTCTGTCCTGCCTACAGCTATATCAATATCATCAACACAGAAGAAAATATATCCAATAATAAAACACAACAAAGACAAACTGAGCTGAGCTTGTGATGGCTGCTTGGTTTTCTAACTGCAGTTGCTAAAATCAAAAAGTGTTGCTTTGCCGTTGCTCAAATGTTTTAATGAATGTTGCTAAAATGTTAAACAGTAAGTGGTTGCTAAGGTTACTGCTATGCAGATGCTAAAATGTCCCAAGGTGGTTGCTAAGATGTTGCTATGCAGAGTTGATAAAATGATGTATGTGTTTGCTAAAGTGTTTTTTATGCAGTAAAAACGTCGTAGGTGGTTGCTAAGGTGTTGCTTTGCAGTTGCTAGAATGTTGTAATGTTTGTTTGGGTGTTGAGTTGCTAAAGTGTTTTATGCTGTTGATAAAATGTTGTAATGTTGATAAGGTGTTGCTCTGCATTTGCTTAAATAGTGGGAGTGGTTGCTAGAATGTTGCTTTGCAGTTGTTAATGTGTTCTAAGTGCACTACTGTATGATAAAGTAGGTATCTGCCCACTGGCCCAAGTCCAATAATCCAATCTTCACTGATATTTAAGTCCATATAAAAGGCAAGAGGCAATATTAGGAGTTATTAGTCTTATAAATCACAGCTAATGACAACAAGAAGGAAACACAGTCTACAGCACACATCTGCTAAATACTATTAAAAGTAATTTCAAATATAGCTAATAATTCCACAACTTAATATCAGATACACCATGAGACCATGATGAAAGCATTAAAACTGGCTAATGTGACCCCTTCTATCCCTTCATCATTTATAGACGTCAAATAAGCTTCATCGTTTTTTTTTAAATGTATCGCCCGAGTCGACGCGGCTTTCCCTGCACTCCATAAAACCGGCCTTTTCCGTCTTTGATTTATCCCTGGTGTGTGGCGTTCATTAGCACCAATCACTGAAGCTCGTCAAAAAAGCAAAGCTAAAGTGATTTCGATAATGACTCACGAGATGGATCAATGTGACGCATGGGGAGGCTGGCAATGACGACAAATAAAACTTCCCTGGCTTGAGATGGGACTTGCGCAACCACTTCCCTGAAAACTTTATCGGAAGCCCTGGATAAGGCTATAACTTCATAAAAAGTCCAATTAGACGGGGCGCCACTGACACGGCTACTTGATGTGAGTTTTTTTCGAGCTTGTTTGAATTAATTTAAACCCTAATTATGGTGCTTGGTACCAGCGGTTAAGGTTTTTTTTATATTGTTGCAGACTCTCTGTAGGCGGTTGAACAATTTCCTCACCTCTCAAGCGTACTGTTCTCTTATAGCATTCATGAATTCAGCGTATTTTGACATGTTACTCAAGACGGCAGTTGTCTACTCATTGGCATCCCCCAAAGGTCCCTATTAGGTGAGCTCACAGGGTTGGCTGGGACAGATCAGCGCTGGTAGACGAATAGCGAACGTGCTATAATTACATTACACGATGAAGCGTGTCCCGAGGGAAACACTACTGTCTGTTTAAGCCGTATCTGAAGACTACTTTCCGCATACTCACCATAACAACTCCAGCACTGAACTGAAAGACTGGTCATTACATTGGTCGGCAAAGCAGTTACGTCTGAGAGTCACATTCTGAATTCAGACTCATCTCATCACTTTGATTCCCAGTTCCTACCATGTGGTCTTTCCATGCATCCACATTCATATTTTTCATTCAAATGTGTACAGATTCTCTTTACAGGCATAATTTCATGTTGATTAAACGTTTTTTCCATGCCACTGCGTCTATTGTTGCTGCCTGATGACAAATCTAGCTTGAGGCAACGCGATGCTGTGTGGCGTTTAAGAAGGTCTGATTTCATTGGAACGCATTCTATTTTTCCTACAGTAAATACACGAGTAATGCATGCCGTTTTCATGTGCTCGAGTCACTCTGGGTTTATATGTTGTGTTTCGCATTTGGCACTGGTGATGAAATACATGAGACTGAGGAGCAACGAGTCAGAAAGGCTGATTATCGTTAGTTTATAGCCTCATGTAAAGGAGTTCTATGTTGACCGCTATCTGTGAGAATGAGCGAGTCATAAACGGTTCAAACTGTGACTTCATGTACGTTACTACTGTAGTTTTAAATGAAAACATGAACAGCTGTAAGAGGGAATGGCTACAGTTATGGCTGTTGTTTACTTTGGTGTTGGAACCTACACCATAGGCAATGCGCCGGTTTCCGTTTGTAATTGTGTGGTGTTCTTCTTCGGCTCTTCTTCAAGAGCCGAAGAAGAAGCGGTTCGCTGTCTACGCTGTCTGAAGCACTCAGCAGTGATAGCGGCAAGTAAACAGTCACTTTTTTAGATTGAGTGGTTAAATACAGAAGAACGCGTCATTTATTTCCATAATTCAATAAGGAAACCTGACTCTATCATGGTGTTTTTTTACCTGAAGGAATGGGGTTCAGGAGACTCATCACAGCGCTAACGTTCCATACTGCTTGGATGCATAGGGTATGTCATAGGGTACACTAGCGCGTAGACACGACGCATGACTATAAACTGCACTTAAGTCTCAGTATTTGAACGACTGGGGTTGTTATATATGTAGAAAGAAGAAGGTGAAAGGGTATATCGGAGACATCATTATGAAGCAGGGTTGTAAGAGGACACGGCACACCAGGATACGTGTTGTACTGTTTCCTGCAGTCTATAAATGATGATAAAACACCAGACGCTCTTATCAGAACTGTCTACATAGTCCTACAAAGCCATGCATAAGGCCTATCGGCAAAGAGCTCCCTTGTTAGATTTTTCCTATACATTGCAAATTAAAACAACAAATTATTGGAAAGGGCCAAATTAAATAGTGAGGAATCTGCCAACGTTATATTGCACTGATAATGCTTGGTAATGATAAACAATTAATTCACGCCATTAGGTGGATGATGATTTTACTAGAAATGAAACCAAAACCCAGTTACTACAGTAAAAGCAGGGTAACCACACATGGTTTTGAGACAGTAAACATACTCGAACCGTGGCATTTGTAGTAAGACGGTAATGAAACTGCCAAAAAAGTAACTACAGTTTTGTGAAACCATGGTAATTCTTTTGTAAAGGTTTTGCAAGTATTATCTTCATCATATACATTTAACCTTCTGATAATACATAGCAAGTTTCTTTCAACTGACATATAACATTTGATAAAACTCCTTCAAAGTTCTGCATATGTATCTTTGGTGTCCGTGTGGCAATATCAATATAGCTACCGCACATTTCCACAGACATTTCAACAGACTAGTCTGGGATTTCATTAAGGGACTGAAAAACTATTTCCATACTGTATATCTATCAGAGCGGTGGCAAGATGCAAAACAACCCAACCTATAGTACCTGCAAATCTACCTTAAAATGAAAAATTTCGGGGGAACACGCAAACTGATCACATTTAGGTTTTGTAGAAAAACATCTGTCAAATGCATAAATGTAAATGTAATGTAATCATTATAAACGGGTAAGCTTTTATATACCAACTGTCAAGCGTCTAATGTTCTCTCTTTGGCACAGTATTGTGTATATAACACATATGCATGACCATATTGATGAAACTTTCCCAAGCTCAGCATCTACTCTTTTTCCAACATATGTCACCCCGTATGGAAGAAAGTTTTACAGTATAGCTTAAACTTTTCTTTAAACACTTAAAACCCAACACGAGAAGAGACTTTAGTTCAGGCGCGCTGTTGAAACATGTTGTGGTGTGTTGTGTTTGCTCTGGGTCTAATGACACGCTCTTATCGTGGGCATTGCCTACAGAGATCTATGAAGAGACACGAGATGATCGGGGAACACGATAGCAGTGATTCGTAAGGCGGCGCTGAGAAATAAATCTCTGCCCATTTATCTTCTTGCATCATTGAGCGTGGCGGCTTCTCCAGCTGTGACTGTAATTATCCGTGTGCATGCGCTCATATTGAAAACACTTTAAAGTCATGCACACTGTGGACTTGACAATCTTGTTTGGTGTCGTTCACGAGTAAAGCTGCTTTGATTCTCTCTGTGTTTGTGGCCTTGTTTTTATATCCCGGTGGGGACCTGAACCTGAATATACACACAATGCCATGGGGACTTGTGTCACAAAATGAAGGTCCCCACAGGCAAAAGAGCTTATAAATCAAATATAATTTAATAAATCATATATTGTAAATCATGGGAGCCACATATTTAGAGTATGTTAACTTCAAACATGTAACGTTTATCATGGTAATGTACTGAATACATGATAACATCAATAACAGGCAGGGTGAATGAACTAATAATATATTTTCTGCCCTGCTCTTTTATGAAAACCCACAGCATAATGCTTTAAAACATATGTAATGCCTCCCTTACAAAACAAAAATATATTGGAAAATATAATGCGATGTGTATTAAACAATACATTCTCATATATTGGAACCAAGTGCTTATTTTTCTAACGCAGTCTAAAGGGAATTCGTTGTCACAAACTGTCATCACACAAAATTTCCCTTTTTTTCGTGTGAGTTAGCACGACTTTCAATCGAACGCATTTTAATATGTGATAAATATATATCAACGTGAACTGATGGGAATTCATATCTATCTTCCAAGGTGGCTCATTCGTGTGCATTGATCTCATTGGTATGTTTTGTTATGATTTGACTTATTTATCGTTGCTTTGCCACCTTGTGAAACTCGCGTTTTTAGCTAAATTAGCCTTTGCGGCTGTGTTGGGTTTGGGGTGAGGTAAGGTGTTGTTTAACCACTTCCTAAGTTATGTATGAATTGCATTGGTCGTACAATTCTAGTGTAGCAGAATTCTTAAGTGCGTTGATTTATTCTTGCATGATAACATGCCTTTTGGACTCACTAAAGTTAAGCCTCGCTCAAGGACATTTGCGAATGGCCTTAAGGTATTTTTTTCTTAATTCAACAGATTGAAATGTTTTTTTATTGAATTTTAGTTCAAACTTCATGCTTCAATAAATTCACACCTGAGAGAAAGGACAGCAATGCATACATCATACATCAATGCATACAACTGCAGCGTACATCTTTAGAAAAGCTTTTATGAGTAAAATAAGAAATTATGATATTATGACTTTTTTTTTACTTGATTGTTCGGATTCTCTACGATATAACTCAGCAAGACATGGACAGCATGTGACACTCCCCTCCATTATGAGAGACGTCAAAGAGTCCACACTGAGGTGACAACTTCATTTGATAACTATTGATTTCTCGGTAGATAATGTTCTACGACATAATTTCTAATCAACTCTTTGAGCTTTAGGAGCGACAGCAATTCAATACAAGACCATCAGGACATCAAATCTCTGTGTGTTTTTCTGTGTTCCTTTAATAAGCCTTGTTAAACTAAATGATCTTTGTTATTTGTGACACGTCTATTTAAATGT
The DNA here is from genome assembly GCF_947034865.1 of Barbatula barbatula. Classification (NCBI taxonomy): domain Eukaryota; kingdom Metazoa; phylum Chordata; class Actinopteri; order Cypriniformes; family Nemacheilidae; genus Barbatula; species Barbatula barbatula. Next base: position 1,068,655 of record NC_136771.1, on the reverse strand, counting down.
AAAGCTATGAGAGGACAATTTGCCGCATTGTATTGGGACACGGCAAACATAAACACATAAATGCAAACATTCCACTAGAATCCTTCCACTAACATTGTAGTGCATGTTCAGGACGGACACATTAAATCGAATTCATGAAAATCAAGACAGATATTATGAAACCGTAAGTCTGATTCTGACATATGAAATATCTGTCTGTCTATCTCTCTTAGAAAGAATCTAGACACCGGGCGTGAATGCATCTTTAATCTTCAGTCAGGTGGTAAATGAAGAGCAGGAATTGACACGAGGAATCAAATGAGCATCATTAATTTGTGCCACAGGATCAGGAACTCAAATTGCCTGTTAGCAGATTGACCACAGCTGTGAGGACTCGAGCACATAAACACACGCTGAGCGAACTTCAAAATGACACGCAAACTTACTGCTTACTGAATACTGCCCACTGTATGCCTGTTACGGACGTAGAGGTCAAGATCTTTGCCAATAAACCATCAGTGTTTATCTGCATCATTTGGCATCTGATCGAGCACTTGCACCTGAGGTTGACGTGAGGTTGACGTCATCATCTACACTACATGAACTACAGTATATGATCTACTGAAGAATAGTATAGGATCTTCTGAAGAAACCTATACTATATGATCTACTCAAGTACACTATATGATCTACTAAAGTACACTATACTATATGATCTACTAAAGTAAACCATGAACTACAGAAGTACAGTATATGATCTACTCAAGTACACTATACTATATGATCTACTCAAGTACACTATATGATCTACTCAAGTACACTATACTATATGATCTACTCAAGTAAACCATGAACTACAGAAGTACAGTATATGATCTACTCAAGTACACTATACTATATGATCTACTCAAGTACACTATATGATCTACTAAAGTACACTATACTATATGATCTACTAAAGTAAACCATGAACTACAGAAGTACAGTATATGATCTACTCAAGTACACTATACTATATGATCTACTCAAGTACACTATATGATCTACTCAAGTACACTATACTATATGATCTACTCAAGTACACTATACTATATGATCTACTAAAGTAAACCATGAACTACAGAAGTACAGTATATGATCTACTCAAGTACACTATATGATCTACTCAAGTACACTATATGATCTACTCAAGTACACTATACTATATGATCTACTCAAGTACACTATACTATATGATCTACTCAAGTACACTATACTATATGATCTACTAAAGTAAACCATGAACTACAGAAGTACAGTATATGATCTACTCAAGTACACTATATGATCTACTCAAGTACACTATACTATATGATCTACTCAAGTACACTATACTATATGATCTACTCAAGTACACTATACTATATGATCTACTCAAGTACACTATACTATATGATCTACTCAAGTACACTATACTATATGATCTACTAAAGTAAACCATGAACTACAGAAGTACACTATATGATCTACTCAAGTACACTATACTATATGATCTACTCAAGTACACTATACTATATGATCTACTAAAGTAAACCATGAACTACAGAAGTACAGTATAAGATCTACTCAAGTACACTATATGATCTACTCAAGTACACTATATGATCTACTCAAGTACACTATACTATATGATCTACTCAAGTACACTATATGATCTACTCAAGTACACTATACTATATGATCTACTAAAGTAAACCATGAACTACAGAAGTACAGTATATGATCTACTCAAGTACACTATATGATCTACTCAAGTACGTTATACTATATGATCTACTCAAGTACACTATATGATCTACTCAAGTACACTATACTATATGATCTACTCAAGTACACTATACTATATGATCTACTAAAGTAAACCATGAACTACAGAAGTACACTATATGATCTACTCAAGTACACTATACTATATGATCTACTCAAGTAAACCATGAACTACAGAAGTACAGTATATGATCTACTCAAGTACACTATATGATCTACTCAAGTACACTACATGATCTACTCAAGTACACTATACTATATGATCTACTCAAGTAAACCATGAACTACAGAAGTACAGTATATGATCTACTCAAGTACACTATACTATATGATCTACTCAAGTACACTATATGATCTACTAAAGTACACTATACTATATGATCTACTAAAGTAAACCATGAACTACAGAAGTACAGTATATGATCTACTCAAGTACAGTATATGATCTACTCAAGTAAACTATATGATCTACTCAAGTACACTATACTACATGATCTACTCAAGTACACTATACTATATGATCTACTAAAGTAAACCATGAACTACAGAAGTACAGTATATGATCTACTCAAGTACACTATATGATCTACTCAAGTACGTTATACTATATGATCTACTCAAGTACACTATATGATCTACTCAAGTACACTATACTATATGATCTACTCAAGTACACTATACTATATGATCTACTAAAGTAAACCATGAACTACAGAAGTACACTATATGATCTACTCAAGTACACTATACTATATGATCTACTCAAGTAAACCATGAACTACAGAAGTACAGTATATGATCTACTCAAGTACACTATATGATCTACTCAAGTACACTACATGATCTACTCAAGTACACTATACTATATGATCTACTCAAGTAAACCATGAACTACAGAAGTACAGTATATGATCTACTCAAGTACACTATACTATATGATCTACTCAAGTACACTATACTATATGATCTACTAAAGTAAACCATGAACTACAGAAGTACAGTATATGATCTACTCAAGTACACTATATGATCTACTCAAGTACACTATATGATCTACTCAAGTACGTTATACTATATGATCTACTCAAGTACACTATATGATCTACTCAAGTACACTACATGATCTACTCAAGTACACTATATGATCTACTCAAGTACACTATATGATCTACTCAAGTACACTATATGATCTACTCAAGTACGTTATACTATATGATCTACTCAAGTACACTATATGATCTACTCAAGTACACTACATGATCTACTCAAGTACACTATACTATATGATCTACTAAAGTAAACCATGAACTACAGAAGTACAGTATATGATCTACTCAAGTACACTATATGATCTACTCAAGTACGTTATACTATATGATCTACTCAAGTACACTATATGATCTACTCAAGTACACTATAATATATGATCTACTCAAGTACACTATACTATATGATCTACTAAAGTAAACCATGAACTACAGAAGTACACTATATGATCTACTCAAGTACACTATATGATCTACTCAAGTACGTTATACTATATGATCTACTCAAGTACACTATACTATATGATCTACTAAAGTAAACCATGAACTACAGAAGTACAGTTTATGATCTACTCAAGTACACTATATGATCTACTCAAGTACACTATATGATCTACTCAAGTACACTATACTATATGATCTACTCAAGTACACTATACTATATGATCTACTCAAGTACACTATACTATATGATCTACTAAAGTAAACCATGAACTACAGAAGTACAGTATATGATCTACTCAAGTACACTATATGATCTACTCAAGTACACTATATGATCTACTCAAGTAAGTTATACTATATGATCTACACAAGTACACTATATGATCTACTCAAGTACACTATAATATATGATCTACTCAAGTACACTATACTATATGATCTACTAAAGTAAACAATGAACTACAGAAGTACACTATATGATCTACTCAAGTACACTATATGATCTACTCAAGTACGTTATACTATATGATCTACTCAAGTACACTATACTATATGATCTACTAAAGTAAACCATGAACTACAGAAGTACAGTATATGATCTACTCAAGTACACTATATGATCTACTCAAGTACGTTATACTATATGATCTACTCAAGTACACTATACTATATGATCTACTAAAGTAAACCATGAACTACAGAAGTACACTATATGATCTACTCAAGTACACTATATGATCTACTCAAGTACGTTATACTATATGATCTACTCAAGTACACTATACTATATGATCTACTAAAGTAAACCATGAACTACAGAAGTACACTATATGATCTACTCAAGTACACTATACTATATGATCTACTCAAGTAAACCATGAACTACAGAAGTACAGTATATGATCTACTCAAGTACACTATATGATCTACTCAAGTACACTACATGATCTACTCAAGTACACTATACTATATGATCTACTCAAGTAAACCATGAACTACAGAAGTACAGTATATGATCTACTCAAGTACACTATATGATCTACTGAAGTACAGTATACTGTATGATCTATTGAAGTACACAATATGAAGTACTGAAGTACAGTTCATGACCTACTGAAGAACACAATACTGTATGATCTACTGAAGTACACTATATGAACTGAACTTTGTAGTATGTGAAACAAAACACAATTAAATTATTATTGCATTTAGTATTCAAATATATGATCATTTATTGGGTCAAGCAAGAGATTCTAAAGATATTATGCCTACTATACCACATAAAAATGCAGTATACTATAGTAAACTGAAGGAAGATTTGTAATAGTTTTAAAATAGTTTTTTAAATTAATCTTACTGTGGTAAATGTTGAAGTATACTAGAGTATTTACTATACTGTAATATACAATAACAAAGCATAGTAACTATTAGAGTATACTACAATTTAATACAGTTTACTATAGTAAATACTATAATACACTACAGTGTACTACAATCTAGTATGATAAATACTACAGTGTTTTTTTCAGGTAAGTTCATTTATGATTGGTTTGTTAAAGGGACAGTTCACTTTAAAATGATGAAGTTTCTGTTCTGTACATTTCTTTATAAATGTCTTGGTAAACACAGAGAAATATATTTGGAAGAATGCTTGTGACCAAACAGTTCTTGGACCCCATTGACAAGCATTGGAGGGGAAATTGCTTTATAAATGTCTTTGTTGCGTCGACCACAAAATGAGATATTTGGAAGAATGTTGGAGAGCAAACAGTTCTGGAGCACTTTTGATGACCGTTGTCATTTTTCCTTCTATGGGAGTCATTGGCGGTCAAAAACGGTCTTTCTCTGTGTTACTTATACACATTTGGACTAACTTGAGGGCGAGTTCATTATGACAGAATTACAATTTTTGGGTGAACTGTCCCTTTAAGGCCAGAGTATGTTATACAGCATGATTTAGAAAAGTGTGTGACAGATGCTGTTCAACGCTGTTGTTGGGTGGGTGAAGACAGACACAGTGAATGTGGCATCATGTCTCACTGATGCATTTTTTAAAACATAAAATGAACATGGCAACTCAATCTCATAAAATGATGCGTCTGCAAATAAGTTCTAATGAGAATTGGGCCTCTAAATTTGCCAAAGAAATATTAACTAAACATAATCTGTCACAGAAATGTCATTTTTATTTTACTTTAATTCACAATAAATCAGGCCTGTCATTTACAGCCGACTCCCCCGAGAGTACCACGGCAATGAACTTCAAATTACAGCGGATCATTTTCTTTTTCAATATTTGAACGTCTCTGGGATGCAGATTAACAAAATAACAGAGACAGTGGAACTAACAGAACAGTGATTGACGTCTCCCACTGTTTTTGCTCCCACCTGTTTCAATTATGACAACGTTCTCCTGAGAATGAGCTTCTGCTTAATGACTCAACAGAGAGAGAGAACAGAAATACACACGTACACAACCGACGAGATTTATTTTGGAAAGCACGTTGTGATTATTTCAACAATGCAAAATCAACTGCGAAATGCCAATGGCAAAAAAACAAGCATATATTCAAAGCAGTTTCTTTTTTCTAGTGTACTATTTAGTATGCTTAACTACTATACATTATAAATCCCTTGCCAAACAAAATTTTAAACAACCTTATTAAACGTTGAACAAAAAAGATTTGTTTGACTATGCTTTTTGCGCTCCGATATCTAAAAAATAAGTAAATATTACAAAACTAAACCTCAATATTAACTTCATAAAATCTGTTTAGATAATTTAAGTGATTTTTTTTCAGTGGAACATATTAAAAGAATGACAAAAAAATCAACAGTTAATTTCTTTAAAATGTACATATATAATATGATTTTATTTAGTAAAAAGAAAAAGTATTTAATAAGAAAATATATGCTTAATATACACTAAGTAATATAATACTTTGATGAGTTCTAAAATAAATATTGACTTAATTTAAACTGTATATTTCAAAGAAAAGTGAAATGTTTTTAGTATAAATTGCTACAGATAAGGTCGCAGTTAAACTGTTTAGAGTATAACGCAATAGCACTGATGGCGACCAGATTTTAAACAAGTTCCATCACCGTTTCTACCGCTCTGTGAAAATAAATCCACAGACAAACCTTGTGTGCTAATAAAAAAGATTTAAACCCTACAGTGTGAGGTTTGTGTCCTTCAGCATTCTTATTACATCTATAAAATGACTTCAACACTGTAAGAGCCCTTAATGTGTGACACGTTGCTAACACAAGCTTCATCCGGTCATGCTTTGGATACACAACATTTTCCATAAATTTCCACGGCGCATTAAACTATACGGCCTGATAGTGTGTGATGTTCAGGCAAACAATGAGGTCTTCTTTAAGGATGAGAACTCGCAGAAATAGCGATCGTGACTTGCATTAGCTTGCTTTGCTGAACAATTGCTTCTGCAGAACAGAAGTGGGCTTTTTACTTTTGAAAAGCACAAATATTTGGATCAAAGCCGAGCTTTACTTCACAGACAAGACGAAATGTGCCAAGAGAAAGTGGTCTGTGGTTTTGCTACGCAAGGCAAGCCAGCGAATTGAATAAACCCCGGCCATATGTGCCGAGGCTGCTGAGTAGGCGAATTCCCTTTGTCATTGAGTGTTATTCCTCAGGAACATTCACCATGATTTTATAACAGTAAAAGTGTGATTTGTTTAGTTGACTGACCATCATTTTATAGCTAAGGTTTCATTACGGTTAAACTGTGGTTGCTGTAGTAGCACAACCACAGTTAATTCATTGTTTTCTTAGTTTAACTATAATGAACCTGTTTTTGGATTTATTTGTAGTAAAATCATAGTTAATTTTCATAAGGAATAACACTTAATGACAAAGGGAATAACAATCATTTTCTAAATATCCTTTGGTAAGGCTGTTCTATGATTAATCGTGATTAATCGCACCCAGAATAAAAGTTGGCATTTACATAATATAGTCTACGCCTGTGCACTGTATAGATAATTTTTTTATTTAAAACATACAAGATCACATTTAAGAAATATATAAAAACTAATAGGGCTGCCAAACAATTAATCCAGAAAAAGTTGTAATATATGTCTGTGTACTGTGCAATTATTTGTACACGCACACGCACACGTGCACACACACACACACACACACACACACACACACTCACACACACACACACACGCGTATATGTATTTGGATTTCTTTGTATTTAACAACAATTTAAATTATATAGTACAGACATATGAATCACAAACTTTTATTCAGGATGCGATTAATTGCGATTAATCATTGAACCCCCACAGATCAGATTTTTGTGAGCGATTGAATGCAAAGGTGTGTGATTTCCAAACCTCTAGACACACCAAAAGAATTTGCAAACTTATTTTTGAGTGTCCAGACATAACACAATTGACAAAATGAATGAAGGGAGTTTTGGGTGGAGCTACCTTTGAGATTGACCAATGCCAGGGCCCTGTGTTATAATCTTTTTTAAAACATCCATTAAGGATACGCCAAGCGTAAAATACAGATGCATGTGTCATTTATATTTAGATGCCCTCAAACGTGAAACTCTGCTCTCCCAGACCATTAATCCAAATGGATTATAAATCAGATTTGATAGTAATGTACCCGCCTGCCACACGGAGCCAAAGTTAGAAATCTGACCGATGAAGCCGCACTACAGCGAGTGACTGTCAACACTGCCTCTCCAACTCATTAACTCAAATGAAATCACATTTGCGGAGGAAAATAAACGACGCTGCCTCCATCTCTCGCATGCAAACCCTACAGTGAAATGTGCATGGCTAATTGTTGCACTTGAAAGCACTCTGCGCTGGAAAGTCACTGCTGTCTGACAGATACTGACACAACTTTTCTCTCTAACTCTCTAACTACTGTAACCCTCCGTCTCTATTTCTCCATTTCAAAATAACACATATTTGATGGATTCAAAGTCAAAATTAAGGCCGTCAGTCCAAAAGTGACCCAAAATGAATTTAACTGAAAGTGACAATTAGATTTTTGGCAAGTTCAGCGTAATGGTAAATATAATAACACAAATAATATAGAATAACATGTTTAATGAAACTATATATATACATATATGTATATATATATTTATTTAGTGAAATATTAAAAATATCCCAAAGTCTTACTTTGGTTCACAACTAAAGTGATTTAGAATTTTTTATAAGTTTGTCTATTTAAGATATATGTGGGTAGTTGACAAACAAATCTGTCCTTTGTTGTGACAGCTAAAAAGTAAATATGTAACCTTTTAACCTCTCTCTCTCTCTCTCTCTCTCTCTCTCTTTATACTGATAATATAAAATAATATATTATGAACAGTTTGCTGTAACACCGCAGGACACATGTACAGTATATTTGTTAACTTGTTAAATATATTTGATGTGGCTATTCACATTTCCTTAAGAGCGTTGTTTAGCTTTTTAACAAAATCTTTAAAGCTCGTTCATTTGTGAATTGCTTTGGATGAAAGTGTCTGCTAAATGAATATGTAAATAAGAAATTCACAGAAAATGTTAGTATGATATAATGTGAAAACATAATATAACTTGCACAGTTGTTTCAAGCAAAGATGACGACAGAAAGGAAAGACTAAGATTGCCTGCAGCTTTTAAATTGTTTCTAAGTTACGCCAGACCTGTGTTGTGATGCACATCCGAAGAATAAGTCAAATGAAACAAATGTAAGCATATAATGTTTGATCTACAAACAGCAGTAGTTGCATTCATCATTGTTAAGGGTCATACATGTTTGTTTTGATGTATTTACAGGCTTTCTAATTAAAAATACCCTTGGTTTAGTTTGCCGAGCCCCGGGAGTTCATTTTGTCCTTGCTATCAAACATGTCCTCCTCTTGGACAATTAAATGCTCGGTTTGAAACGAAAGTAATTGTTTCAAGAGCATTCTGATGCACAGGGTATAGAAACATCCTTTTCACTTTAGAGGATTCAAGTTCAATGGCATGAGTTTATGAAGCTCAACTGGTGGAGTGTTGAGTTCGCATCGCAAGGGTTTGATTCCCAGTGAACACACAATGTACATTATTAACAATTTCTGTCAAACTCATTGACTTTTCATCTACATTTTTATGTAAATTTGACAAACGCGTGTTGTTACAAGTGATACATTGATGAAACCTCGAGTGAGCCAAGTGGATGTGACCAATGACAAAAATGTTGACTTGGGCTCCAAATTGTTTTCCAGTATAAAGATTGAATGCACTGTAAGTCAATTTGGATAAACACATCTGACAAATACATAAATGTAAAATGTTCTGAATTTATCATTTAAATGTGCCTTTACATTGCCTAATGGCGTCCTCCTTGATGTAATTTCCGGTAGCAGTGAGCGAATCTACACACGGAGATCTTGGTAGATTCTTTCTATTTTTAAGCCGGTCACTTAATTAAAAACAATAAATCCTGTTTGTGATGTTACCGTGCTTTAATGTGGCTTTTTATGACAGATCTTTAATTAGTCAAATTCTCCTAATATATTTTATAAATGTATCCTGAAATATGAAGCGGTTGTACAAGCACCCTGCAGCAGTCCATTGCTTTCCTAAATGGTGTTAGTCTCACTCATAGATTACATTTTAACAATGATAAATGAAACATTATTGTGATTGTAAGTAGTTAATTCCAAATAAAAACATCAACTGCTCAAAATTTTCTGCCGTTAATCCTTAAACGTTATAACCACACCTTTACATAGTTCTATATTGACAAACAATGCATTTACTGGATAAAACACTGACACAACATAGTGATTCAAACATGTTGCGTGTGTCGGTCAGGTCCCTGCTCACTCATGCATGAAACACTGCGATATTTGAAGTCTGTAGTGGTTTAATCCAAACAGTTCTGCTATGATTCCCTGTAAGGCTCCTTCAGCCTTCGGTGGTTTGCGTTCGGTGGCTAAATGTCTGCAACGAAGCTGTGTGTGAGCCATTACTTTGTCAGATCTTTTGAAGATTATGTACCTAGTGATGTTAATCTTCTTATGTATGTGTGTAAAATGATGTTTTTAACACTTTATAGATTTCATAGGGAGCAACGGCGAGAGTTTGGTTCCAAACGAGATAACTCCGTGGTAAAAAAATCGTAATGGATAAATGTCATCATTTTTTTGTTGTGTTTTATTGTGTTGGTTAGCTGTATTTTTTGGGTTATTATAGAGTAAATCAAAACAAACTTACTGCAGTTTGATTGACATTAATTGGAATAAAACATGATTTTTGAACATTTTAAAAACAGAGTTATCTCATTTTGGAACCAAGCTCTTCACATACCAAGACTTTAAGAAAGGCGTAAAACAACACATAAAAACAGATGATACCGGACAGAACACAAAAGATTTCAGACCAACGCAACATCAAGGCACGATAAAGTCATTCCAACCGTTTTCTCAGAAAACACAAAATTCTAGATCCTCCAGGATATCTTGCACCATTTGTGCAAGAGACTTATTATTTTCACCCAGCAGTAAGTTCATTTTACACGTATCCAGTCATGATAATATCCTTCTTAGAGATGTGCTCTTTTCACACACACACACACCATCCATCAAGTGAAGTTGCGTTGGGTACCATTAGCAGAAATCCTCAGTGCGAGCCGTAAAGTGTGACATCATTTCTTCTCTGTCGGCTCCTCCGTTGACTGGATGCTGAAATGAAACATGTGAATCAAAGTGCTGCTGAAGATGGATGGAGGTGTGTTTCATTACCTGTCCTCCAGTGACCTGCGAGGAGAAGATCCACCTCATTAAAACCTGCGTCTCTTGACCTCATGTTCAAAGATCATAAAGAGCTTTTCATAAAAATGAGCTCAAGGACGTGTCCTAAAACCAGAACCAGAAATCATCATCACTTTTTATGTTTTTTTTGGTTCCCAGAATGCTTTGCACGAGGCTGTTATTTTTTGTAAAAATAAAGACTTGTTCATGTTTAATGTTCAATCATCTTTGAACAGACTGTTGTCAGTGAATTACAGAAATATAAATCTACAGTAATTTACTGGAAAACTGTTCCCAGTACTACTGTCATTTATACAGAATTTGTTTTACAGGAAAGAAAAACAAACATTACATTTGAAAACAATAACGGATAACAATGTTCTAACTTTTATATGTATCATTTTTGACACATTTTTGCTTTATAATAATAACTGGATTCGCTGGTCCATCATCCATCATTGTGTAGAAAGCAACACTACTTACTTCAAAAGTCGTTTTAAGGTCTTGAAAAAACCCACAAACCTATATAAGCGTTCACTTTTCTTATATACAATGCATCAGATCTTAAGATGTTTGCCTCTTGGATGAAACTTAAATATGTTTGTGTACCTGAGAGAAGCCAGAAAACACAAACAACCACGACACATTCAAAACCTCATGCCCGGGCAAACACCCCAGCAAAAGAAGAGAATGAAATCGAGATTATTGTACGGTGTGCTGCAGTTTGTGTTTGAACATAAATAAAAGAAGAAACAAAACGTCTGCTGCATTAATCGAGCAGCGCTCCTAAGAGTCGACATCATCTCACTGATTTAGCACAACTTTATCAGGAGGAAGTTTATTAGACAGCCGGATAAAAACTTGATAAAAGAGAGATTCCTTTATCCCATCGCCCACTGTAAAAATCTGCTCTCACATCCCTGAGACTCAAACATCCAGCAGCCAGCTGTTCTTCTTCTCCTGCCAAGAGCTCTGTTCTCCTCAACATCTGTCTGCTGAATGAAGGAAACTCAAGACAATGTTTTGTTAGCTGTGTTACGAGCAGCTGGTCGAGGTAAAGCATCACATCTTTAAATGCAGAGATAGTCATTGATGTTACGCCGTTGATGGGATCTATCTGTAATATAATGGCGATGATGGTCTTTTATTTAAAGCGTACTTATTTCATATGATATGACGAGCTGACATCTGAATCAACCGCTTCTGTTTAAGGCAGTGCAATGGGATTATTTCATATGATTAAACCTGTTTATTTGGGTTTAATGCAAATGAAAGTCATCTGAAAAGAGTAAACCTATTTGGAGAGAGAGACAGAGATTATATTACTGTATATTACTTCATTCTTTTATTCTGCTATACTTAAATATAGATAATTTGCTTATGGAAATATTTGTTTAAACTTTACTTTATTTCAGTTTTATAAATCTCTGTATATTATAAACCACGTTTAGTTGAATACATCACACGTAAGGCACACTTGAATTGAATTGAAAGAAAGAAAAAAGAAACGGAGAGAAACTCTTAAGCGTTGTAAATTAACAGTTACATTTGGCTTAAATCATTTATTTTACGAAAATGAAATTTATAAATATATTGTTTTAACATAACAACAATGTAAATTTATGGAGGAACTATGCGTAACTGAATTTTAAATAATTTAATTAATTGGAATTAAATTATTGTTTTATTCAGTTATGCGTAGTTCCTCCATAAATTCACATTGTTGCCATGTTAAAACAACCCATTTTCATTTATTATTTCGAAATTCTTTTAATGCAAAACAAGAAATTATTTATTAATTATATATATTATACATTACATTTTTTAAGGGTACGTTTTAGGTGGATGCAGACACATTGACACACAAATGTTAGTTGTACGGACCCGTCGAGAGCGAAGACCCCAGCCGGGCCCACACATGAATCCTCAGAGCCGAGCCCTCACGCCAGCACCAATCCGTCCCGCTCGCAAAGCTCTCCGGTTCATCTCCCTGCAGGATTCAATGCCCCGGGTGCCGGCGGCAGAGACCCTATTCTTTCTACCCAGTAACTAATTCCACTCCTTTCTTACACGCTTTCCCGTCGTAAAGGTCTTTCTCTGAAATGAGCAGCTTGAAAGCGGGCCTCCTGCCGATGAATCGACTGCCCTCTGAGACTCCGTTTAGCCAACACGTCCATTACTGAGGGCGGTGTGGCGGTTGTACCTCTGAGCTGAATCATTTCACTGCAGGCTGACAAACCGTTATGAGCACTTGAATGAAGTCAAGTGATTGCTTTATTGTCTGCTTACAATCTTAATGAATGCAATGCCTGCTTTACTACCACAAATGACCAAAACCGGCACTGACCGCTTCACCATTCCGGTCATTTCAACTTTTTATTCATCTTTAAGTTACCAAAAAAGCTCATTAAAAGTAAATATCTACCAGTTCAAATATATCTTTTTTATTTAAATATTTCGAACTATAAAAGTTTTCCTAATTGAAGAATCATCATTGTACTTTGCTGAAACTTCTATGCATTTTCTAACCCACAATTAAATTATTTAAAAACACAATTAACTTAAGCTGTGTGTATATATATATATATATATATATATATATATATATTATGCTTTGCGATTATATGTGCAATACGATTTCTTTCATTTAACAGAACTGCATTTGATGTATTTAATTAAAATGCTATGAAAGGCCATTTCCAGAGACAATGAGGACAGAAATAAAAAAACTGAATCTTAATTAACTTTCTGATCCAACATTACATGGAAGGTCGTAAAAGTAGCACAATTAATGCTTTTGCGAATGAAAGAAAGAAACACGCACAGACATCACAATAGGACAGAAAGGTGTTTAAAAAGCACAAATGAATTCTGTGAATGCAAAACAAGGATTTTAATGCAAATCATTTGATCTTTGACATCGATGTAAGTAACTTTTGGTGACTGTGGTGAATTCTTCCTCTGTAACATTGTAAAGCATCTTCACAACAGCCGAATAGATTTGTGAAGTGTTAATCACATAAGTGACGGTGTTCTATAGACTTTCTTCCTACGGGCCTTTCATTCCAGATATTAAAGATGTTCTGCCATCACTCACAAATCCAACAATGTGAGAACTTTCAATGTGGCTGAATAGTGACATCAAGCTTTTTATATTCACTTTACAGCATAAACTCGCTTTATTGATGTTTGAAATACAAGGTTGTCGAATGAATCTGCTTTTCTTTGTTACCTAATGTGTTTGCTTTTTTCCCGTCATCCATTGGTCTTTAAAGTATGCAGGTTTCTTCACGTCTTTGCTGCTTTTAATTCATCAAGTATAATAGTATTTTTGCTACGCCGCCTACATACAAGGAAAGGGGTCCTCAAACTTTTCAGACTGCATAATTCTACATATATTCTATAAGCTGACTGCACAATACAGAGAGCTACTTTTCACAGCTTTCAAAGCAAAACAAATCTGACATTTGACTTTGACCCAAACGTCAGTTCTATATCTAAACTAAATGACAGCATTATATTTCCAGGAATGTTAGCGGCAGGATTTCCTGGAAAGCTGAACTGGTAGAGCATGATGTTAACAACAGCAGGGTCATGCGGTCACTTGATAAATTGTGTACCTTGAATGTGCTGCACACTTCTTTTCAGTGTAAATATAACATGTGGAATACGATATTCTACAACCCTCTGACCTTACAGATTGAGAACGTTTATAAACACCTGCTTACACATCTGCATATCTACAGAATCTGCACTACCTAGGGAAGATATCCGTGCAGTCAACAGATGGAAGAATCGTTTCATTTCACACCACACAAGACCAACGCTAGTCCTGTTCTTCAACCCAACACCACCCGGGGGGAGATACTCTGACATATTAATAACTCTCTCTGGGGTGCCGGAATACCAAATGCAAAGGGTGTGAATATCAAACGAAGACGGAACGCCAAACTCAATTTGACTTTGGAAAGAAAGAATAGGATACAGTTTAGTAAGTGCGCATTGATCTCTCAGGTTAAGACCAAGATGTGTCAGAATCATCACCAGTCTCGGACAACACAAGATAGAAAAATTCAGCACAGACGATGAGGTCAACGTACACGTGTGAAGAGGGAAGAGTCTCGATTCAGGACGTCGGATGTGAAGGGATGGGATGTTTTAGCAGGCCCACACAAAATCTGCAAATTATGGAAGAACATTTGCAGAATATCAAGTGCTGCCAACAGTTTTTATTGAAAATATGCTCAAGTTGTTAGCTAACGTCACATGCTAATTAGCATATTTATGGCATTCTGTCTAGCGTCAGCACTTTGCTTTGCTTCTTAGTGAGAACCAGCTTTATTTGTCTTTCCTCGACCATCTAACAATGAAACAAATGTGAAAAAATGACTGCAAGTGATGTGTTTAAACTATGTCCAGATAGCACAGGTGTGTCCGTAGGAGATCTGCGTAAAAACATCTTAGAAACGTCTTAGAAAAGCCATTCTAAATCACACGCATCATGTCTATATGACATCACGTCTCAGAGAAATATTGCAGATGAGCCAAGCAAAAATAATACATCTTGCAGATGGAAATGCAGGCCTCTCTCTGATGTTATCAGCGTGTGCACTGGTGTCTAGTGAAAGAAACTTAGGTTTGTGCAAAAAATGCACAAGTTTGTAACTAAGAACTTTGAAAAATGTATGAAAAGTTGCAAAGAAAGTCTGAATCTAAGAAGAAAATCTGTTGAATGAATCTGCCTTTCTTTATACCTGATGCGTTTGCTTTGTTTCCTGTCGAGTTTTCTTTATTCCATCGCTCTTTTAAGTTATGTTGGTTTGTTCGTATCTTTACTGCATTCTGATTCATCTAGTGTACTAGTTTTTGTTCTAGAACAAGGAAAACAAGAAAAAAAGTCTAAGCAAGAAAGTCTTTTTTTTCTGTGCGGAGATCTACGGTTGCTTTGATGTCTTAGGTATAACGCTGAAATCCTGCGATAACACCTCATGAATCGCCATCATCATTTTACGGCGATACCAAATGAATTTCACAGTTCAATCATTTCTATTGGACTAAACATTTACTCTTCTAATAACAGTCAATTCATTTCATTAGTAAACCTCCTCACTGGTTCATTCACAGTCTGCTACAGTAAATACAGCAGAAGAAACTTTGCGAAAGAAATAAAACGCTGCCCTGATTTCAATATTGATGATTCAGCTGTCATGCAGTGATAAATTACGTACAAAAGTATATATTGTGGATAAAGTGATGATTCGATCTTTCTTTTGCTCAGTTCCTTTGCTTTCTCAGCAAATCACATCATGTTTTACACATACATTTGTTCATTAACATCCTTACGCAGACCTCGACATTTATATATGACTGTAGCTGCAACACGACACGCGCTGTACGTGTGAAAATCTCTGCATTGCAGAGAACTAGACAGAGATTTATAATAGCCTCGTGTCATTACGAATTTAGTTGTTTACATCTCAGATGTTTGCTCGTAATCGAGAAACATGATTTTTGCAACCCGTTGCAACAGTCTTCATTGCTGCTTTTTGATGTCGCGTCAAAACTAGGTCAATAAATGCTGGGATATATCGTGCCGATTTGAAGAAAAATAACAGTTTTTATGATGTCGAGTGAAACCTAGAGGAGGTGAAGTTCTTCAAGCAATTAAAGGACCATCATCATTATTGTAGAACTTACACTACTGCTTTTAAAGTATTGGTGACTTGAGGGACATCTATTTTCATGATCTTTTTTCGTTACAACTACAATTGTCATACCTGTCGATGCTGAATTAAAATACGTTATACTGTACCATGGTTTGTTTGAAAACTGGATTCTGATTGGCTGGAAGGTGTGACATTTTTATCTGTTTGATCTGAAACTACACTGTAAACATCAATAAAAGCTTTACCTTGAGAAATGACCATGATATAAGAGGGATAATCCACAGCTAGCTGTGTGTCAAAGAGTTTTAATGCACTTCACGGAGGCAACAACCCTCCGATTTGCGTCCCTTTAACACACGGCTAGCTGTGGATTATCAAGTACTTGGTGAACGACTTATTTTGATGTGCTGTGGCACATTTAACCTCTACAGCAATTCTGAGCGACCTCCAAAATTAAAGCTGATACTGTATAAATAAAAGGAGCTTCAAAAGGTTTTTCGATGCATAGAAGAACAGTTTGGTTCCATAAAGAACCTTTAACATCTGAAGGAACCTTTCTGCTTCACAAAATGTTCTCTATAATCTTACGATTATAAAAAAGTAAGAAAGAGCTGTTTCTTTAAAGGACCTTTGGCTTAATTTGTGGAACCAATGATGGCTCTTCTGTGGCATCGCTCTGAAGAACCGTTATTTTAAAGAGTGTATTAGCGAGACAGGCACAGGCCAATAGTTTCAACATCCTCTTCTGATTGAGGTTATGATAGTAGTTAAATGACTTGACACATTCAGATTGATAGAAAATGTGTCGTTGAGTTTTGAGGGCTGAAGTGTAAAGTCAAGGGAACGGAGGAGAGCTCAGCGGACAGACAGAAGTTTAATTAAAAGCCAAACGGACTGTCAACAAACAGACATTGAACATTCATTAGCTTTTGTCTTGTGGCTGATTGAGGAAAGTCTGTGTGTAATGTACAGATGGTGGCCGCTCTAGCTGGCATGGGTCCGCTCATTTTTACTAATGACTGTGATGCAGAATTAGAAATCATTGAGAGTGCACATTAGGAAGTCTTAGAACAGCGTGTATTTAACGCTAATGACCCCTCGCTCGCCGTTTTCCAGCTCTGGCAAAGAGATGACGACGTGTTACTTCCAAATGTTGGTTTAGTAGCGTTCTGAAGACATTTTAACCACTGCCGACCATTCAGAACTCTGTTGGAATTGTGGGTCTTTGCCAAGGCATTGCTATGTGGTTTTTAAGGAGAAGTTTACAAAACACCCTATTCAACTTAACACGTGAATGTTGACGGTTCGTTTACACAAAAAATTGTTTCAAAGGATGTAAACAACAAAAAATGATGCTCGAAAAACTACAGTAAACTACAAAAACAAAAAAAATGCACGAGTAAATGACATACGAAGTCGAAGCAAAGACCTGAATCAGGCGGCGCGATTGCGGTGAACGTGCATCAATCTCGTCTTCCGCAAAAGATGTAAATGTTTGTCTGATAAATGAACTTTTCCTGCAAGTAATAAAGAGCATGGAACACGATTCTTCACATTTGGTGTGAACCCAGCATAAGTGTGTTCATCAAGTGGTTGCGAGGGTGTTCTAGATGATTGCTAGGTAGCGGTTTAAAAAATAAAATAAATCTTTCATGAATTAGCCTTCGAGTTAAAATTAATTTATTTATAGAGCACAAAACAGCCACAAGACTGACCAAAGTGCATGAATAAACAAAAACACTATTTTAAAAAATAAAAAACAATTAAATTTCAGACCAGTGGAAAACAAATCAGCATTCAGAGAGTGCAGAAATCAGCATAAAAACACAAAATAAAATGGAATAAAAGTGGGTTATTGGTAGGCCAGATCAAACGAGTATGTTTTGAAGCGAGATTTAAAAATGTGAAGAGAAGGTGCCACTCAGGTCTCGAGTGGCAGATTGTTCCACAGCAGAGGGCCAGCCACAGAGAAAGCTCCATCTCCTCTACATTTCAGTGTGGACTGGGGGACTAAAAGGAGATTTTGAGCACAGGACCGAAGACTTCTATTGGGGGTATAAAAGTGCAGCAGCTCTGACAGATACCATT
Organism: Barbatula barbatula; assembly: GCF_947034865.1. NCBI lineage: Eukaryota > Metazoa > Chordata > Actinopteri > Cypriniformes > Nemacheilidae > Barbatula > Barbatula barbatula. The sequence continues at coordinate 1,049,842 of NC_136771.1, read as the reverse complement.
GAGTTGCACATTGATGTGGAAGTCAGGGAATTGGTGAATTTTATTTAGTTTGTTTTCACACAATGTCTTTACTCACTTTCTGCACTTTCAATTGTGGTTGCATTGCAGACTATGGGGGAGTCAGAAAGCTCTTGGATATAACAAAAATAATTTGTGTTCTTAAGATGAACGGAGGTTCTATGGTTGTGGAACAACTCATGAATAATTCATCACAGAAGTAACTTTTTTTCTGTTCATTTAAGTGTCCCAAGTTGCTACAAAATGTTCATTGTTGTAGAATATATGTTGCTATAAACAAGAAAATTGTACTTGCCTTTCTTTTTACAAGAAAAAGTTGACAATGGCACTTTATTAGTAAGAAAAAACAGCGTTCTGGTTACAAATGATTCAGCCGGAAATGTTCAAAGATAGCATTTGTGCACGATTGTAGCTTAAGGAGACAGGTAACGGCGTAACGGTAGTCTATTTGATATATAAACAGAGAGGTTAATGCAATAGCCAATCACATAAATAAAAACTACAATACTAATGTCTCGATAGAAATGCAATCAGAAGTTAGTTATAAGTGAAAAGTGAAACTTACATTTATTAATTAAACATGCTTCAAGGGGCATTTCGGCCACCATTTTATTTTTTTCGAGCTTGAGCCTTCTCGCAATAAAGAACAAATCTCTGTTTTTCTAGTCTCTATATATGTCTGAAGTCCCTTCTTCTATTCATGTTTTTTATTCACCGCTATTAGCATGCACTTGGCAAAAATCTGAAGAAATCTCTTAGTCATAGCAAATCTCACCTTAAACTGTGCGCTTTGATATAACAGAGGATGTGTTACGTGTGTAAATGAAGTTTGAGCAAAGTGTAATGCTCGTCTTATCAAGCGTTGCTGCCGAAATCCAACATCTAAAACACCAGGCTCATTTCTGCATGTTAGACAAGTTTTCAAAAGCAAGTCTTCTCCAAAAGACAAAAACGCATTAAACCTTCAAGCCGTCATTGGCTGAACTCGTTCAACTTTAAGGCATCTTCTCTGTACAGTTTCTGATTAGATTTCAGAGCTTTGTAAAAACCAGACACCGTCCTAATGGAAGATTGTGGTCAGAAATGGGCAGATCTTCTCCAGAATCATCTCTTCCATTACATAAAACTCATTAATTTATAGGGGCGCTTGTATTTCAAGAGTCCCAGATTTCAGGCTTTGTCGCTCAGCTCGCAGACACAGCGTATCACATTGGGATCCGAGGGTGACAATAAGAGCACGATGAAATATATATAAATCTTGTGTCTTCTGGATTATACCGTTATTGGTCTCTGTCTGGTCCCATAACATAAAATGGCCTTTGAGAATTACAAGAGAAACTCTTGGAGAAGTTGAGCAGAAAGAAATAAAAATGGTTGCTTATCATCTTGTGCTGAGAAATAAGAGACTTAATGCTCATACAATTATTCGAAAACAATAAGAAATCCTTACAGAAACTGAGCAGTGGGCCTTGGGCTTTCTGAAAAGAGTGGGCTGGTGGATATTTTCTTCATTTGATCACTCTAAGGTCAGTTCGAGGGTGGATTTGCTTTATTCCAGGGGTTAGTTTTCTTCTAAAGGTCCTGGTAGTCATCTTCGGACACATAGCATCATCTCGATTACATACCGGGTGATTTTATCTCTGCAAGGAGGGTTAGATTGAGTCACAGTTGAGTCTTCCAAGAGAAGAATAATCCACCGATGCCATAAAAGATGGTTCACTGACCACAGAATGGAGGTATAGTGTTGACAAACCCAATCCTCTGACCCAAATCCCACTGGGAACCTGTGAGGTCATCTGAATAAAACTCATGAGGGAGAAGCAATGTTTTTTTAGCAGGATCTAGAACGATTTTGTACGCTGAAATGATTTCAATTTTGTCAGACGTGAAGGGAAAGTTCAGCCAACATCCTGTCATCGTTTATTCTCTCTTATGTGTTTGTAAACCTGCATGTGAGTCTTTCTTCAGTGGAACACAAAAATATATATTTTGAGAAAAGTCTCTGTGGTTTTGTGTCCATACAATGGAAGTCAATGTTGTTTGGTTATCAACATTGTTCAAAATATCTTCTTTTCTGTTCATATAGGTTTGGAATGACATGAAGATGAATTCCTCTTTTGGGTGTCTTAAAATACATTAAACTGACTGGTATAGAGAAACAGGACAGTTCAGCTCGAAATGGACCAGTAAGCACCTGTCCAAAAATATCATAGTACCCATTCAATAGAACTCTAAATACCTTAGCAACCGCAGGGCACCACCCTGGCAACAATGCACAAAACTCACATTATGTGATTGAGTTTGCCCTGACAAACACCACTTGACATTTTTTCTCAGGACATCTACAATATACGTGATCGGAGGAAAAACTTGAACTAAAATGTATTAAAAAAAGACACCAAAGCACAACAAGGTCAGCGCCAAAATAACCAATGTAATGCGTTATGGGTGTATTTCTGTGATGTGCATCAACACATGACACTAGATTCTCAAGCCTTCACCGCTTATCAATCAGAATATGCCTCATCACACACACAATGTCACGGGGAACCATCTTTAACCTTCCTTGTATTACATCACGCTTAGACCTAAACAGTCTCACAGCAATTCACAAATATATGATGAGATGGATCATTCCCTTGAATTTGATTCATACATCTTTGTTTCGCTACTTTCTTCTTCAAAAGAATCATGTTTTTGTATGATTGAAACAAATTCAAACAAAATACACTTCTGCTAAAACGTTATTTTCTGTGTAATCAGGTTGGATATTAAAATAAAAACATTATCTTAAAGAATGTGTAAGAATCACATCTGTGGATGGTTGTCAGGGTGCTACTGTGTGGTTGCTGAAGAGTTCTGAATGTTTTAGCATGTTCCATTCATCTTTATGATGTTCTGGGAGGATGGTTGCTTTATAGGTGGTCCATGGCCATAGGAGGTCAAGATATATGTGCAGGTTTTTTAATGAATGAATTGGAAAACTTTCTGCATTCTGCGAGATATAAAAAGCAACATTTCACATCAAGCCACACGTTTCAGTTATTATTTATGTCCGTAGCACAAACAGTTCCGTGAGTTCCATGTCAAACTTAATACTTGTGGTAAGGGGTAGTAAACAATGAAAACACAAAATAAATCAAATGAACTAATAAGTCAAAAAAAAAAATGAACTAATAAGTCAAAATAAAACAAATGAACTAATAAGTCAAAATATAAACAAATGAACTAATAAGTCAAAATAAAACAAATGAACTAATAAGTCAAAATAAAACAAATGAACTAATAAGTCAAAATAAAACAAATGAACTAATAAGTCAAAAAAAAAAATGAACTAATAAGTCAAAATAAAACAAATGAACTAATAAGTCAAAATATAAACAAATGAACTAATAAGTCAAAATAAAACAAATGAACTAATAAGTCAAAATAAAACAAATGAACTAATAAGTCAAAATAAAACAAATGAACTAATAAGTCAAAATATAAACAAAGTCTTTATTTTAGAATATGGTTGTATTAAGGGAATTGCATTAGTAAGTTTGAGCAAACAATGTGCAATCATTATTGTGCATTAACTAAGTAAAAAATACTTTTTCAAAAGTTAACTTTTGATTTAAAAAATGCATTAGTAAAGGAACTAAGACTTATAAACTGCCAGAAGTATTATTTGTTCATATTAACTAATGCAGTAAAAATGTTCACAGGAAAATCGCCAGTGTTAAAAAAAGGTCAAATTAACTCTCACAGTGTATATTTAATCCACACGATTGAAGTTTTTTTTACGTTGGACGTTGTCTAATGTACAGTACTGTGTGTTTACAACAGAGATGTAAAGCAATCCATCACCCAGACGCAATGCATTTTTGGCCAGCGCAGAAGCACCCCAAGAGACGCCGGTTTCATATACTCATTCTTTCACTAGACGATATCTTGCAGACCCTTAACACTGTAAAAACAGAAGCTCGGTTAACTGCTTTCACAAAATAATTTCTGCCAAAATTCAAAAGAAAAAAGCGAGATCAATTGGTCTTTTAACATGTTCCAGCTCACAGGGCGTGCCGGGTCACAGTAAATGACTATTTTGATGCTCGTGGGAGTCTTTTAAGTTGAAAAATGAAATTCAAACAGCTCCTTTTAATAGCCTCAGGACTGACAGATATTGTATATTGGATCGGACATGGTGTGAATACATATGAACTTCAGAGACTGGGAATCAAAGTGTGCTTCATTTCAGTATGTAGCTTCTGAAGTTTTTTAAATTTGCTAATGCCTTCAGAACTGTTAAATGTGGTGAAATAAAAGCCTTCTGGAATTCATTAATGCCATAAAATCGGATTCAACCACGAAAGTAAAAAATACAGAAAGAATTTGGTAAAATATAAAAATAGCACATAGGAAATCTCTTTAATGTCTTGATTACTTCTACTTCAATTCATTTAAATGGAGAGCACATGGAAATGTTCACAGAAGTCTCATCTGCATCTCAGATGTTTCTCCTGAGAAAAAGAGTCAGAAATGTCCCAGATGTGTCATGTGAGTTTGAGAAGAGACGTCAACAGTGTGTTCAAACTGAGCTCAGATTTATCTCGTCTGCAATCGAAAGTCAATATTAGTGAAGATCTCAATATCAACTCAAACATTTCTCATCACATTTACTCTACAATCGACATTCATCATCGACCACTTTAATGGCACGTGAAAAAACGTCAATAAACCGTTACGATTGATATATATCAGCTGGTGCAACTTCTTAAGAGTCTGGGCTTTGGCTCAGTAGTTCAATTTAGGAAGTAGCTGATGGATGGACAAATAAAATGTTATTTTGTTTGGCAAGGCTGGAGGGAACGAAGGCAAGAAAATGATTTACAGGGTGCTGGGCTGCTTTACTGGATGGTGTTCGCACAAAGCAAACGCTATTATTATTTTAACCGTTAGCGGGATGACAGAACACAGTCTGTGTTTATGCTAAACCGTTGAGCGTGCGTGCATTCGATCGTTACAAATCAAGCGGTTATATCTTTAAAATACATTAAACTACAACATCCGCTTATGCGCTGAACCTTTACAGAATAATTCTGTATTCAAAACGTCGGAATGAACAAACCAGCTTGCTGCACTTGTATGACAAAACATTTATATATTTACATTTACATTTAGGCATTTGGCAGACGCTTTTATCCAAAGCGACTTACATTGTATTTTCCTATACATTTTTATTACATAGGTATCTGCAACACCCTGGGATCGAACACACAACCTTGCGTTGTTAACGCAATGCTCTTAACACTAAGCTACAGGAAAGCAGTATTTATATACAGTATACATGTGTGCTCTGCAGTAAAACTGAACAAAAGGAGGATGAAAATACTACAGATTCATCTGCTTTCGTGTGGACACAGAAATCATCCTGAAACACACAGACATGTGTGGGATTGTGAGGTTCACGGCAGGAGACCCCGGCCACTCGGTTATCTGTGAAAAGAGGGTCTTTGTGCAGAAATTATAGCATACCTTCACTTTATAACAGCTCAAGCTGAGAGCGCTGAAATTAAACTGTTTCTCCACCTCTCAGTAGCAACATTTCGTTCTGCTGCTAAATTATTTTTATCTGCTGTCTTGAAAGGAAAAAAACTGTCATAAACCGCGGCTGTAAAAGAGAGATGAGTGGCTGACACGGACAGATGTGTTTGAACACAAAAACGCTCAACAAGTTTCAGCTTTTTTCTCTGTGATTTTATTTTCTTTGGTAGTTTTGTGCAACTCAAAACACAGCAGAAGAAAAACAGCAATGCAACACGATGTCGCTGAGTGCTTTTACAGTTAAACAAACATGATATCAAGATATAACATATACCACATTTAAAACAGAAATCTTGAATTTGATATAACATACCGTATAGTACACGTTCACAAGTTTACAGTTTGAACGTTTAAGGTCACTAACTCACTTTGGCATAACAGCAAACTTTAAAGTTACTTTAGAAATGATGTTGATATACAGGGCTGTCAAATGAATAATCGCGATTAATCACGTCCCAAATCATTTTTTCTTTATACTAGAACTACTAGTTCCCAGCATGCTTTTCATTCCAGATTAACTGTCATTTTAAGTGTATTTTTACACTTTTAAGCAAAGACTTGTTCGTGTTTTGTGTTGATTTATCTTTGAGATTTAGGAGAGTTGTGGTATTATTTGTTTGTTTTAATTTGTTAGCGTTGTTCAGAAGAGCGGTCCTCTCGTTAGCAAGTTGTACTTGAATTATACTGTAAAAAATTTGTGCAAATTGTTGTCGGGATTTTATTAGTTGTTATTTAGTTAAATTAAGTTTTTTTTCAGTGCACATACTATACACTGCATATATTTATTTATTTTAGTCATTTATAAATGTTTATGAATTTTAGTATTTTATATTCTTCTTAAATATATTCATGTAGTTGTATGTGTTTATTAATACAAAAACATATGCACAGCACACAAACATATATTATGTTAACACAAACATTTATACTGAATGAGATTTATCACCATTAATCCTATGTCAGCTCTATTTGTAACAATAAATCAAATCCAAAATAAATATCAAGCAGCTTCTTTTTAAACTTTTTAAGTTTTATTTTCTATCTACTCTGGAATTACAACTATATTTTTCTGGAGAAAACACACTTTTGTCTATAAAACGAATGTATAACATTCAAGCACACACCTTTAGGTCAAAAGATCAGGAACATTTCTGTGAAGTGAACTGGTTATATACATGGTAATACATGTTTTGAAACAAAGATCAATTACAAAAGTAGTTGTAGTGTAATTGTAAATGATCAAAGCCTGTATGACTTTCTTTGAAACTCAAGAATAGATGTTAGTGACTGAATGTTGTGTCATTTACTCTCATTGTATGGAAACAAGACAAAATTTTTTAATACCCGGAACACTTGTCAAACTGTATATATACATACTGACAAAATGTATATTTTTGGGTGAACTAACACAAATCTTCCCAGTGCATGTCATGTTTTTATTTGCACAGTGATTTTGCAGCAGTTCTGCAGGGTACAAGCATCAAGCGACACTTTTGAGTTGCATGACATTGCATCACTCACGCTGTAATGTGTGATAATGTGTACAGCTTTCTGAGAGCTGTTTATAAAACCCCAATACACGACCCACCACAGTCGATCCAAATAGTCGTCGCCTGTCCTTTGTTCGGCAAATAACTACAGCATTACGAATGACAACAATGCGGGTAAATTGCAAACGACCGGATGGGATGGGATGGCAGAAGATTGGATGAAGTCATGCTTGCTAACTTGTTGGCTGTGGAGCTTAAGCGATGAAATACAGTAAGTTTCATGTTGTTGAGAGACCTGACATCCGTACGGTATGAAACGGAAATAATGCATGTGGGCAGCTGTGAGTGAACGTTGCTTCAAACATCGCCAAACTCTCTGATGTCTTTAATGGAAACATGGACAGAGACAAGCTCACGTCAATGCACATTTACAGCGTGTGTCAGTCATCTGTGTTTGTCATCATTAAAGACACACACATATGCAAATTCAAATACTACTATTAATTTCAGTAAATAACCTTTGACATTCTCAGCACAATGGGCTATGGGAAGGTGAGAAAGAAGCCATTATTTTAACAATCATAAACTTAAAGGTTCTTTGGGGAACATTTTACGTCGCTGTAAAAATGCGTCGTAGCATAGATTTTGTGAAATTAATTGACTAAACTTTACTTATACAATTGTGTTCTGGTTTTGAAGTTAAAATTAAAGAAACAATCATGGAATTCTAAATGCACAAATTACTGAGTGAACTCAACTTAATCGATGAATCGTTTTTTAAAAATGCGGTTGATTTAATATCGATTCTTCAAGTTTTTGTATCTTCATTTCTGTTTTGATTCACCATTGTGATCTGATGTTTTTTTAAATATCTATAGGATTTGTAATAAAACTATAATCATTGACTCGAATCAGAACATCAGAATCGATACCCAGCCCTAATGTTCAACCCACTTAGAATTATTTTGTGATGGGACTACATGAATAGTTTGTTAATTTCACAAATTGAGCAGTGCATGTAGAGTTCCTGGCATGCTTTGCATGTGAAAGCATTAGGACAGTCATTTTTGTGAAAAGTGCATGTGCTTTATAATATAATGAAAGACTTGATGTTAATTGTTCAGTTGTTCTTAAGATTGAGAAGAGATTCTGTTTGTATTTTTGAGTGTCATGGTTACCATTTTTATCCCTACTATGGAAAGTCAATATTGAGCATTTTTTAGGTGAACTATTCCTTTAAGAAGTTATAGTTAAACGATGTGTAAATTACATGTAATTGAATACTAAATATACCCGTTACACTAAATAAACATTGATTCAGAAAAAAAAGACATAAACAAATCACTTGAAAGTGAAAGTGTACCAAATTGTCCACAGGCCAAGTGTCGATATTTCTACCGTCTCTTTAATTGTTGCCAAACATCCCATACTGAACTCGTGGTCACTTTTCATGTCTTCAGATGTCAATAATTAACTGGAGCAAACTTGACTCATCATGTACAGCCTTTATCTATAATAAACCTCAAGAAGAGCGGCAGAGAGACTCTTCTTCGATAACCTCGTCCACATCAGATACGACGACTTCGCCTCAGATTCATTACTTTTAAGAAACATCATGAATGTTTTATTCTGCCTTTTCAGTTCTGACTTCGATTAAAATGGCTGTAATTAAAGCCAATCACAATATTCAATTTTCACGACTCGATTGATGTGGCCGAAAGTATTCACGATAATGAAAGTATGCTAAAATATAAAAATTAAGAAAAAACATCTGCTACAACAAAATTAAAACCAATTTTAATGGCCAATGTTTTCAGTTTTCCTCCATAAAACGTCAATGAAAGAACTTTGCATCATCCATGATTTCCAATGTCATAAGAACAGATGAAGCATCCCGGTTTGGTTTAAAATACTATTATCAGAAGTCTAAAGATGTCCAGTATGAATATACATGAATGTCCTTACACAGAAATCCTAATTGTAAATTGAAATATAAGATTTTTGCTGTGCAGTAAGTTTGTCTTTATCATGATTCATCTCGGAGTTACTGGATTACTTTTGTAATAACCAATCAAGTTAAAGTGTTTTCTTATGCCTTTTTAAAGTTAAAGTGTTTTGCTATCCTAGTAATGCAGGATTATTTGCTTGATGGACTTCATTGTTTCATTTTAAAGCCTCTTTGTTTTTCTTGCTGTCACAAAGTAAAAAACCGCTGGCCTACATTACTTGGTGGATTAACTTTATTGCTGTTGTCCTTATTAATAATGAATGTAACTTTTTATGGAACATTTGTATCCTTAACTACATGCTGTTGTATTCATTTTAGAAACACTGTTTTGGTATTCAAATCACTGTACTGTTGGCCTTTCGTGGCTTCCTGCTTTTATGATGTGATGCTAGTCTGTGAAATGCTCAAATCTAATCTCTAGAAAACACATGAAAAGGAGAATTGAATCGAATGCAAAAACCAAGGACAACATCTTGCCGATGATTTAAAATCCCGACAGGATATGGAGCAGTGTGAATTAACCCTAAATTACGGCTGTAATAAAATAATAATAATAATAAATGCGTAAGGTGACCCTTTTAACTTTCTAGCTGTGGTTTGAAAGGTACATTCTCAATATGGAATTACGCTGCACATCCAGAGCACATGGGATTAATTACCAGCGATAAAAAGCCTTGACCCTTCAATATTTACAGGGCTTGAGTAAAATGTTTTATGAATGAGGGGTCTCCTCAGCTGAACATTTAACAGCTTCAGTGAAACACATTAGACCGGTCATTTTTTATTCTGTACAGAAAGCTACGCGCTTATGTCCTTGTGTCATGTTTGTCACGAATCCACTTTCAGGCGGTGCTACCATCACAGCGATGTAATGCGGTATACAGCAGGAGTTTGCTAATGCTCTTATGGCGGTCTCAAATGGAAGAAATAACTTATCTCTCTGCGGTCCTCAAGGACAGATCGCTTCTGTGATTAATAGCAACGCTAATGAATATTCATTGGTTTGTGTTATCAGATGTCAAGGCACGGCCATGTGGAACAGCCAAAACAAACATGTAAATGTTCGCTGTTAATAGCGATCGAGGTGAAGAACGATCAGTCAATACTGATTAATGCATGTGTACTTAGTAATGCAACATCTCAGAAATATTTAGAGAATTGAATTTTACTCGCCATTAAGCTTCAATTTTACAGTAGATCAATAATCGGTATATTGAACAATACACAGAGAAGCCCACACCTAGGAGCATGGACGTTTGATGTGTGCAAAATAACCTGAAAGGGAAGATTATTTTACGAAATGTTTTTTTCTTTTTCATAATATTAGTATTTATTTTTATATTTATTTATATTCATTGTTTTTATAGTCTAGTTTGTGTTACGAGCAGCTTTGAATCGCCTAAGGAACGTTTGACAATAATAATCATGACACGCACCGCGGGCAGAAGTCTGAAAAGTCTGTCACTGTCTTCTCTACATTTGTCTGGATTGAAATGTGTATGTGGAAGGGACGGCATTAAACAGAGGCTTGGAAAACTGCCTGTCAATATGTTGGCCTGCTGGGCTGTGTCTGGATATCGATATGCTGCTTGGCTTTCAGATAGCTTATACTGACGCCAGTCTGCTAAACAGAAATTGTACACAATGTCTAAAAATAAATCAACTTAAATGGAGCAAGACTAATGCCGATTTGCCATATTTGTCATGAACGCTCAGTTTTGGCATTGTGTGTGATACTGTTTTCAGTTTTGTATATTTTCTAAGAGATGTTTACATATGGATTTGGCTGACGAAGCATCTATCCAACTCTGCCTTAAAACTCTTGAACATGTAAAACAATGGCAAATCGCTCTGTGAACAGAAGGAAATGAAATACATTATTGTTTTCCAGCATGCAAGTCACTTCAAGAGCGGCACACTTGCTCAATGAGACACAAGTCCTCAAGGTTGTTTGAGTGACTTTTGTGATAAAGAGAGCTTGTTTGGTAACTCTGAGACTCCTGAACTAGGTTTGCTTTAAATAATCACAGTCTAATGGCAAATCAATAAGAGAGGCTGGAATGATTAAGCATTTCTTCAGCGACTAGAGACAGTCCAAGTGGAGGTCCTTTGGAGCGGTAATGGTTCCAGTGTCGGGTTATGGCAGCGAAATAAATCCAGTCGATTTGTCTGAAACAAAAGGCCAAATTTAACAGAAACACAGATCAAACAGAATTGAAAGAGCGCAGTGTAAAGTGATCAGTTTTAATCTTTCACATGTTGGTAGATATGAAACCATAAAACACTTACTGAAACATGTATAGACTGATGTACTGCATCTGCCAAAAGCAAAAGTGTCATCTAAAATAACATCATTTAATCAACTTACATCGTACATATTAGGTCTGTCAGAATATGAGATTTTCACTTCAAGGTTATCATGACCAGTTTGAAACCATTGTGGCTCTTAAAGGCGAAACTTTAAGCGTCTGAATTATATTAGGTATTATCATGTTTTGAATTATCACAGTGTCAATAATCATAGATTTCGTGACAGGGTTATTGTCGATAGCAGAATATTGTACACCCCTGATACATATAATGTACATATATATATATATATATAAAACCATTAGGGCTGTCAACATTAAGGCCTTTTGTGTAGTATTTTCTGTAGTATGGCAGTCTGTAAGTTATTTTGAGTAAACATTTTCCGCAATATGGATAGATTTTCAGCAATTATCAAAATATATTTTTAACGAAAGCTCTGGTCGGCCGGACAGCCGGAGATCTTGATAAGATCCATCGCTTCACATGAGCAGAAAATGAGCAGATATGATGGAGGTCTCATCTTATGAACATTAAACATATGCATCAATTTTCAAAGGCGCCTGACAGCAGAGATCAGTAAGCACCGTATCTGCCATGAAGACAAATCCATCAAACCGCAAGAAGAACATTATTACCCAACACCAAATACATGAGGACCATCAAACGCTGTCGAGGTTCATGTGTTTGTTCCTTTCCATTTCTCAGCTGTCTGGACAAATGTGTTCAAACGCAGTGTGTAACTTTATCACAGATTCTGCCGTAGCGCTTCACTTCATCATGTCTGTCTGAAGAATGATGCCTCATCACATCCGGCCATAGAAAACGTCATTGTGTGATGTTGTGCTGATACTTCAGAGACAATCAGTGTTTTAGTAATATGATGCATTTAAAGCAATACTTCACAGAAAAAAAATAAACACAATAAACCTTCTTCATGAGCTTACAATGACATCACCTGCAAAGCCCACAAAAAGACAAAAAAGCTTGCAGAGTTTTATTTTTTGGGGGGGGGGGGCTTCTGGCATTACAATATCCATGTGCAATGGGAAATCCCCATAAGGAAATGATTAAGCGAGTCCTGACAGGCCTGCACAGAGTCCAGAACTGAACCCAATCGAACACCTTTTGGGTTGAACTGAAATGCCAACTGTGAGCCAGACCTCATCACCCGACATCACCGATGCTCCCGTGACAGAATGAAAGCAAATCCCTCCAGCTGGAAGCGGTTATGAGGGATCAGTGGCTTATACTGTAAATGACCTGCTCAACGAGCACATATGACTGACATATTTAGGTATAAACGCCCTAGTATACAGTACATACAATCACCATACTTATTACATTATGTATTATACATGCTAGATTCATTTTTACACCCTTTAAAAAACTTATACCATGTTCTCTTGTGCCCTAAAGTTTGTTAAAGTAAATGGTCTTTACATACTCGTTTGACTCATTAACTTTGAGGACTTGTTAAATGGTGAAGCTCATTTTCTCCTTCCAGGTCAACTCTGACACACATAACAGTGTGATGATTTTTCTTTTTGCTCTTTTTATTAAATCAGTCAAATTGCCACACCCATATTAATACAAGGCAGGTTGTGTATGGTTGGATTCACAGTTTAATGACCCATTATTTAAGGGAAATGTAATGAGAGCTTAATTGTGTATGTAATGGAAACGGCGCTACAGTACGGCTCCACAGATGGGCAAGCAAATGCTCAAATAATGCGAAAATACCCGACTTCAGCGAATGCATTCACACAGCCTGCGTGATTAAGAAAGTGTTGAAACTGCAAACATCGGAGATACATTTCATATGTTTTTATTATTACATGTCAGAAAAACTGATCGAGTTGTCAGTTTCATAATCCCACTTCTGTATAGAGACACCCCGGGCCCTTGTGCGTACTGTATGAATAACCCCACATTACCCAAAATAATCACATGAAGACTTTTCATCTTTTTTCTTGGAAACACAATTTTTGATAAATCTTACATTGTCTACATTTGAGATAGCTCAATGTGTCTGAACTTAAAAAAACAGTTACCATGCTGATAAAGCTCGTCGTCTTTGAAAATCGAGCCTACATGAAAATGAATTGATGGGATACCATACTGAAGTATTTTACAATAATGTGTTGCAAACATGGCTGCCGAATGGCACGACATCCGTAAACGGACTTTGTTACTTCTCTTTAAAAAATTATACTATGGTTTTATGTAATATTAACTATTGTTGACTGAAGTTAACTGCAGGACAATAGTACGTAAACTGTTGTTTTAACAATAGTGGATGCATAAAGTGTAGTGTATACTCTAGTGTTATGTGTACTATTCTGTAGCATTGACGACAGTAAACGAAAAGTTTATTGCATAAACTTATTGCATATTCTAATATAAATATAGTAATGTGAAAAAAACACTAACAATTTTACTACAATAAATTCTTCTATATATATATATTTTTGTGAGCCAGAGGTGTCACTCGGCATCTGTGCCGGATTGATGTACAATTTCCCTGCATGACAAAACAGTGTAAGAAAAGGGTTCTGGCTAAAGTTCAGCGAGGGAGCCTGGGGGCTTCATGCCTGACAAACGTATTATTTGCTTGATAAACTGACACGGGCAGCACAGCAGAGTTGGACGAGCGAGTAACCTTTACGATTGGTTGGAAAAAAATATATAAATAACACAAATCTGGCAGTATAAAGGGAAATTTTTTGTGTGAATGCTGACGGGACATCATGCCGTTTTTTGACACTCTATTCTGGCAGCCAGAACAATTCCTGACGAAATGCTTGTTGATGATTTTACGATAATGAACAAATGAACTGCAGTTTGATTGATATTAATTGTAATGCACATTAACAAACATAATTTTTTAAACATATTATCTCATTTCATTTTCAACTCTTCATATATACGTAAATAAGCTGCGTAATTTAGCTACATAAACAAATCAAATACCAATAATTAACCATTAAGATATTTGCCATGTATTAGCATCTAAAGCCAGTGTGAGGGTGAACCGTGAAGCGTGATGTTTTAAATGATACTGTTGCCATAACAAACGCTATATGTAGTAAAGTCTCGATAATAATCTCTCGAATGCAAGAAGAATTCACAGCACAGCAAATTCAAAACAGTAGATAATAGTGGAGGAATTTAAACGATAAATACAAATAAAAAAGTGAAAAATAAATGAGTGACCTGACAGGAATATGGACTACATGTAATAAACATTTCATTAAAAAACAGCCAATGACCAAAAGCCAAGTAAAAATTCACAGCGGCCGGCAAACATGATTACTTTCACATTGTATCCAGCAGATAAAGCACGATTTGCATTTACATTTTCATTATCCATATTGAAATCTTTGAATTGCATATTACCTTTGCACTCACGCACAGCTACTCAGTGCTTGAGATATTGGGCGGTGTTCAGGAAGAAGCGTACTGGACTCGTCTTTAAAATCACCCGTTTTGAGTCATATTAAAGATGCCGTCTGCAGCGGCTTCATAAGTTAACCCTAAATGAGATTGAAATTGCCATTTTGCTAAGGCCAACCGGAATATAACCCCTCATTTCCCTTTGCCCACCTCTCCAGAACAAGACGGCACAGCGGGTCATTCTGCAGGAGAGTCCGGCGAGTGAAGGACAGCAGAAATGCAAAGCTCACATCATGTAGGCAGATTGGGTCACTAAAGAATGCTTTCACCAAACACAATTTTGATAACTTGAATATATCTGCGTCTTTCCAAGCCTCTATTGACAGAAAAGGGCTTAGACAAGCAAGTTCATTCACGAGTGTTTGGACACAGACCGCTGCCCACCGCCGCCTGCGCATTGTCGGCCTGAATGTGCATTCAACACATCCAACAGAGAATCAGCTCTGACAGGGTTCTGCCGTATTCTGAATGACCAAATAAAGAAATAGTTGGCCAAAAAAAATGTTTTGTTAGAATTTACTCATGCGGGTGCCATTTTATAGTTCATTTTTCTTCAGAAGACGGAAGAAAACATTTTGAAGAAGTTTCTTTCTGTATGACAACCCTTCATCGAAAGCCTACAAGACACTAAAGTAATGCCATAACAACAACATAAGTCTAGAAGTCTACACAAACAGACACATATGTTTTTGGATTTAAATGTACAGAGCTTTAAATATAAAGAAACAAAAGGAATGGTTTGTTCTTAAACCAGAAAGGATTTTAGTTTTAAGTCCACTAGCTTTTCCATAAGTCCATAAGTTTTGACTCATGCTTTTGGAATACAATGCAAAAAGAAAAATGTTATTCTTCATTGCATCACCTTCACATGGGTTCAAAACTGTGCATGACACAAAAGAAGATATTTGATGTCTCAATGGTGTTGCGTTCATACAACAGAAGTCAGTGGGGGTCAACGTTGTTTGGTTATCATGTAGAAAAAGTGGGTGAACTGTTCCTTTAAGTCTACATATTTGAAAAACAGACCATCTAAATACATCATTATTTTTTTACCTTAAGTTTTACCGGTGACCCGGCTTGGCCAAATAAAAAGACTTGCACAGTAAATATCGACCCTTGGCATTTATATTTCCACTTTGATCAGACATTCATGTTTGTCTTTCTTCAGCCAGAGAAGTTTCTGGTTGATTTGACAGAGTGACCATTCAAAATACCGCTTTATTAGACTTTATTTATCCTGTTATTCTTCTTTCTTTGTGGAGCTGGACGGACACACTATGAAATGTTAGGAAAAATATCCGTCAACATAATTCATTTTGGGCAACAGCATATGGTTATGATTTTACATTCGTGCGTTTGGCAGATGCTTTTATGGGCAGTGTGCATTCAGGTACATTTTACATTTTATCAGCTGGACACAAGGGCGAGTAAATAATTACAGAAATCCTATAACTTACGGAGGCCATTCATCAAAGTCTGGCAAAATAAACACGACTCTTCTTCTGTGTCAAGAAAGTTAGAGAGGGTCATATATTCTGATAAATAATGACACCTATAACCACTGTAAACTACTGACTGCTTTACTGGCATGATGTTTCCATGAACCAGTTTCAACATGGGCTTGTGACGACATCACAATTATTTTACCTGTTTGAAGAGATGTATCGTGTGTTGGAGAGTACGACTAAAGGTACAAAAGAAGTCATACTAGGGCTGGGAATCGTTTGAATTTTATATGATCTATTTCAATCCCAATTCTGCCAATCGATTTAGATTCTTATCGATTCCCAGTTTCGTCATGGTTAAACTGTAGAAACTATAGTAAAATAAAGTTATTTTATTGAGACATCAGCAGATCACGCAACACATGTACTTTTCTTAGCAGGTGCCCACAGGAATTGATAAAAGGAATTCAAATTTTAATCAAGAATCCGATTGCTATTCCAATCTGATTCCTAGCCTTTCGATTCCCAACCCTACGTGATAACAGAAGTTGTTTTGCATTTTTTTATAGCAAGTCATACGTGACCATTATATTGTCCAGAACACGGCGTTCTCATTGCCGTAAATAGAGATGAATGGTTTCTTATCTGCGAGGTTTGACTGTGGCCTACTGGAGAAGATGCTTGGAATGCAAGGAAAGCATCTCGTAAATGCCATCCATTTTCATCCAGATCAAAGTCCCCTAGAAAGAGGGAGAAAAAAATCAAAGAGAGGAGGAAAGAGGTGGATTCCGGGAAGAATTAGGAGCGGGGAAAATACATCCTGTCTCTTGAACGTTCAGTTTTTGTTGCTATCTGTACTAAAATCACGACAAATCTAGATTATTTTACCTCTTCAAATCTCCTCCATAATCTTCATGTGCTTCAACTATTGTTTCATTTATCTCACCACCTGAGATTAAGTTGATACGCAACTGAGAACTACATAAATATTCTGAGCTATAAAAGAAAAAAACTTTCCACTGAAGCATAACCCAATTCATCAATGACAAACAAATTCATTTGGCGTTTCACATCTGGTTTGGATGAAGCTGGTGGACGTTTTCAGCAGTTCCACCAATCGCAAAAAACTAAAAAACTGGGTGAGAAAATGAAAAGACTCAGCTTGCCGGAAAAGAGCAAGCTGGCACGCTCTTTATTGCGATGTGATAATTAGCTGTCGGTTAAGACAGTAACGCACAGAAGGCTGTAGTGAACCAGACGTGAGATCAGCTCAGAGCATCTTGACACCAATCCTGGGGGGCTTCGAGGATCTGACTGCTATCATTCCAATTTCTAAGTCTAACCTGCTTCAGTTACTTCAGATAAATGTCATTAATTTCAAGCCATCTTATCCTTGACACCGTGCTCTCTATGACACAGATCTAGAGGACGCTAATGCTTCGAGAATCTCTGTAGATAATGCTGAGAAGCCTTTATTTAGCCCGTAGCTTGGCTAAACAAAAAGCCTGATTTATACCAGAGGCGAATAATGGTTGTCTTAAAGATAAACGCATCTTTTAAAGACAGATTAGTTTGAAACAGTGGCATCACGCTGGCCACAATGCGTGATGGTATTGCAATATGAGAGACCTTGACCGCTGGCAGGATGCTTCAAATTTGAGAAAAAGTCAACTTTATGCCAAAAAACTGTGTGAACAACAAAAACACTTTAATATTAATTATAAACTAACAAATGTATAAATAAAGCTGTGTTAGGGCCGTCCACATTTCACGTCTAAAACCATGCGTAAAACGGTTTCTCAATGCGGCGCAAATGCGCCTATAGAAAAAGGAGCATGCGCAGCACATGCGCGTCGATTTCCTTATTTGACGTGTTTGCTGCACATCTACATTAAGAATAAAAAATTTCTGTTCCCAAAATGTGAATGGCCCCTATATATGTCATTATCGGCAGATATTAAGATTTAGGGCCGATATATTATTGCTGATAAATGATGAATCATTTCAGCTACACGCTGCTCACAGTGAAAATCCAGAACAGTACTGCGCAACTGTGCAGAGCTGTGGCCCTCCAGGAACTGAGTTTGAGACCCATGACTTAATGCTATTTAGCAAAACATTGTTGATGTACATTTTTTTGAACACGTGTGTTATAGGAAAAAAAAGCATACTGTTTGAATCAGACTGCTGTCTGAATGGTTTCTGTCTTGAGACCTGCTAGATATGTGGCTATTAAGAACATTTTTCTGGGTTGCTCTGGAAGAACAGCTTTCATTTGTTTATAAAATAAACATTCTACAAGAAAAGTTTAAAGTTACTTTAACTACTGTAAAGTAAGCTTGCTACATGATTTTTAGGCGACAAAAAATATTTTCAGTCTCAGAAAATGTTATATTAATATCTAGATACTGTAAATCGGCCATTATATCGGTTATCAGCTTCCAATGTTCAAGAATAATCGGTTATAGTCATCAGCCAAATTTTTATTATGAAACTATTAAATCAAAATATCACACAGTTTGCAATACCTGAATGATTTTTAAAATGATGCATCAATACACAATTCAATCAATATAATGATTACACAGACATATGCTGGTTATATCATTTTTACTTTTAAACTTTTTAAAGATTGTAAATATTACAATCAATTAACGTTTCCCACGTTTCCTTTTGCCAAGAATCTAAAAAAAAATGCATTCGATAGCATCACAACTTTATAAACCGTCCGCCGAACACATGCAAAACTGATCAATATTGTTAATCCCCAGATTGTTCTGTCACCTAATTCTTTTAATCCGTTCACATTGACGGGAAGTCAAGGGTCATACAGTGCTGTGATCACCCGGCAATAATCTCCTGAAAAGCAGCATATTCTCGCTGAAAGCAGTAAGTAAATAGTTGGACTGGACTTGATTCCATTATTTGCCGTCACAGCACGAGAGTGGAACTCAATATAGTGTGATGTACATCCCCAGGCAGCTTTAAACGATCCAGTTTATTTTGACCTTCAGTAGTCGGGGCGGAACAGAGCATCTCAAGTGATTGAGGTGAATGAAGCCCGCCGGAGACACACGGCATCAGCCTTTGTGGGAACCCGTCCTGAAACTTCCAAATGCCCTCGGGACAAAACCACCAAAAATTGATGAGCAAGGAAATGGCCAAAAACCTTTTATATTGGATCTGACTTGCTAACCTCGCTGAAAATGTAACGTGCTGTAAAAGGTTTAATTGAATCGGAGGTCGTTCACACATCTGCTTTGTAACCCGTCTTAATAAGTTCTCTCGTAAACGGCAAGTGATGGGAAAGTACACGGGGTACCGCGGCATTCCAGACGAGAGACGAAACTGCTGATCATCATAAATCTGGGCAGATTATCTCATTTCATGGGTTAATAACGATTTCACACGGCTGCACTTTTCATTAACATCAGTGACCTCACAATGTTAGACGCTATCCGTAATGAGCAGCTGTTCTGAGCGCTAACCTTCGGCTAATGGACGACGTGAAGAATAAACAAAGCTTAAAATCATCCACTTGAGGTACATTTAAAGACACTAAATGTGCTTAATGAACGGTCACATACCAATCCAGAGAAACAAATGTCCACAGGATCACTGGTTCCCGTACTGTTTCACTAGTTTGTATCTTGAATATGTCAATAAAATAAATACAAAATTAGGGCTGTTCAATGATTTAATCGCATCTAGGATAAAATTTTGTGTTTATACTTAATATACTGTATGTCTGTGTGTACTGTGCATATTCATTTAGCATTTATAAACAAACGCAGGTACACATACTGAATATATAAATGTAGGAAATATTTACATGTATTTCTTTATATTTATACAAAATGTAAATTATATATGGCATTATTTTTTTTATTTATTGTCCTGAATATATGCACGTGTGTTTGCGTGCGTATGTGTTTATAAACACTTAATGAGTATGGACTCCATACAGACATATATCATGTAAACACAAACTTTTAATCGTGATGCCGTAATTGCTATTAATCGTTGAACAGCCCTAATAAAAATATACCAAAATAAATGTCTATAATGGATCATTAGTTTGTGCAAAGACATCTGAAAATAACTGGTGGTCATATAACTAAGAACAACATCATTAACAACCGTCTCGCTTTAGAATGGTTTTCCCAAGAAATAAAACAAAACAATTAATTTGAGACACCACATTGCAACTAAGGTGATTTCTTTGAGGTTTTGGAAACGGTCACATAAACACTGCCAAACAATCCGTTTTTTAAGATCTTCACAAATCACACGTCTCTCATGTTCATCTTATAAAAGCTAGGCAACATATGCATAAAAGCTGGAAGAAAACCAGAAAACAGCCCAAGGCTAATATGCAGTGGCGGTGCAGATGTTAGAGACAGAGCGCTGAACCATTTCTTTGCACGTAGACTTATGAATGCCTTTTGATGCACTGCCTCCTAATGACTTGTTAGGAGGCATCATGCCTCTGAGATGCAGCCGTGATTTTACCCCGGGCTCGCTTGCCTTGTTATCCACACAGACACGAAAATACCTTCATCCGGGGAGTTCTGCACTGGAGCCGGCAAACGGGGTCGCCACATCTTAGTAGGTTACAACCCAGCGGATCTTGCGAGAGACCACAGGGTAAGTCCCGTTACGCCAGGGGGAAAAACAAAGCGTACAGAGGAACTGTGTTGGGCTCTCATTACAGTGAGGCGTATCGCACGCCGAAGGCCGCCAGACACAGAAGCGGACGATGCTATTATGTAGTTGCCATAAATAAATAATAAATAATGAAATATAAATGCTAAAGCCACATTGTGTGCTTCCTCTGAGCTTCTAATGAGCAGGGGATAAAAGTAATGGTTATGTTTCCAGAAACGGCTTAGAATCGTAAAAATGTTTCAGTGTTTGCGATGGTCATTAAAGCGCTGTTTTTAAAGTTAGAATATTCATACCACAAATGACTTTTGCTAAATATTTTATAAGAGCCATATTCTGTGTAATTGGTCGTATCTTCTACAAACGTATTCAGCAAAAGTTTAAAATTGGAATGTAATTCATATTCCTCTGTACGATCTGCTTTTGCATCAGTGATGGTTTGATTTTTGTACGTTTCACAACGTATGAATGCATACGAATAAGCCAACAGCAGACAATGGCAAAGATACTCCAGCGCGGCTCTCATGACGTTTGGCTTCATCACAGCCTTAAAACTGAAACATTAAAAATGCAAATGAATAGGCAAATATTTAGAGAATCTGATCATTTGAGCCGGAATAGCAGATTAACAGAATCTGGTCAGTCCATCCAGTGTCATCTGCAAAACATACAGACATATTTATTTTTATGCATAAAATCCATCAAGATCCATTTTGCCTATAATTTTGCCCTTAATGTGTACAGTAGCGCAAACAGATGGACAGCAGAATGGAATTCTTTAATAATTCAGAATGTTGATATTCTGGAGATCAGACATGAGTCCAGCTGTGACACTGGCTATAAACCGGCTGATGTCACAAAATAATATTTTGAAAGATGAAGAAAGCGTTTCCTCAACATTCCGTTAAAAACGCAAAGGTTGCATCCGAAATCGCCTACTTCCATACTATATAGTAGGCGAAAATGAGTATGTCAAAAACCTCAGTATGCAAAAAACAGTAGGCGAGAATTACCCCGGATGGTCTACTGCTTCCGCCGAGATTTGTGAGTGTGAATCGTATGGACACTTATCTATCCCATGATACCACTGGAGCTGAGCAACAGTCAAACTTCAAAAGTACATCAAATAAATATAGCGGAAAACTAATGCAGATGTCTGTTTTTAATGTAAGTGCCAATAAACAAATTGCTCATGTTTTTATCAATGCTCACGTGTAGGTTGATGTTAATATGTCATAGGTCAAAGAGCATATGTGTCACATGACCATAAAACATGGCGGACGAAGTAAGTCCCCACTCATACTATATAGAACGTACAGTTGTAACGGCCGATAGGTTCATATTCAAATTCAGTACGTACTGTCACAGTATGCCATTTCGGACGCAGCCATATAGTCTTTCAGTTAACTCACAAATGCAATCTGATGCATTATAAACCAATGATAAACAGCAGACACTGTCAGTGTTTTATCAGACGGCATGAATGCTAATGTTTAACCATTAAAAACTATGATTAGCTGATTAGCATTCACCTCGTGACATAACACCCTAAAAAAACACCCCTCCCATATCATAAACATTACTTTCACACACAGAAAACTATTTGTCATTGCTCCAGTCATTTGCATGCTTCAGTGAACGAGTGTGACATGATCATATCTCATGAATGTTTTAATCTCATTATCATTGTGACTAATGTTACTGTTTGATGGTACTTGATCACACGTAGCCGGAGAACACAAGCCCTTTTCACCTTCAATAATGATCTTTATATAATAATAATAATCTGAAACAAACATCCCGACGTTTTAGAATAAATTAACTTGACTTTCTTGACTTCTATAAATTTGAAAGAAAATGCAAAAAGTGTTTACTCATCCAAACCCTCTTGCCACGACGCCAAGGGTGTTACACGGGTGTCAGGGTGGTTTCAATGGTGTTTCAAGGGGGCCAGGGTGGATTTAAAGGTGTTGCATTTTTGGTCTAGAGTGCTGTGGGTTGTTTCAGTGGTGTTGCTAGGGTGGGTTTCGTGGGTTGTGCCAGGGTATTGTGGGTGGTTGCTAAGGTGTTTCTATGGTGCAGTGGGTGGTTGCCTGGAGGTTTTGTTCTTGCCCCCTGTATCCTTCAAGATATTTTAATCCTTAGATCCTGTACACCTCAGGTTTCAAAGCTGTTTTGATGTTCCCGGGTGAAAATGAAGCTTCATTATTTAGAAAAGTGTAAAATCAACTAGCCACACAATGTGCCGTGTCACTTTAGCACAAACAATGCGGGATTGCTGTAGCGAGCACCAGTGACTAATCATAAACCCCATTTGTCAAGTCCAAATTAATTATAGATTCATGTGGCGTTTCACAAGCTGAAATGAACAATCAATGTTTATATTGTGAGAACATTTAAGTCTGTTGGAGTCCCACTGCTCTCAGAGATGAAAAAGAGCAATATTTCTATAAACAGAGGCTCATTTAATGCTTACATAATTAGTATTTAAAGATCATGGGACGGCTCCTTTTCTTTCAAACGCTGTTCCACGCGAGGCTAAAATAACCCGATGTGAAATAACCTGTGATGTGGGTGTAAATATCTTCTTAAAACAGACACCATCAATAATGCCGAGGCTAATTTGTATGTTTTAGGAATTCGCAGATACAGTGCAAAGTTTGTTCCTTATTAACGTCCATATCAATTCGCTTCATATCAGCACACACAATTTATTTCCCAATATGAGTTTGTCTCTTCTGTTTGACACGTTTTACTGCGAGCTGCACATAACTCAATGGAGAAAGGTGCCATATTGTTGCTAGGCAACTGCTCATAAAGGACCCAGAGATTATAAGCAATGTTTGCAGATTACAAATTAGCTTCCCTTTGATGCCGTCGGCGAAATGTAGCTTGTGGCCACTGGAAGGTCAGCCAACACAACACAACGCACACATACATGTACAGTAAAACACAACATTTCATCGTTTAGAAACAACATTTATAGCTCGGTTTTTGATTGTGATTGTGTTGACATGTCAGTTGAAGAAAGTTAATACAACTAAACATTTATTAACACAATATTCAATAAAATGTTTTAAATAATTACAATGTGGTGCATATGTATTTTTTTCTTTACAAATTAATATACAGCCTATGAAAAACGAATTGACTTGATTAAAATGTTATCATTGTCATAAAATCTTTTATAAGATTTACATAGTTATGAAAAATCTCTAGTATAGGATATATTCCCTATATAATTTCATATATTTGTGTGTAATTGTGTATATATATATCCTGTCTAATGCACTTGCAAAACTTTATCACACGTGCCAATGTCATACGCCAATGGGTTGAATGTATATGATGGAAATGTCAAAACATGCATATCTTAATTGTACCACTTAAATTTGTTCATACTTGCTTTATGTAGAACCAATGTTATCAAAGTATTCATAGCTCCTAAAGCCACAGTAAATACTTTGTTTCTTATGTATACTGATAAAATAACAAATGTATTTTTATCCTTAGCTAGTTACGAAGAACTAAAAAATGATGGGAAAATAGATGGTTGGTCAAAAGGTGTCAACAAATGGTTACCTAACAAGGCTTCCACTGGTGAAAAACACTTGTATTTTTATAAATCTCTGTAGAAAGCTTTGGCTATATAACAATGACTTGTTTTCTGTTGCCCTCGGGGAATAATTGTTGAATGTAACTCTGCTGGAAATTAACATGAATTAGCATTTATTACTTGAAAAAAATCCCTGAGCAATGCAGATGGCTGGAACCTCTCGCTGGATTGCCATAAACCCAAAGGTATAAAGTCCTTTATTAAAATAAAGGCTTTAGATACTCACCCAAAACAGTCCAATACCCGAATGAATAAATACATAAAAACAAGCTGCAGTCGGGTTAAAGTATTGATAGTATCCCAAAGAAAACCTGCTACTTAAAAACCTTTTGATGATCGGTTTAAAAGCTTCGACTGGTTGCTCGATAACATTCACATTTGTGCATCTGCTAGATGCTTTAATACAACTTAAAGTGCATTCAAGAAATACATTGTTATCAGTTTGTGTGCTTTATGGGAATAACATTTGTATGTAAATAATAAGCTAGTTCTGAGTTGCTCTTCGAGTTTTGAGCCAGCTATTTTAATTCAATTTCATGTGGTAATTTTTTTTTTAAATAAGCTCTGGCAAACGAAGGACAGTGGCAAAATTACAGCTTGCAAAGAGGTCAATAAAGGAGGATTTGTGTCAGATCATTTGTGAGCCAATATACAACTTGAAAGAAGTTATAAAACTAACTAATAACGACTGTATAAAATAACAAATAAAACGTTTCTTTGCATTTATTTTGGATTTATTGGGCTTGCAGTTACTTTTCCTGTATATAACCATGCTCGTCACCCCCCACCGAAGACCATTTTTGACCCAGGAAAAACCCTGCCTGTTAACCAATTGGATTCAATTCGCCCCTCATTACAAGTGCACAGTGCCTAGATAGTAAAACACAAGTGTTAAAGCTCAAAAATGATGCTGTCTATAAACGCTTTCATCTTAACAACATAAACAAACGTTACTGCGCATGCGCACTTTTGTGACCCCGACTGAACTTCCGGTACACATTCACCAACAATAGAGCGCCTGTAGATTATTTCTGATCACAATCAAAAGAAACCGAGAAGAACAGTTACTTGGCTCAACTTTGCTCTTCAATATTTAGAATTTAGACCTCGATACCAAGCTCAACCGCTAGACCTGTCTTTAAATGCGACCAAACTACAGGACACACTTAATAAATTTTTTTATTTAGTACAATAAACATACATCAAAATTACAAACCGTTTATTTAACACAATTAAAAGACACTCAAATATTTTTATTTTGGTTTGGGGTGAAATGTGAGCAGGATTTGTTTTGGTGACCCGAGATCATCCCTCTGGTGACATTGTGAATAGTCGATCGTACAGCACAAACACTTCTATATAATACTGCCACACTGGGGGCTATAAAGTGAAGCAAACATGCAGCAGGGTATCAGGATACACTGTTATAAAAGATGGACATTTCAAAGGTTAAGGGCGAATTGCACACTCCGGACAAATGGAGGTGTAAATTAGACACCAGGGGCGAGAAAGCAGGCAACAATCTCGAGCTCATATCGGTTGGAGCGTTGTGACATGGCTCGGTTGGAGATTGATGCCTCTCTAATTGTGATTCCGAGTTTAAAGGTCATGACCTAAGGTTACGGTATGATGATTAAAAGAGCAACAATTTATCAGAAATGATGAACTGCGTCTGTCTGTGTCTGGTGTCCACTACAAAGTCAAGGCCACTGATTTCAGAAGTCAACACAATTGACTGGCCTCACACTGAACCGCAACAGAAGGTTCCTATTGACTTTTCACACTGTTAGTCTTTTGTAATATCTCTATAAAATACGCTTGTAAAATAACTGGCCTGCAGGAGCCGACATCATATCTTAAGAAAAAAGAACACCATACAACAAACCATCGGTGGTTTTCCGGTCGGCTCTAAAATATTCCATCTTGTCTCTATCCACATTGTCAAAAAAATCTGTACCATTTCAGAGTCCGATCATCTGATGACTTACGACAAATGTGTTAAATGTGTATACAAATAGTATATACTGTATATATATACATATATATATATATATATATATATATATATATATGTATATATATATGAAATATTCAAAATATACTACCAATAAATAAATAAACAATACTTGGGAGGCAAGATAAATTATTGGCCATATTAGTATCGGCCAACAAATGGTAATTTTTTATGTTATCGCTGTCTTGAGACCTGTTAGATTTGTGGCTTTTAATAAACATCTATAATTTATTAAATAAACATTATACCAGAAAAGTAAAAAAAAGAATATGTTATTTTAATATTTAGGTACTGTATATCGGCCAATGCATCTGTTATCTGCTTCCGATGATCAAGAATTATCAGATATCCTTACCAGCCAAAATATCAGTGCATCCCTAAATAAAACTAAACCGGAAATGCTTCTGAACCAGTGTTTATAGTTTACTATAACAAAATTGAGCTTAACTAAACTTAACGTCTAAACTAAAAATATCAAATAAAATGAAAAATATGCATTTTACATCATTTAAAATGTTAATAAAACTGCCAACAATAACAACAATGGTTGGGATGACTTTCAGAGCAACTGTTTTCAGACCACACTGTAAATGATGAAACATTGACATTGAATAAAAAGGGCTCGTGCATTCAAAATGTGAAACCGCAACAAACTAAATGTTTTCATCTGTTGCTCTGGATGCTAATATAGTTATTGTTATAGTTATCGCTAAAATTCTTCTTGGTGTGAAAAGGCCTTAATGCTGATGAATAAATTATCTGTCACGAGTATTATCTCACACAATAAAATAATATTTATCAAGAACATCACATAAAATATGAATATATCAGCAGACATCATTTAATAAGTCAGTGTCATTTTGATAAAGCACTCAATGTGAACAAGGTCATTTTGGCAACAGTACAGCACTACAAATGCCTTACGTCCCGGGCAGCATGCTTACTAAAAGGATTCGACACTCGTGGTTGTCACCCCTGACGACAGCTCTGCATACTACTGAACTAGAGAGCTGATTGAGACAGATCCTGAGTGTGCCGAATGTATTTCTACATCCATCACTTATCTGTTCCAACACGTGATGTAGCTGACGGCGTAAAGCCAGTGCAGAACACACTATCAATGTGCATATTAACAAACCAATCAATTCTGTGTAAATCCTTCGACAAACACATCCCTGTCATTCCAAACCATCTCCGGCTGGATACTGAATCATTCAGTGATGCCACGCTCGCGACAGATGCATCAGCAACCAACCCAGTTGTTTATTCAGTATGCAAATGGATCACTAAATATTAATTGCATGGGCTGGGATTTAAGCTGACGTGATAAATATATCATAATGTAGGGATGTGCGGTGTTTGGGGACAGTCGGCATTATAATTCCTCATCTTGCTAAATTTGTGGCACGAGTAACAATAAAACGCAGAGTGAGGGAGGAGTTCACGCATGATTCAATGCCATCACGCTCGGAGGGATCTTCTGAGTTAGCATGAATGACGTACACAATCTCAAAGATGGGAACCAAGCCAACAGAGTAGGCTGTAGGAAACGAATTCCCTTTGTTTTGGACTGTCAGCACTAGAGGGAGATGGGGTGGCGACGGACCATTTCCACCCCGAGCAACGCGTTTGCCAGGGCACGTTGAGGTGGGGTCGAAGCCGAGCCAAGATGGAAATCATTATGGCGTCTCCTCCGCTTGGACTCGGGCTGTCCCTGATCATCAAGAGAGTCATTATTATAGAAGCCAGTCGTAAGGAATTAGGCTGACATTTGGCTCTCCGCTGGAAGCTATTCAATGCATAATTACTACCGGTTTTCAGTGCTCACAGATTAGCTTTAACAAGACCTGTGATGTTTCACAGAACTACGCGTAGAGTTTGAGGAGCGTTTTGCGTCCTACCTGTATCCCTCGCGAAAATCTGCGGTACAAGGTTCTGGCAGACACGCTGTACTTCGCAAAAAATACAACAACTGAAGTTCTCATCCATTGTATTTTAAATTGATAAAAGGAACCAGTAGGTGGTGCTGACTGTGTTCCCGTAGGGAATGGTGGCACTTACATACATTAGCTTAAACCAGGACTATGCCTTAGTTGAATTAAATGCAGTTCTGGTGTGTATCTTGAGAAATATAAAGATATGTCAGGACAAGTTAGTTCAGTTTAGAAAGCTCAAACATTCATTTTAGTCTGGAACCAGGCTTGAGCCGTTGTTCATTGATACGGTACACCACGGTAGTGATAATGCACGGTAGTGCGGGCACGTCGAATCACGTGAAGAAAAATGTGCCTTATTTGTCCTTTGACTAGATAAAAGCGTAATTTGCATGCGCACTCTGGTATACTAAAAGCGCCAAAATGGCATGGATTATTGGCCATTTGCATTCCTGACAGTTGAAGAGTTAGCTTGGTCCTCTAGCTACGCTTAAGTTAGCATCTCGTAATTTAACAAATAAAATACAGTAATCGGCTAATCGTAGTTATCTAGTTAATAATGGCAGTGTGGCGGAACAAATATTTTGATTTGAAGTTGAAAAAGAAATGCAACACAATCGTATCTTGCCACAGAGTGCTGCTTATAAATGTCTATTAATCTATGTGGCAAAAAAACATGCACTATTATTGTACTGACACCATGACATATTTACAAACATTATTGTATTGACACACTGACATATATATCGACATATTACTAATGCAATATCGCCCGAGTAGGAGTGTTGTAACATCCGCTGATATAAGAGCACTATCACATGACTACGAGAGCGATATTGCATTTATACAACAATTTGACGGCACAAGTTTATACTTATTTCAAAAACCGTTGTGATACTGGTGGAATATCTCATGGCTCTCAGCCAATCGGATACGAGAACCAGAGAAAACTGTTGTATAAAGTGTGATATTACATAACTTGTGTTTGGGTCAAAGTGACCCAATGAGAGGGAATTAATTCATGACAACACTGGATTTGTCCGTACACATGTGGGACGATGCATTCGATGATAGTGGTTTGATGTCAGATTGAATGCTATTGAGGGGTTGTAATGTCCCAAGCTTCAATACAGAATCAATAACAGCCCCTGTAGAGTCGATAATTTTTATAATATTTAATATTAAGTGAAATATTAATAGAAATGAAACGTAATATATATTGTTATAGACCGATAACCAAACACAGACCGGAAGTGAACTTCGGGCCAGGGTAATGTTTACGATGAAACCGTCTATCGTAAAGAAGCTCTTGCTCAGACTGAAGAAACTACAGTATATTTCAAGCTAAATTCAAATAGATCTTTGCTAATTTCCTCACTTGCCGACAGTTATAAACTACAATCTAGGAAAATTATTTATTGTGATTATTAATATTCATTACAGAGACAGTGTCGTTTATAAAAGGCAAATAAAACAGGCTTATTAAACACGGTTTAATATTTCACCTGTCGTCGTCATAAAATGTTCTGATACTGTATATAGTGTACACACGCTCCCTGAACTCTCTGTACTGTAAGTCGCTTTGGATAAATGCGTCTGCTAAATGACTAGATGTAAATACACTGAATGACAGCTGACGCAATAATCCATTAGCGGACACTTATAAGCATGACGTGTGCTGTACAAGCCGAAATTGAACTTCTTTGAAAAAAAAGAATATGAAAGCAGGGCAAAAACAAACAAACTTGAAACCAACGCCTGCATGCGTAACGTTCCCTTCAAAGCACATTTAATGCTGGTAGGTCACCGGATGCAAACCAGCACTGATCTCAGCAGGGCTCGGTCTTATCTGTTACGGGTCGTACGTCCTCCTGAATGAAAAGTAGTCAAGAGGGCACCTGCGTTCTACCAAAGTGCATTTGCATAAGAGCATTACAGATAAGAGCGCTTGTTACAACAATTAAAAGCATCAAAGACTTTCTGATGGCTCAGTATTAACGTTTTTATTCATGATTTGTGCATCGCGAACCCTCTCAGGTGTCTTTGTGTTGTTGTAATGACATCAATTGCTCTACAAATGGCCAATAAATACTGTTTGCAGTATATATTTTAACATTTGATATCTCATTACAGTTGCTCTAGTTTCTAGCTTTGATAGACAAACAAGCCTAATCTTTTTCAAATAATAAAAAACGATGGCTTTAAATGCGAGTTCTGTAAAAGCAAAACATTTGATTCTTTCTCTACTGTAAATACACTTCAGTGTTTATAGTTGTGAAATATACAAGGTTATCTTTTTTCCTTAGCAACATGTTTGAACTTGAAAGGAGAAATATCAGTCAAAAGATGAATATTTCTTTCAGAGGAGGTCAAACGAAACATGACATTCTGCCTGAAGCTACGTCTGAAAAGAGACGAGATAGATATCGCCTACATGTTTACGTTTAAACTATAAAAAGTTGATAAAAAACTGATTTCTATAACCTCTTTCGCACACGTAAGCTCACAATATTGTTATACGGGTATGTGAGAGAAGCACTGACAGGGAAAGTGCTTTAATAGTTTCCGCTCACAGAGATGTGACTACACATCCTCTGAAGTCATGAGAGAGGAGTCGAGCGGTCACACAGCGGCCGCGGACACAAGAGACAATCAGTGGTTCTGCACCAGCAGCTTAACATTCGCCTCATGTCCGGCGTTCAAGCAAATCGATGTCGGCCAAAAGTGTGACTGTCCTTGGGATTTCACAGGATTAAGACTGCCAATCTTTACAGCCAAAACAATTCATTCCATTTCACTTTAAGGTCTCATGTTCAAAGGACAGTGGTACAGTCTGAGGTCTAAGCTTTATTTTACTTCCTTCCTAGACATTTTAAAATAAACAGTGTCTAACGTTTAACATATAGCACGTATTAGACAACATAGCCCTATCCGAGTCTTTAGAGCTCGGCCCATTAAAAAGAGAAATCAGTCTAGATGAGATCCATTTCAATTATTTCTCCTAGAAATTCTACCAAATGTCTCCACTGGAGTTTCAAAAGAGATCTCATCTAGATTTTTGTAGCAGAAAAATCTGATTCAGAATGATATTTTTTACAGAACCTTTAACCAGAAGGTTCCTTTGGATCCAAAAACAGGCATTTTTCTTCGGTCCACTGTTATCATATCACACAGACACAAATATAAGGCACATCGTGAATAGATTCTCTAAAAATAAACAGCAATTTGTCAAATTATTTCCGGGCCATTAATTTTTGGGATTCAGGTCTATCCAAAGCGTGTAGACACAGCTGTGCACTTGGAGGATTTGTCATGCAATAAATGCACGCTCTCACGAGAGGCTAAACCGGGAAAGCGAGCACGCTTGGACGTCAAGCACCGTTCTCAAACAGGTTTTAAATGCCAAAGGCTACACGTCACCTCCAAAACACACATTCGGCAACTCAACGCCTTGATTTCACGCGCTTTCGTTCATCCATGAAAAGTTCGAACCCCATGTTGCGAGTAAACAAACAATGCACGGATAACAGTTGCAGATACATACATGGCATCACAAACACGCAAACACTCGACACCGCCGGTCTCATGGCTGGGTTTGATTTATCTTATGACTTTTAGCTTTCGCAATGGGAGCTTCTTACACCAGCTCAGCAAATTGACTGGCCTAAAGCGACGTCTCTCATCTGTTCTGTTACAGGATTTGTTTATCTACGAGTTCAATGATAACTCTAGGATGTTCTGGGATCTGAGAACACATAAATCTAGCAGCCAAAAAAACAAAATCCTCAAAAATGCCAGTGACTGGGGATAAGACACATCTGAGACGCTTAGAATACATACAGACTTACTATACTACAGCCGGGGTGAAGAACATTTACATTTACCCATTTGGCAGAGGCTTTTATCTAAAGCATTGCACATTTGTTTCTGACTGTGTGCAATCCCCTGGGATCCAACACATGACCTTGGTGTTGCTAGCGCCATTCTCCAACCACAGAGCAACAGGAAAGCTTTCAAATATTATGATATACTGTATTTGCTCATGCAAGATCAAATTTAGCAGCATATTGAATGTTTTTGTAATTCAAATGCAGTTTTTATTTTTAGGTTTCAGTATCATCTCTTTTTAGTATATGGCGAGACGGCTAGTACATTTCAGTATACGGGCGGGGCTTTGCCGTTGCATTTTTAATAACAGGCCTCATCACAGCGTGACATGTCAAATAACGATGTTTTTAAAAAAAAATTGTTTACAAAGTGAATTAAAGGCAGGGTGGGTGATCCTGTCCAGAAACATTTTGTGTCATGCTGGTTAGAAATCTCTTTACATCCTGATAGCAATCAAATCAAGAAGTATAGTGGCCAAGTAATATTTTTATTATTATATATCATCTGTGAAAGGCGTAGGACCAAAAAATGTTCTGGCCGAACGCTGTGACTGGTCATGTGTACATTTTACAAACCACTGCGCAACCTGTTCACGCAGACGTCATCAGAGGCGCGGCGGCGCGTCACGTCCACGTGTCAATGTAGGGAGAATGGCGGACAATCAAACTTTCCTGCGGAACCGATAACAAGTAAAAAAATCTTTTTTTTTAAAAAGCAGGGACGAAAAAACAAGGAAAAACTCAAATTAACATCGGTTCAGCTTTTACAGGATGAAGACAGCCCCCTGACAATACTACTGCATGGTTGCTCTCGTTCTTTTGGAGAGGTATGTACATGCTTCGAGAGGATTTCCATGGGTTTAGTTTGTAATATTTTAATTACAAATTTCCAAGCAGCATTTTTGAACAAACGTCAACAAATTAGCGGCAAAACAAGATATAACTCAACTTTGTTGTACCTTCCCTGAAAGTAAACCGGGCGACCCGGCTTTGATTGCTTTACTTCATTTATTTATTAGAAATTATTTTTCTCAAGCAGTCTAACATGATCACACGGACTCTATAATCTTTAATTTGGTTAATGGAGTTCATAAGCAAGCAGCACAACTGATCTGAACGTGTTTTGGGGAGTGTTGTGGGAGTACACTATCTTAATCTGAGTAATACCACTTCCACCTGCATAATGAAATTTGGTCGTGCGAGGCGTTCACCTCCTGGTGAGGGGAGGAAAAAAAATAATTGGGACATCACCACCTTGTTAACTTATTTCTTAGACTTCGTACTAAATAAGTTTCTCATTTGAAATTTGCATTAATTATCTGGCGGCCGCAATGAAATAGAGATTAACTTAAGCAGAGGGGATAAATTAAAAGAAGCCGAACGGGAGAGAGAGATAGAGACAAAAAGGGCTGGATTTATGTTGCTCGGCAACCGTTAATGTGAGATTCATATGCAAAGGTTTATTTCAGGGAGGTCTATTGGAATTCCACCGACAGACATCAATTAATCTTCAGCTCATTTATCTCGGCACATTTAACTGCAAAGAGTGATAAGAAAACCAAAGATATTAGAAATAATGTCTTTATATGTGAATGACCAGCGGAACGATCTGTCAGTAACTGATGATGTACATCATGTTGACCGCTGCTAATATCACTGAAGTTCATTATAAAAGACATAATAATAATGTAGAATTACAACTAAAATGTTTAGATAATTGGTAAAAGAATAGTTATATTTGATTGTGTTGCAATGACCAAGGACAAACAGTATAAAGGTTTTAGTGTGTGACATTAATACAAAAATGTTTTTTAAAGTAATTTTCAATTTTCGTCCAAGTTGATCCTGAATTTTCGGTATCGGCCCAGAATTTTCATATTCAATGCATACAAATATTATTAAGACTTTTTTGTAATGAGAAAAAATGTTCATTTTTAAACGGCACATCTGCAGTTTTATTCTCATAGAAAACCACCAAACTAATTTGTGTTTGCACTTTGCAAATGTCACTTGTTTTGATATTTTCTTATCCAATGCAATGACACTGTTTAAAAAAACTGTTTTTTGGTCACAGTGTAAACAAAGACCTCTGCTGGAAACAGTTTGTGCTTGTTTAGATGCGTTTAAAATAAATCACCCTGGTCGACTGCATGCGGGCATACGTGTCTGATCCAGGGCCACTGCTCACATATTGTGTTGGACACTGACATGGCTGCCTCAGGACAGTAAACACTGATATCAGACTAGTGTTTGAACAGATTGACCCACACTTTATAAGAGTGACCTACAAAACTGCTTTGGGGCTTAAAGTTCACCTACATCATACTGAGCTTATAATCATTTTTCTTTGTGGCCCCTTATTCTAATATAAAGCACTTTATTCATCTTTAACACTTGGTCAGACTAAGAACAATAATTCCTGGTAATCAAAATTGACAATGTGTCATGAAGAGCCATGTTTAATAGAACGAATTAAAAAGAAAAACTGTCCTGATAACATATCCATACAAAAATGTATATGGACATTTTTTATTTTCATTCACCTACTTTACACAGTGTAGAGAGATACGCTGGACGAGCGCCTCGACTCCCGGCTCTCATCCCACATCTCTCACTACACAAAGTAAATGAAAAATTAAAAACATGTCTGCTGTATTTCATTTCCTCACAAAAAAACATCTGTTCTCATCTTTAAAAAAACAATTGCAGGTCATCACATAAATAGACAGCTAAGTGAAAAAGGACATGAACGTTATATAGTCTAAATTAGTCCTTTAATAGTTCTGCAGTTTCAATGCTTTACTATACAGAAGTAAATACATTTTACCGTTAAAGTAAACTGCAGTAAAATGATTGTGTTTATTTGAACCTTACTTTAGTAAAAATTGAAGTATACTATAGTATTTACAACAGTTAACACATTTACAACAAGGTCATTATTTTATCATCCGGTTCAAATTAAGAGGACTTTTATTTTAAAGGATCTTTGCGAAGATGCTTGAGCTTCAGTGTGTTTGACAGTAGCTTCACTCAAACCATCAAACACTCGTAAAATAAACTCAGAACAACTCTGTGGTGTTCATATCCTCGTATAGTATGATGCTGACGAATGTAACATGTTCAAGTATGCAGCTAAAAACCAAAATCATTGGTGAATGTGGTATTCAACAGTCATACAAAAATAACGAAACAATGCAAATGTAATGTTCTAAAAATAGACTTCATTAAAAATGAAATTTCTTATTTATTCCTGACTTAGGGACCTCATGATGTTCTCAACAGGTTCTGTGAGATTTAGGCGTGTATCAGAAGCAAAATCTGTCTAATGATTCAATATCATTAACCATCAGTGACTTGTCTTGATTTTTTTCACAACTTTCCAGACAGCCTGCGTTTTGAAATGGCTTCTGTGTTCTCCGCCAGCGTACAAAGCGTGTGCTCGCACAGTAATAGTTCACCCCATCAAAGAAGATTGAACGTTCCATCTGCAAAATTAATTCTCCATTCGCTGCTCAGTCGTCTGTGAACTGGGGCTATTAGGCGCTTGGCAAAGTTGGCTTGAAGGGTCCTTTAGCTCACAGGCCAACATGTGAGGTGAAAGGTAGATGGTTGAAGGTCAGAACATGTAGAAAGCAAGTGCGCCGTTTTCTTTTGAAAGGGAAAAAAAAGAGCAACATGCATAATCTAATCATTCTGATGTCTATTTTTAACCTTGTTTAGAATTCACATGGCACATGTTATAGAAACGGGTAAATACCACCAAATCACGTGCAAAGCCACAGCCATCAATCACATCTGCATCAAGGCTTTACGTAAGCCTCCAAAACAAGTTACGATGCATAAAATAAGATTAGTTATGTCAAAAATAAACCTAGTTTTTCAGTATGTAAAGATCATATAAGTGTGATGTCACTTAAACAAATACATATGCATATATACCGTTTGGCATATCACTGTAAAAATTAATGCTTTGACTTTATCATGGTTTTAAAGTAAATTAAATTGAAGAGATTTTAAATCAACTTAACATGGACATGTTTTATTGCGTTTATACAAATATATGAGTTCACTAGACTTTATTTACTTTACTAAATGATGTAGCACAAGTTTAATCAACCTACAGTGATCGTGTAGGATGTGCTTATATTTTTATGAACCTTAATGTTCATATAGCATGAAGTATTTAGGGCTGTCAAACAATTAATCGCGATTCATCACATCCAGAATTAAAGTTTGTGTTTACATAATAAATGTCTGGTTACTGTGCATATTAATTTGTCATTTTTAAACAAAAAAAGCAACTATTTAAGTAAAATATAAAAATGAATAAAAGTTCAATCATTAGTAACTTTAAATAAATATATCTAAATAGGCCTATCTACAGTATACATGTGCTGTATGTATATGTTTTTATGTTTATGAATAATAAATTAATATGTTCAGTACACAGACATATATAATGTTAATGCAAACCTTTATTCTGTATGCTATTAATCACTATTAATGGTTTGACGATTAATGTTATTATGACAAACAGAATTGAAGTTATGAATGACTGATTTGATATCTGCCATTGAACGATTCTCCACAGAAGCACACAACATACAGCATTTGTGATTTCCTTATCATGGTAAGAAATAGATGTGTTGAACAGGGTCTATGCTTACCGAAGCAAACACGAAAATAACCTGAACGGTAACGTCCCAGAAAATGACTATTCACAACAAAACAACATCAATAATACTAAATATATCTTAAATCTCTTTATACGTCTTATAAGCAGCTATATACAGTAAATGCCCCAAAAGTGCTTACTGTGAAAAGCATGAATAATCAAACTTTCCAGGTGCAAAGGCTTATGGGTATTCCTCACAGCATTTGTACAGATAATATGAAGTTCATTGCTCATGTAATGTATGTTATGTATACTTCATTTTAACTGTAGTTTGTATGGCTGGGTTTTGCGACCAATTTGGCTATTAGATTAGATTCTTATTTATATGGTTTCGATTCAATATCGATTAGTTATCAGTACTTAGATAAAAATGCTAGATTTGCAGTCATGGAATCCACAGTTAAGTATATATGTTGGTAACTGAAACTCTCCTTCTCAGCTACATAAGTGAAATACACATACGCATTAACAGGAGGGCTGGGTCAAATATATAGTTTCTTCGATTTTAATCGATCTTCAATTTAACGAAAATATAGATTGGAGAAATCTGTCTTAATGCGTCTCGCATGCATCTTATCTCGAGCTTTTCTTGCCTGATATATTTTTTGAGGAATTTGAGTTAAGCTTTTTAAGTAGAAACTACTTAATATGGTTGTTGAGACAACAAATCACTTTGTAGATACTGTCCACTTATCATTGCTCATTTATATCCTTTCATCTTTTGTGGTGACTTTGTGATCTTAATGCCTTCAGATCTAATATCCACACGGGCTATTCCTGAAGCTTTTAAGCCCATCATCTGTGACTGCCACTAATAGCAGCGATCTGCCAAACCCAATCATGATGCCTCGAGATGGGCTTTTTACCACAGATGTATCTTGGCATGGAGTTATCCATGACTCAAAGACATCTTCAGACCCTATGAGGTAAACATGGTTCTTGTTGGCTGAGAGACAATTCAGACAAGCATTATATATATTATATATTTAGAAATAACCTTTTTTCCACAACAAATGCCTTAAAGCCACAATATGTACATTTGGACCGCAAGATGGTGCACTTTGGAAAAAACAACAAAACAAATAAAATTCCATAATAACAGAACAGCAGATGCTGCGTCCCAGATGCTGTATAAGCACTTCTGCATTTGCGTGTTGCTATAGTTTCTACAATCTGAAACTGAGGGTTGTGCGGAGCAGGATACAAGAGAGACAAGGGACGGACATTTTTTTAAATAGGAATTTCTCTGGATTTGCACATTCTTGGGAACATTTGGGATCATGTAAGTACACAACTGCATGAAATATATACTGTATCTTTGTGCAAGTGATTTTTTGATATTTCATAACAAAATTCTTCCATATTGTGGCTTTAAAAGGAAAGATTGTTTGGATGTTAAAGGTTATTTATGGAACTATTCAGACTTTTATTAAGAGTGTTAGCTGGAAGTTCTGTACAACATTATTACCAAAATTAAATGTACAAAATGCTTAATAAGGTTACCCACATATTTCATGATCTTTAGTTAGATAGTTAGGTAAATTAAGCTTTTAAGTTTGTCTTTCATTTAAAGATCTAAATCACTTTGGATAAAAGTATCTGCTAAATTTGGTAAATGTAAACATATCACTTTGACACATCAAAAACAGATTAAAAGATGAAATGATTATAACTGTTCATGCTTTTCCCCCCAAGTCACATCAGTGGATCTTTTAAAGACAGATTTCGAAGTGTCAAAGTGATTCATTGTTCATACAGAGCGAGACCACTTGAAGGCAACTGAGGTCATTTATCACACCCCACCATGTCATGTGATATCCCTGACCAGACAAATTCCATTTCCTTAGAAAAACTGTCCTCATTTTTTCATCCGCCAATCACATCCGAGGTCATGACCTGGTATCTTAAACACGCTATCATCATTAAGCTGACTCTTATCATTTCAATATGAGATGCGAGACGGATTACACAACAACTATTGATTCACGATACTAAAGTGCTTGTGAAACAAGTGTCAAGGTCTGTGTGCTTAACACACAGATGTGGATTTTCATTTCCTCTCCGAGGAGCATTTCTGGTAATTTCGAACACGATAACATACAACGAATGTCATTAAGCTCCGCCGCATTGATTCCCATCTTGATTTTCGACCCTTTAAAAGTGTCCTCCTGAGATTAAAATGACAGAATCACCTACGATCAATGAGGGCTTCCGTGTAAAATACCAGCATCGCTATCGACGGGAATATCTTCTGCATCGCAGAAAGAGAGGAAACACTTTGAATTGATTTTTGCCCATTTCATTCCAAGCAAAATGAAGCCGGCCCTGACATTAAAAGGTCAATTGTCCCTTAAAAACGACATAAAAAACACATTACGGAATTCAAAAATCAGCATCATCAGTATTAAAGTCGGTATAAAAATGGCACACACATCAAGTGGTTGCTAAGGAGCCGTAACATGTTGCTAGGTGATCTCGTTGAAAAGCAACACCACATCTAGACATATCGTTATTAGAAAAAAACACAGTTTAAATTAAGATTAGAAAAAGCGGATCATTCTCAAACATAGAAATGATTATACAAATGAACAACCTCGTAAAATAGTTAGGAATTTCTGTGAGACATATTGGGATTGTTTAAACATCTCTAAGTACCAACAATACTAATAGCGATGCTTGCCTTAGCGAGATTACAGTACTTATAGACTGAAGCTAAAGTGGATTTAACCTCATTGCACATAAAAAATTGCAAAGACAGCGTAACTTGCGGGACCAGTTCTGAGCCCAATCAGTTCAATTGGATGCTTTGTCGGAGCGCATCGCTAAAAGGCCACAATCAGTTTTGAGAGGTCGGCTCGATTGAGGCAGGCAGTGCTGGTATTTCAGACGGTCATTTCTCTCTCGAAATGGAAATTGCACGCAGCCGTATTCCCCAAAGCCCAGCACACGGAGACAATTACCTTATTGGGTTAGAAGCTGTAATGGCCTCTGAAGGGCAAGAGAAATTACATCTCACACTCTCATGCTGTTGGATTAAAACAATGCAATGGTAAATGATTGGGGTTTCCCATTACTCTTGCTCCTCGCGCCTGCAGAATGTTTGCAAAGCATTACGCTGTCCTTCCATGGCACGCAATAACAAATAGTTGAAATGACGTCAATTTAAAAATGTATGGTTTTCACTTTAAAAGGTTGGATCACCTTAAACTGTTAAAAAGTAACAAAAAGTTTCTGTTACAGACTACTTCGTCATCACAAATAGTAATAAGAAGTGCCTTCCCATCGAAGAACAGGACAGCTGGGAAAATTGTGAGAACTACAAAAACAACTCTGAATTGGGACATCTTTCTGGATGCTTTTGCTTCAATTGTTATAAACTAGAAGGTATTTTAAACCACTTGTGGAAAAACTCCACGTGTACCAGAGGAAGAAAGTTGTGAAGAGCCAGCTGTAGCGATGGAAACCATATTAAATGTTCTGAATAAAAACAGCAGACTCGGCTTCAGTCGGCACGGATCGCCCACAGATCACCTAATGCACATTGCACAAAGAAACGGCAGCAGCTTCCAATCTAAAATACAGCTATACAACATCCAAGAGTCAGCGTGGACGTGCAACAAAAAATCATTTGTGTAATGAGCTCTTCTGAGACATTCAGCTAATGCATCACATCTGAAAACCGGAACCACGGGACTAACCTTTCATTACTGCTTACATTTTATTGAGTTTTTCAGTTTCACACACCCCTAAAAATCACTTGACAGTCAGACAACCGCACGTTCTGAATTACACCTGTCTCAATACTATACTTATTTACATTTACATTTAGTCATTTGGCAGACGCTTTTATCCAAAGCGACTTACAGATGAGGAAACATTGGAAGCAATTATAACAATATAGGCAATTAAAACTAGGTCCATTAAAAGCTAGTGTAACCGGTCCCACTCGCCCCGCTCTCCGCGGGCTTCGAACCGACGTCGGTCCGAATGGGAGACAGGCGCTCTAACGAGGAGGCTAAAGACCGCAGTCTCTAGCATCTGTCACTAGAGCGTTTCTGTTGGGGAGTGAGGTTTACGCGCAGCTCTTCACTAGCTTGCACCCGTTACACTAGCACAGTATACAAAGCTAAGAATAGTGAGGTTAGTATATATTTTTTTATACAGTATACTTATACAGTATGTATGCTACATATTTCATTATGTCAAGTTTGTTCTCACGTCTCAATGTTTGTACTTATGTTCTTACAGTACAGCTGCTATGCAACAATTCAAAATAAAGTAAAAAGTGCTATAATAATACAGTTAACTTAGAAAGACACATTATTTTTTGCTGTCAAAATGGGCAGATTTTGTACGGAGTGAGATTTATTCAGAACGAAAGAGACTCAATCTGCACAGGAGGATTTATGCCAAAAATAAATATAGAAATCTCAGTTGGGTAAGATTTTGAAGGGAGATGAGACAGAGCTTTTAAGACAAAATCTAAATTAAAATAGAAATAAGCGGTATTATCCTACTGGCAACCAATGAAAATACCATAGTACAATTTAGTATTTTAACTGGAGTAAACTGTAGTTAAATTCTAGGATACTGAAGTCAATAAAATACTCCATCATTTACTTTAGTATTAATTATAGTAAATTGTGGTAAAATCCTAAGGCAACAATATACAGTATTATAGTATAATATACAAAAATTTACAATGGTTTAATGTAGCATTTTTCATGTCAGAACAGTCAGTGCATACTGTGAGTATTTTCATTTACACATTTGGCAGACGCTTTAACCACATTATACTATACAATTGGTTTTGAGTCCGTGCAATCCTTGGGATCGACTCCTTGGTGTTGCTAGCGACATACTCTAACCACTTTTTACTGCAGGACGGGGTGTTTTGGTAAAATACAATACTGTAACATTAATAATAATAATAATTTGTTTCATTTTTATAGAGGTCTTCTGGGCTCTTAAATTACTGTACTTTGAAGGACAGAATCTCCTCAACCACCACCAATGTGCAGCATCCACCTGGATGATGCGATGGCAGCCATCTTGCACCGGAACACCCACCACACACCAGCTTAAAGGTGAAGAGGAGACAGAATTACGAAACCAATCTGTAAATGTGGGGATGATTAGGAGGCCATGATGTATATAGGCGAATGGGCGAATTTGGTCAAGGTTACACCCCTACTCTTATTCGAAGGACATTTTGGGATTTTTTATGACCACATAGAGTCAGGACCTCGGTTTAACGTCTCATCTGAAGGACATTACAAGACGTCTTTATCTGAAGGACATTAAAAGACGTCTTTATCCGAAGGACAATACGAGACGTCTTTATCCAAAGGACATTACGAGACATCTTATCCGATAGACATTACAAGAGTTTCAATGTCCAAAAAAGTGATCTTGAACTGAGTATTGTTTCATTGTCCTCCTAAAAATTTTACTTTCTTCAATGTCAAACGAACAGGCCAGAACAAAAGGACTTGATGTACTACTGCGGTTCAATCAAAGCCTTGATCTCCATTCCACTGTGAGTTCATTCTATTGTTTGAAAATTACAGTGCACCAAAACATGATCCTCCAAAACCTGGAACAAATCTACCTACGAGGATGGGTTGCCAAATTTTACACCCGCCACTGTGGACGAAGCAGAATGCCAGAGGTCAGAATGGAGTCTGAATAGTTTACGGTACAAGACTGGCTGTATATTTTGTGGCATCCTGTTGGAGACTATTATTTTCAAAAACGGATGTGGTATTAACTTGGTTTTGCAGTTTTATACAAAAATCCACTCTACTTTTCATAGAAATATCCAAATATTGATGGGATTGAGACAAGGTTGACCTACAATAAGTTTAAAAAGCCACAAATTTTTAACTTTGAAACTTTCAAGATCTCGTCTGAAGAAACCAGCCTTATCTCAAAAGAATTTGTGACTATTTTACGAGGTGGTAACGCTGTAAAAAACAACGTACAATTACAAGAGAAATGCTGCTAAAGCAAGCACAGCGTAAAGATCTTATTTGTTGTTTTTCTAAATAAAATAGATGTGTTGTACATCAGACCCGACTGTAGCAATAATAACACTGATGGAATGTTTTTAAAGAACTGTCTATCATCTTAAGGACAGTATTGAGCGGCAAAGACAACATCAACATGAAGACCATCACACCAAAAATCTCTTGCCAACACCGGTGATTCACAGACAATAACAGCAGAAATCACAAAAGGGAATAAAAAGAATTATAATTGATCTGTGCATTATTAAGCGCACTATGTTGCCTAAAACCAAACATTGAGGAGTTTCTCTCTTGATGATATCCATCAACGTGTGCTTTATTACACGTCTGAGAGCATTTCATTTTACATCGCCAGCAAAAT
This sequence comes from Barbatula barbatula, assembly GCF_947034865.1. Lineage (NCBI taxonomy): Eukaryota > Metazoa > Chordata > Actinopteri > Cypriniformes > Nemacheilidae > Barbatula > Barbatula barbatula. Next base: position 1,006,354 of record NC_136771.1, on the reverse strand, counting down.
ATAAATCATGTTTTCTGGTATGAGTGACAAAAAGGGACAGAAGAGAAAATATATCCTTCTGGGTATGTATTGATCATAGACAAGTGTCAGCAATTGCTTTTTTGACTTTCTGAGAACACATCAACAAACATGTATGAACTTTGGTTTTGTCAAACTAATATTGATGTACTAACTTTCTGTTGGGAAGAAAAAGAAGAGTTTGAAGTGAGTTGGTTAAACTGCATTTAAAGATAACAGTACAAACTCAAAACTAAACTGTTTGAGATTCAGCTCAGGTTAAAACATTAAAGAAAACAATTTCCAATGTTTTGCATTTTAAGAACTAAGAGATAATCATATTCAAGACAGAACATCTACTAAGACTGAGAGTGACAATATCTAAATAAAAACGATAGAAATAAAGCTTGTGTGTATTGTTAAGTGTTTTGGATTAATGAGTCTTTCAGCATCATTTAGATCCAAGGGGGTAATTATGAGTTTCAAGAGAGAACGACAACCCCTTCCCCGATTATGGGTTAATAAGTAATTTGAGTAGTATTGTAATCACACACACATTGTTGTTTTATTCAAGGAAACTCGTACCTGGACATCTGGCTCTTTATCTTGTGTGATGGGCTGATTCGTTTCAAAGTATGGCCTGGCGATCTTCCCAAAAAAGCATATCACGATCTTCCTAACAAAGAATCTCGATCCACGATCTGAATTCAAACTATTCACTTTTTTTGCACATAGCGCAAGTATCATCTTTAAAAAAGGTGATCATGATCCTCTCAATTCCGTTGATAGGGTGGATTGAGTATGTCTTCAATATCAATTTCCCACCCCTATTTCAAAGTGCAATGAAAAGTGTTTTAGTAGAAATTAATTAAAATATGGCTCATATAATATATTATCTCATATAAAATGGCTGTGGTTACTTCAGACACTTCTTGTGTACTTTATGTTGCCAAAGATGCCTCTACTATTTTGGATCGGGGTTGATAAGGATCGTTTTGTTGAATCGAGTATCCGACTCACAAACAAATCCGATCCTGTGCGTTAGCCGCAGCTCATGAAGCTTCAAAACCTGTTATGAAACCACCGTATAAGCGCTATATTCCATGTCTTTCTTATGTCATTCGATGTATGGTTCAATTCAATGTAAATGTAGATGCATTTGAGAGCAGAATTTTAAGAGGCCCTAACATGTGATCTGATTACATGCTTACCAAATTCCAAGTTTTTTCAATTGATTCTGTCGATTTATTCTTGAATATTCTTAACGTTTGCTTTTAAAGCTTTCATGATTACATACCGGTTTTGTACTACAATAGTGGATGAATGCTAAGCAGGGCTCAATGCTAAGCTTTTTTCTACTGGCCCGGTTGGGCAAGTGATTCCAATTTTCACTGGCCCAACGACAAAAAGTTTGAAATAATATCTAGTTATTTGTTTGTTGTTGTTGTTTTTAACCTATGTAATCTTAATAAATAAAGGCATCATTTTGTGTCGATATGTCAGTTTAAGAGTAAGAGGTGAAAGAGATCTCAGAATTCAGTATTTTGTGTGTTGTCTGATGCGTGCATATGTCAAACAGCACGCGAGTACCAGATCCAATCCTCTTTTGCATCTTATTGGCAATATTTAAATAGGCAAGTCGTAAAAAGTACAGATTTTAATTTTCCATGACGATAAAGCACTGGTTCAATCGGGCAAGTGACAGTTCTCTTAACTGGCCCGAGGATCTCCCATGCTACCCCCGGGCCATCGGGCCAGTGCTTTATGTCCAGTCCTGCTAAGTCTACGGTTTTAAGGCGAATTCAAAGTGAACTCACACTTTGCAAAAGTAGATCAGCTGATATAAAAATTTTACATGTATCACTCTCTCGAAAAACCTGTTTCAGTCATTCCATGTATCATTACAATATATTTACAATGCGCTAGAAATATACCAGTAACCGAGGAGCAGATTAATCCTACAGTATTTGAGACACAAATCTCCATCGCTGTTAACAGGTGCACCGAGACCATGGGACCTCTGAGACCTTTTACAAATGAGTTTCGATACTAAATTAAAGTGAAGCACAAATGCCGGCTGTAAATCTCTTGTCAAGCCCTTAATAGTATCACCTAGAGCAATAACAAACTCCACCAGTAATGAGACCAAAAAGACATCAGTGAATTTCACTACTTGCACAATTTAGCTGGAATTAACCCCACGGCTCAGATCTACTTCACAGTGATACCATGAATCACCATTTTCCATGAAACGTTTCATTTCTCTGCTACAGGAGCTCTTTAAAATTCTTTCAGTATTTCAAGAACATCTAAACAATATAAATGTCCTGCCTTATTTCAAATGAATTCGTTATACGGGAGACATTATTACAAAATTTGTACAATATAAATCATATAAAAACAATAATCAAGCCCGACTCTTAAACCTAACCATCACTGGTGCAAAAGTAAATTGTACAAATGTTTATGAATTAGCCAACTCATAAAAGTTACAAAATGCTGTGAGCTTGTGCAAAAATATAAGGCAATTTACACACTTTTAAATGTTGAATAATAAAATAGATTAATTGTTTCTTATGCGGAAAAGATAAAGCTCTGGCACCTTTACTTTGCTCTATTTTATCATCTCATGCAATGATATTCAGTCATGTTTAGGCGTATCTTAAGTGTTTTAAACTCACTGTTCAAGACCATAAATAATGATATAATTTTGTCTTGTAAGAGACAACCTTGTGAGTCTTTGATATGTAATAAAAGCGAAAATAGGTCACTTTCATATGAAATAAAAGCATAATCCCTGCATGAAAAGATCTAAAGAGAGTTCAGAAAACAAACCTGCTGTGTCAGGATTTCACATGACTTACAAATAAGTTTGTCCCATTAAAATCAGGACATAACAGATCAATCAATATAAATCAGTTTTCCACACTAAGTATGGTTTAAATATTTAACAGGAGCGAACGTGGTTCCATTAAAACGTTTTCAAAGCATCAAATCTGTATTTGATCAAGAGATGTTTTGTGTGCCAGATTCAAAAGACAGTCCATGCTACACATCCGCGGCAAGGACAAAATGACTTGGACAGCGATACCTTTTAATATGACTGGCAGCAGGAACAGGCAGTACGTGTTTATGTAAAACAGATTTCATAAGGAGCCTGCATCTCATTTGATGTGCATTAGTTGTTTGTGAAAACAAGGGTTTGTTAATCTCACAGAATGGAGCGATCACATTGTGCCTCCAGATGTGCAAGGTGTTTCGTAAAAGAGCCAAAGGGATGTTTAACAGCATTCGTCAGCTGTGAGCTAAAACACCAGACGGATCATTCAGGGCCAATCCTGGAGGCTTTGTGCCGTGTCCTGCTACAACCGTGGGTTCAATTGGAGGAGAAGGATCCGGAAAGCTTGTGTACCACATTTGATTGAATAAAAGAAAATGTTTGGCAAACTATTCCACCAATACATGTAGTTCAATTGATAAACCCTTGTGTTAGCAACGCAAATGAGTTCAATCCCAGGTCAGACATGCATACAAATACTGAATGCACTACACGCAAGTCATTTGGGGAAAATGTGTCTGCTAAATAAATATTTTGTTCAGTTTATTTTCACATTGTCCCACTTATCTCCTGCTTTCAATATAGTCTACGTTTAAACGGAAACTAATCGCTTTATAAACCATTTGGCCTGGGGAAACTGCATTCATTTAGCAGATTTTATGAAACGCATTTGGATTTATGGAATACAGAGTTTGGGTATTGCTGCTATAAAAAGATTGAGACTTACGAAATAAAAAAGGTTTGTCCCTTTCTAGCCCTTTTACAAAATGTAATATAACTCGAAGAGGTCCACAGAAAGTGTCTGTATCGTTTCAGCTCAAACCTGTGAAAAAACCGGGCTGTTTTGGTGCGTCGCTTTAAATGCAAATGTGCTGCTCCGCCCCTTTCCCTGAGACCGCTGAGGGCTTTGCGAGCCGTTGCTTGCAGGTCCAAGAAAACTTAGGAGAATAGTCATATAAAGCCAATGAGAAACCCTTCTTATCTCTAAACACCAAACTAATTGTTTTGTTTGAGTGAGAGTACAAGACAAACACGGTATTTGTTTGAAAACTGAGCACGCTGTTCTGAATGAATGCAAATGTGCGTTACATCTTTAAAACATTGCTCTTATAAGTGAAAGTTAACATGATAAACGCATCATATCTATTAAATCTGAAAACATGTGATCTATGAGCGAATGGACAAACGCATCATGTCTTCTTTTCAATGTACAAGTGACATAGACTGACAACACAGAGGAGAATATATCCATTAAAGTTTGTATTTTGGTTTGTTTTTCGCACATAAAACATTCTCGTCACTTCACAAAAATTCAACTGATCCACTATGAGCGGATGGACCAATTTAGTCTTAGTGCTTTTCTGGACCTTCACATCAACTGACACAATGATGTTTATGAGGAGGCCTTGAAATCCCTCGGATGTCTCCTAAATATCTTCATTTGTGCTTCGAAAACGCTGGAAGTTCTCTAAACGTGTTTAACGTCGTGTGGGTGAGTAAGTAGATTTCTGGGTGAACTTACCCTTTAAAAAGATGGTCATCGAATTTAAATCGGCTTTCATTATTTCTCAAATTAAGGCTAGTCAGAAATTAGATCTAGTACGTGTCACAAGGAGAGTTAATGAGATATTATTATAGAGTCCTTTGCTCTTTCTTCAACACACTGTATTAATAAACATGTTTAACATATATACGTCATTACTGGATGTTAAACATTAATTCATGAGCATCAGAGGAACTGTTGAATCTACTTTGGCAAAGATTAATCTAGCCTGTTTTTAAAAATGAAACGATAGAATATAATGGATATTCATGCTCCACTACTTTTTAATCTAGACGCGGAAGCAAGAATCTGCCAAGAATATTGTTGAATAAGCATTTCAATTTGTCATATTCATAAGACCCAGACACTGAATACCGTCAATGTCACAAATTAAGACTGGAATTAAACTATTTATTTCAACACCACCTATAGAGCCTAACAGACAATGAGATAGAAAATGTCTTTGGTAGCGATATTATTTGTAATCGTTCAAGGGCCGCGAGCTAAAGACTTTGTCAAGCAAAGAAAAAAATGTCAGCAGCCTAGATAAGCTTTCTCGATCTATTGGATAGTGATAAGAATGACTTATGATCACAAATGTCTGTTAAACTATGGCATTTATTTACTACAAATTAATCAAACAAGTCAAACCATGGTAAATTTGTGTAAGGTAATGTTTTAAGTGCCAGCTTCTAAGCATCACGCTCTGAAAAAATACAGTTCACCATCTGGCTCTTATCAAACTTAACACCACAACATCTCGGCCCTGACAATTTTTATTAAACATATTCTGCGCTGGGTGCCGGGGAGGTTTACAGTCGAGTTAATGAGGGCAGACCTCCTCTCTGACACACACTCATCCCATCATCACTCGACAGGAGGTAACCTCGCTGCGCCCACAACCTCCAAGAGAGATGCTGACGTTTCTGTGTCACAACTGTGTGTTGAATTCAATTACATTTTAAATATCACCTGTAAAATTCATGACATTACAGGCTGAGTCATCATGGCCACACTGACTTTTAATGCGTATTATTTCTTTCCTCGGTTATGTAAACCTTGCAGATCCAGAATGGACTTGTGCACGTAGAATCTGCAGTCTTAAAGAGATGTTCTGGACAAGTTAAGCTCTAGTGATTGAAATGTGGGATTGTGCATCATGAAAGATTTTGTCTGCATGTACGATTTCATGAAATGTCACTCAGAACGCTAAGCAACACCTTAGCAACTATAACAGTAGCACAAGTTGGGCAAGCACAAAGCATTTCTGCAATATATATCACATACATAATTGTTTTTGTCTAATTAATTATCCAATTTATGATGCAAGGAAAATGTACATTATTTTTACAGCTGAATGGAAGGCGTTTCTTTGACAGACAGAGTTTAGAGAATGTGGTGCTTACGTCACGCCGTGTCGCATGCTGGGTGTCGCGGCCATATTTGTAGGTGGTAGCGGCTGTTTTCTGCTATTGAGGTTGGTTCAATGTTGTTCCGTTTGACTAAGAAGACATAAACACGGGGAGTCGTGCTGTGTTATAAACTGCAACAGCATGTCACACAGTCATTTAGGACAGAAACTAAACAACGGAATACCATTTTTTGTTTTCCGACTTGTAAACAATGCAAAGAAAATCACATCAAGGATCATGTATCATGTATCAATCGCTAGTAAACAACCTAAGAAGATGTCCGCGTCGCCCCAGTATGCAACATGCCGTGACGTCGATCGACAAGCTCTATTTATGTACATATATACATAAGATTATGATTAACTTCTATTTTCACGATCAAATAGATTCCTGTCATATATAAAATTAAGTATCTCACTTAAGCAAAAACACAACATGACATCACCAAACAAGTCCAGCAAAAAGTGGCAATTAGAGAGGAGCATGTCAAGCGTTTCCTGTCAAAGGAAACAAATTCCATGAATCCATTGTTACCTGTTGTCCTGGAATCCTGTCCAAAATGAATCCATTGTACAAATATTCCACAAACACTGTTGTAAATCCAAGATGGTAAATAAAGTTTCACATAATTTGGTTATGTGACACATTCTAACCCATAAATCCAAATGCATAGCATATTCTTTCAAAATGGCCTCCCGTATTTCCTCATTTCCTTTGTGTCAAATTAAAAGTCCCCCCCCTATTAATGCATTTTCAACGATCCATACTGAAACTGCCATAATTTAATTAATAGCTCACACAAAACTAGGGCAACTAAGGCAAATGCACTCTTGGGGTGTTTCTCAATTCTTGTTTGTGCATCCTTGTATCCTTTCTCCGAGTCTGAGTTCCACCCCTTGAGGATGGGAGGGAAGAGAGTAAGGAAAAGATAGCAGGACGGAGGAATTAAATAAGATGCCATATCATCGCTCCCTTTAGTGTCACTTTAAAGCGTTGTCAATTAATGATGACTGTTCACATTGAAAATATAAAAAATATAGTTACATAGTTTAGGCTGATTTTATAACCCCTAGACAATAAAATAAGTTAACATGCTTAAAATGGTCAGAAATGTATATAAGGTATGTCAAATATATGTTATGGATCAATATTAACTATATTAATATATGCTACACTGTCTGAAATAGGTATACATTTACAAAAATAAAAGCGTAATTATCACATTTCTGCATGTTAGAATATGATCTAAAGATGTGACGATGTGCAGGGGGAGGAGAATCATACCTGCGCTTTTGTGGAAAAAACACTTCCTCAATGGAAACACGTGTGACTTTCACTAGAAATTATTTATCTACTTTTGATATCCAATGTATGTATTAACATTAATAATTCGATTTTATTCCTCAAATACCTGTTGGTATTTCATCAAATAGTCCACCAGCCGTCTCACCATGAGGACCTGGCATCAGTGCGGCAGCTGTGGCGTTCTCTCAATAAATTAACTTACCCATGTTTACACATTACACTGAGCCAATAGCTTGAATTACATTCATAATATTAGCCGACATGACGGAAATGTGATTACAAGTATTAAAGGCAAACGTGTCTATTCCATGTTGTCTTTGGATGCTAATGCTATTATAAAATGATCTTTGCAAAGACAGCTGATTAGATATAATATTGAGGTGACTTGCAGATTTGTGTAAGCCTGTTGCGGTTATATGTAACTGTATTATTTATACAGTCATAGCAGCAATTACCGAAAAGATCTCATGACGTATAAAGCAGAACATCTAGGGGTTAATTGTGTGAATTTAGCATAGGTTACATCTAGAGGTAATAGGCCTACATGTACTGAATGTACAGGAACATTAGATTTTAGAAGCCATTCTTTATTAAGGTATATACAGTGACAAGAGAAGTTGTCTGTTGATCATTACTGATATTGCATCCAGTTTAAAAATGGGGGGGACATACTAAAAACTGTTCTGACTGAAGTTCTCTTCTCAGTGAGAGCTGCTGGCATACAGAACAGTGTCTGGGAAGTTTACTTTTAAGAGCACAATCTGCCTGAGAATAAGGTAAGAGTAACCTTGCCTGACCTTGGTCACCTTGCAATTAATCATGCATCAGATCACAGACAGTCGCCCTTGGACTGCGTGACAAGTTTCTGCTTCCGTAACTCCACCTGGTGCAACCGCTCCACGACAGGTCGGCGCCCGTCTCTAAAGATTGGCGGATCCTCGTCGTGGCACCTCGTGGCTCTGAGTTTTATTTAGTTTCTGTGATGGCCTCACTTCAATGCCTCCACAGCTGCTGTGCGCTGGTGCCCATCTGTTAAGGGTATTGTATGCTGTGTGCTGATCCTGAAGTCATTACCCGCATTCTTTCCTTATACACTATTGTTCTTTTTCCTAATGTGGAGTCTCACATCCAATCTGCCCTGGATATGCCGTGCGACGGGGACGAGAGAGGAGAAACCGGCGAGGGGTTCTGACCCAATTCCAGCGTTATTGTCTGTTGGGGACGGATGGTTTAGGGATCTTTGGTGTCACTTTTATGCTAAACGAACAGTTATTTTATGGTCCTGTTTAAGAAAATGAACATAACTTATCAAAAACTTTGACAGTAAACAAAGAGTTAAAATTGGAAAACATAACGTGAAAATGCTTTTTTGTGGCGAGAAAAAAATAACGGTTCTAGAAAAACAAACGTCTTTTATGACCTGCAGCGTGCGACTCTGTTTCTGCATCAATTTTCCATCAAACATGGATTAGCCTGTCAAGCATTTTTTCACTTTTACACTTTTGGTTTGGGGGTTTTAGGTATTTATCAAATTAGAAACAGTTTTTAATAATCATAAAATATGAGTAAAGGTATAATCAGTCTGTGAGGACGGCGGGGGAGCCGCGCTTGCTGATGCATTTATGCACAAAACGGACCCAACACAGCCAGTAGGGTAAACAGAAAAGTGCAAGACATACATATTGCAAAGGTCTCTTTGATTAAGGTGGATTTTTAATTTTAGTAAACAACCGTTAAAAACACTATTCCCAGGGCTTTAAAGGACCCAGATGGGAGGAAAAGAGGATAGGAACAACAAACATGCTGTTGTAGACGTGGGTGGCATGAGAAACAACACGATAAGAGACTTCTGCTGCTGGTTTGTGTTGTACGTTTATAAAAAGGGAAGTTATATCCGTTTTTTCACCATTAAGTGAGTGTTGGTCATTCATTTGAAATGTTTTATAATAGCCCAGAGGAAGACGTTACTGCTTTTGTATAACTCAGGAGATTTGATGGCGTTCTCATTATTGTTTTATTTAAGTATCAACTTAAGTTTCTACTAAAGTGGCTCAGGAGAAATAAAAAACTAAATTGTGTAAACACATAAAGAGTCTGGAGGTGTAAATGAATATAGATTGTAGAGGTGAAATAATCTGTATGTGAGTAAATGTGATGAGAAATGTTTGAGTTGATATTGAGATCTTCACTAATATTATCTTTTGATTGCAGACGAGACACATTGATGACGTCTCTTCTCAAACTCACATGACAGACACATCTGTGACATTTCTGATTCTTTTCTCACGGAAAACATCTCATTGGTACCGTTCTTCCTCAAACATACAGTTGAAACTAACAAGACTTCAGGAGATCTTTCATACCCGGAATGACCCATGCTCTATTTTTATCTTTGGAAGCAAGTATTGTTTGTGTAGAATCTTTTTAAAGTGCAGTCCAATGCCATGAGATCTCCTCTCTCTACCATCTGGACTTTTCTCCCCATGGAATTGCCTTCTTCCTGCCAATAGCAAACTCTCCGTTATGAAGCTCTGTTAACAAACTTTTGGCCCTTCCGGCAGTGGACGGGATGAACATCGGCCTGTCTCTGTTGTGTTGGCAGCTCAGTCATATTATAAAAGTCCAGTAATGAGTTCTGACACGCGCTGAGGCATAAAGGAAGGCGTCTCTGTAGACATCATCCCGTGTTCACCTGAGAACGCTGGCAGCTATAGCGTCTGCTGAAGGTATACGGAAATAACTTCGCCAGTCTATCTAGTGTTGTCATTTCTGAACACAAATACATATTTTAATATTGTTTCTAAGTGTACTGTATATAAGCTCCAAGTTAAAAGCCCCTTTTGGCTTGAAGAAAATGAAACCCACTTTAAGATCCATTGTGTACATAAAAGATCGGGTCACTTACTAATATTATATATTGCGTGGTTGTGTGTTGTGTTGTTAAGGATGTGTGTGTCAACTTGACGTTTGGCAAAACGCATAGAAGAAGCACACTTTAAACAACCATGAACACGTTGATAAAATGCGACTATTTTTCTCCGTTGAACATTTGATTCTTAATGGTCCACATTTCCCCTTTAACTCACACAACTGAAGTCATTGAGTAAATCATAGAGAAGAGCGCTAAATGATTTTTGATATAGTCTAATGGCACAGGATATCAGAGATATGCTCTCAGATGAACAGACTGAGGTTTCAGCGTTCTGCACCGGCTTGATGGAAAGGATCTTTATAAAGGTCACGCCGGCTGAGCTGTAGGTCTCTAAATGTGTAATTTCCGGTCCTTTATATGGTTGTCAGCGAGGTGCAGACATATTCCAGAGTCACAGAGAAAGTGGTAGAGTAAAATTCTAACATCCACCTCATTTCAGCAAGCGTGACACCATTTTGGCCTGACACTTACACAAAGCTATCGATCACAACGGAAACTTGGAATAAAGTCTGATTTAGACCTGCGGTACTTTTGAAATTGCATTTGTGATCCGGCATGCTGGTTTGCAACTATATGATGGTAAGAATTATTCCTTTAAAGATTATGATCCTGTGTCATCTTTTCTAATAATAGAGATTCTCGGAAGAGAGAAATCTCTCTTGGACTGATGCTGACCCCGACGCCTTACATCTAAATCTCAATTTATAAGCAATTTCAAGTGTTTAAGAACTGATGTCATATCAGCATGAAAGGTCATCCTCTCTTAACGTTTCTCTGAAAAACTTTCTAAATCAGATTGAATAAACCCCTTTTATATAATAAAATGACATTTTTCGCCGGATTGATTACCATTTTAGTTGAGTTGGGTTGCTTGAAGACCTTGGTCTATTTGCGCCTACAGTTTTACCATGAAATTAAAAATAACTTCCAACAAAATGATTTCCTCGCTTGTGGAAATCTAAAGACAGGCCATCTTGTGTATCATTTCCCCCTGTGATATCGGTGAATTCGCTGTGAATGAGCAGAAATATGAGAATGACATCACTGCATGAATAATTAGATGTAATCTAATTGTGTTTTTCTTCGCCCAAGAGAAATGGAGTGTCAGCGAGCTTCACAGTTTGGGTGATAATTGTATTTCCCATGAGTGTGTTTGGTTGATAGGACCAGCCCTCACTTCAGGAGCTGATGAGGGAAATGACTCTATAATTAAGGCAGTTCTGACAATGAGCACGTTGGCGCAATATGAATTCTGCTTTGCTGACGTGGCCTTGACCAATATTTGAACTTTGTATTTAGAAGGAAATTTGGAGGTTCCATGCATTTGTTTTTTTTAACAACTGCTGACTATTTAAAGGGGCCATGCAATGGCGTTTCATGCATTCTGACTTCTTTACAGTGTTAACCGTGTTGGCTTCTCATGCTTGACATGGTCGACTTGTCAAAAAAGTCACAAGTATGACGTATGATGTAGTATTTCTGTGCTCGATACACTCCCCAGTGTTTTGGAAAGTTTTTTTTCCAAACATGAAATTCCCTTACGTAAGGACTTTTCTGAGTCCCTATTGGGCAATTCTCCCGAAAAAGCACACCCGTGGCAAGACAAAAGAATAGGCCCACCCACACGCCAACCGACGAGCAATAGGAAGACCCACCTACCATCAATATTGGCTGCGCTGTGGGCATCAGCTTGACCCATGATCTGTGTGGTGAATGCACTTGAATGATGTCACGTGTGTTTTGAGATTTTCAATCAGAAACCACTGTCATTGTCTGTAATCTTAAATTCAACAAAAAAATCGATATGAAACAATGGTAATGATGGAAATCATTCATAAGTTTCAAGTCTCAGTGCTTTACTGCGTTTTCTTCTACATATGTTCATATACAAACATGCACTGCAGACTTTCAGACAGACTTTGTGAATTATACATGATCGACATGTCAAAACGCTATTAATCACAAACAGACAAAATTGCCCCCGATAATTCAGATTTCAGATGACGCACATGACTGATTCCAGGTGTCTTCTGTATTTACAAGAGGAAAAAACAAACGGCAAAATATATTTTTGGAAAGTGCAGAAAAAGAAAAGATATGTTAACATAAAATTGTCTGTGAGTTTCTCTTGTGAGTTTGTTGTGTTAAATGAGATATACTGTAAATCTGGTCAAGCACAATACAAAAAGAAAAATCTGTTACACTACATATAAATATAAATGTCAAATAAAGTTAAAGAATAAACATCAATAAACAGCTGTGAAAATATAGGTAAATTATCACTTTTGTTTCATTCAGTGAAGTTACAACATTTTTTATTTGCATTCATTTGCACAAAATTGGACAATGAGTGTTGCAATGTTTGCAGATCTTTAATAGTGCAGAGATGTGTTTAAAGTGAACATTCTGTCATCATTTTCTCTTCTTCCAGTTCAATTGATGTCATTTCTAAGATTTGTTTCTCACACTGGACTGGAAAGTTTTCTCTTTATTTTACCCGGTTGTACTGTATATTATCAGCATTCACACTTTTTCTGCATCTTTAAACTCCAGAGAAACATCACACATGACGTTTTCTAAGACCAAACGATTTCTTTCCATCTGTGTATCCATAATGAATAAAGTTGTAGCTGCTTTTTGTTTCTTCTGTTCTTCTTCGAACAGACGGTCACATCTCATCCACTGTTAGTTAACTGACAAGAAACCCGGCTCGTGGTTTTCTCTGACGGATTAATGTTTCATGTCTTTGAAAACAGTCGACTGTGGGCTTCGGATATTTGTCTTAGGGCTAGTTTGAAGAACAATAAATGATGTATTGCGTACGAACAAATCTGTATCTACACTTGAACATGCCACACACAAAATCCTGTGTGAGGAAGTGTGTGGAATCAAGGGTGAACAAAAGCATCTCCAAACAAGAAAGGCAAATTAAAGTTAATGATGTTTTTTGCCCCCGTCTGGCATCTGTCCCGCTGTAGGTTTTTTCATGCTCTGAAACGGGTCTAAGCAGCTACGGAGGGAGGTTGTCATAAGCACTTAACTTTATGCTAGTGTGCATCCTGACCAGCACATTTCCTTTGGCATACTGTAGTTTTTGGCACCAGACTTTGCATGCTGACAACAGGAATTAAGGATATATACCTCACAGCAAGACTGTGTCTGCCAACAAGCAGTCGCTTCAAGTGTGTAATCATACTGTACGCGAGTCAGAAGATGGAGAAACATAATATTTACCCCAAAACCTGAGAAGACGGAGGCTTGGAGTCACAACTGCTTTGTGACCGTAGGGTTTTGAAAGTTACTACTGTAAATATCTTTAGAACACTATATTGTATGGTTAGGGCTGGCACGATATCTGGTTCTCATTTCACGCGTATTCAAGGTTATTTTTATTGACTAAAATGTTAACTTTGAATACGCTTCTGTTCATTGAAATATAAGACAATATTGACCTAAAAAAATGATTGGGAAATCTAGACTAAAAGAAACATTTTAATGTTGCCTTTTGTCAGAAATCTGAGCAAATGTCGTCTGACAGTATCTGTTATTTACATTCCAGTATTCAGAGATTATTCACACATTACTCATACAGGCATGACTCAAAGTTCCTAAAGCAAAAAGCCACTGCGTCGGCCACAGAGACTCAGAGCGTTCAGGCACAAACCAGAGAATGACACAAATCTATGCAGTTTTTCTCTCTTTGGCACTGACAGACACACTCACGGCATCTCTTCTCCACTAGCTTATCATCAGAGCAAACAATACAGTCCCATATGTAATAACAGCTATCATCACGGGCTCGGGACTGCATTACAGACTCCGATTGTGGACTTGATCTGGCCCTCGGGGGGAATTCGGCCAAGTTAACAGGAGTGTGGAGGGCAGAGCTGCACAGCCGAGCGTACGGAAATGAAATCCTGGTGCTGAGCCGCATCCTCGTGCTCGAGTGAAGACACACGGCGTTCAGAAGAACAGCGTGTCAATGCAGACTGATGCTCTTTGTGCAGAACACTGCAGTTTAAAGGCCAGACTGCTATGATGGGGATAAAAGGCGTTTGATATTATATATTAATACACATACGGGTGAGCTTGCTTATGGTTTTGTTTGTGTAGATGTCTGGTTATTTTAAATATGCTTTAAATAATGTTCAGAGAGACAGCAGAGATTACAAATGTTTGTTTAGGAGTATTCTTTTTATGTCGCTCTGCTGTTGTGGATGTTCTGGGTGGTGGATAAAGCGGATATGTTCTCCGTCTGTCTGCCTGTCTGTCTATCTATCTCAAGCTTTTGACGCATTGTGACAACGTTAGCCAAGATTAGTTTTTCCCTGTGTGTTTTTTATTGCATTTGGGGCATAAGAACAAGATGTATACTTTTGTTATTTCCACAGACAATGGCTTGACAATTAGGAGACAGGTTTCCATGACAAATTTGGCCAAAATTTAAGTGACTTTTTCTAAATGACGATTACATAAATATTGTGGAATGACTGCGTTTCCATTAATCGACGTTTTGCGATTAAAGTGTGTTTTGTTCATTCTCGCGCTAAGTCGACACGTGACTTGTAAATTCGACAAAAAGTGTTTCCGTCACGAAATATGCCTTTAACGTATTTCCTGAAAAACTTTTGAGGCGTTTCCATTGGGCGTATTTTCAATGCGCTGATCCAATTTGCACATTTTGAAAGGTAATGGATCACAGCTATAATGCCCTATAATGGTATATCAAACCTGCAAGAAAGGGTTCATATGAATGCATTACCAATACGTTTATTTATCCTGGCATCTACACAAGAGCTCGTCTCCAACGCGTTCAACGCCCTAAAGTGCAAAAATCACATTCACAAGAACAACAGGATGCCACACGTTGCCAAGTGCCATTTTACTTTTGCCGTTTTTACATTGATACAGCAGATCTCCTGCAGGCCATCTCAAACTACAGAAGTGAATACTTCACATCATCTTCACTCAGGAGAAATCACTTTCTTTTCCATGATACCGTGTTTAATGACTACGTCCATGTTCATGACGCCCGGTTGCCTCTGCTTTGAAGGAGTCTTTCATGGACACGTTTGGCACGGCAGGGGACCCTCTGTAATGACATGTTTCGGCTGCGAGACTTTAGATAAATCCGTTTGAAAGACGTTACTGATTGATGAGCTTGTGATTAAACACCGTCCATAATTTATTTGACTGTCAGATTTGTTTAATTATGACGAGCTCACGAGAGAGAAAGACCTGGAGGTGACTTACCGCATTCACTACATACTTAGAGACTGAAGATCGGGGATGTTCACCAACTGTGAAGTTCACACAGTCAGAAAAAAAGTGTGTCTCGGATATTTCTCCTGAGAAAACGAGTTAGAAATGTCACAAATGTGTCTGTCGTTAGAGTTTGAGGAGAGATGTCAACATGTGTCGGACAGAGCTTCAACGTTGTGGAAGATCTCAATATCGACTCATATCCAGATTATTTCACCTCTATAATCTACATTCGTTCACAACTTCAGACCCAAAGAATCAAGCACGCGTTTCTGTGTAGATTTACCTTCTGCATCTCTGACTCGAAAACAATTCACGATCCCGTGACAGAATATTGTGTCTGGAGTGCACAAAAACATGAATCCGCTGTGCCGTGTTTCTCTCGACGCTGTTTTAGGTCTAATTTCAATAATCTGCAATTATCACCTAATTTCGTTCGCCGCGAGAACGGCTCTTGGGATTTCACAGCACGTTAAACTGCCTCATCATTACACCTAATGTTGTAAGGCAGAGCGATAATGAATATGTTGAAAACAATTTAAATCACACGGAATGCTAATTATTATCTTATCACAATAGTTCAAACGTGCACGGGCCAATTTCAGCGAGGTGCCATCCCCCGTCCCACGTGGCCTCGTCTCCGGGCGGCGCCGTAGTCATCCCAATCTCATTTGCTAACACAAAGTCACACATTATTGCTGAAACATCCTGCCTGATAAAATTCGTACTGAAAAGGGGGACGGCGCTCATTGTGTCAGCGGTTGCCGGGAGACGGCAGCGGATGTTGCCATATGGCGTCGTCCTCATTTGCATGTTCGCCTCATCAGAGCTTCATTTGAGTTTGCACAGAAATCACAATGACACAAGTATGATCATTGCCTCAGAACTAAAATATTCCATCATTACGCTAATGGCTTCCGGTGCAAAGCGACTGCAGCGAAGACACAGTTTTGTTGATCTAAATGATTTGAAAACATTTCGCCTGAACATTTTCATATAATCAAAATAAATTGACAACTCTCTTAAACGTTTTTTCATTGAAATAAAAGGATATGGAATATAGTTTTCATTTGTTTGATTCTGGCTTCCATTTCTTTTAGGGTATGACATAGCAAAAATTACAAAACAAACTGGTAATAATAAATGATTTTATATTATTGTTATTTGTATTCATAACCTAAATAAAAAGCACAAGAGAGATTTATCTTCATTGTCATTTTTTTTCTTCACAGCGCAGGACACATTTACAGTTCACTTTTATATTTAAACATTTAGCAGATACTTTTATTCATGACTTACAAAAGTGAGAAAACAACCGTAATTACTTTAACAATGATTGAAAAATCACCTGCTAGAAGAAATTTAGATTTTTTTATAATTATAAAGGAGGAATTTTAACCTATTCCAGTGAAGTTGTCTTTTTTTGGATTCACGCCGTCTCTAGTTAACGCTTCTGTTAACTTTCCCAAAAATGTATAAGGTTAAAATAGAGCTAAATAACAAAAGCTGCGATACCTTATTAGAAACCACAGTTTTTATATAATTCTCCATTATTATGTTCTTGATTGATAATCAATATATATTTCACTTATAATAAAAAAAGGTTAGGAAAAGGTTATGGACAAAAATGATGACAATAAATCAAGTACAGATATCTGGCTAAACTTTCAGAAAGTTCATTTTCATTCAAATGTTTAATGTTCCACGTACTATTTTGACTAGATAAACATGAGACAGAAATGAACGGGATAGGTTTTAGCCCTGCAGCTAACCCGAGGCCAAAATACAGCGCTCATGTTCATTTCCCATGCAATTCAATTAAGAAACCGTGGATTACTATTGATTCCTGCGCCTTCCACACTGGGCGAAAAGTTTTACTCATTAAAAAGTTACCTGTTCTTAGTTAAACCTTTAAGAGTCAACCCATTTCTACCAGAATGAGAACGTTTAATGAAAACAACATTGTGAATAAAGATTCTGGGCCTGTTGCATAAAACACAAACTATAGAAACGTTCACATGCATTCATGAAGGAATTGTCTTTATCCAAACTGATTTACAAATAAAGGAGATCAACATTTTGTGTAAATCCCTCATAAAACATCATGCTTATGCAACCTGTCACATCAAAAGTCGTTACATGATTATTTTTCTTTTTGGCGTTCTCCTTCACTGACTAAACTTTAAGGAGAAAGTACAACATTGTCGGACAGTTAAGGTTAGTATTTAGCAATTGTAATTTCAGACTGCGTCCATTCACAAATGTGTTCTCAGGTCAAAGTCTGGGCATCACTGGACAGCGGCGCTCTTCAAGGACACGCCACGGAACCGCTCGTAAATATTTCATTAGAACAAGGGCGAAGCATATCTTATTATGTGACCCGTCACGACGCCCTCAGATGAGTCCAGTTTGAAAGCGATGACCTCAGTAAAACACAACACACCTGATGTAATCAAACCTCAGGGAAACAAGAGCGCCGTCTGATCTCTTTCTCTCTCCGCGTGGGGACGTTCTGTCTGATAGCGCTGAAGAACCTATATGAAGTTTTTCTTTTGAGAGATTAAACAGTCTGAGAATTTGTGGGCTGTCCTGTATGATACATTAGAAGCGTTGGCTGAAGTTCACCCTGAGGGGATCTTGTTTGAACTTATAGTCAAACACAGACGCTCTTCCGGGGAAAGATCTGCTTGAGCTTCTATCAATTCAATTTCAGTCTTGAGGTCCCACGTGTTGAGAACGACCAGAGTTCATGTACCACTGGAGAACAGTAACCAAACAGATCTCAACACCCATTTACTGCCATAAATACTGTAGGAGTCAATGGGGTAAGAGATCTGTTTGGTTACTAACATTCATACAAATATCTTCCTTTGTGTTCATCAGATCAAAAACATTTATACAGTTTTGAAACAATCTGAGGGAGAGTAAACGATGACAGAACTTATAAAAAGACAAACGTTTCTTTTACTTCATGAATAAACACACATTGCTAGAAAGGCGGGCGACACAATCTACATAACAGTTGAATTTAATATTAGACATCATGTGCGTACGAATTAAATGGCTTCTCATGTGTATTTGTATTAACATCATAAAAAAATGAAGCCAGAAAGATGTCGCTTTTGCTTGTTGTTGATGCTGTGAAGTATGACGCAGTAATGTCACAGGAAAATAAGTGAACAGTGTCCTAATGTGAAGGAGATGGGAGCTGATTGAGACGCAGACGGCATCTTAATTGGGATATTTCATATCCGAAATACTTTCATAGGAAACACATCAGATATTGTGAAAAATGCCTTTGTATTATGTATAAGAAGGTCAATTGTGTTGGATTATTAAGTTGACTTTCATCGATCACTAAATATAAATAATTGTTGTTTAAAATCACACCTTGCATCACCAACACCTGACCGTCAGCCAGATGATGTCCGCATGATTCCAAACATCAGTATTCCATCAGCAACGGGGCAGAAAGAAGGTCTTTAATTTGCACGACGCTTTTCATTTTATTAATGAGGAACTGGAGGCTGCACGTCTCAGTATTAGAGCATTAAACTGAAGGTTTTCATTATGATCCTCTGTTACCTTTCTTTTAATTAACTTCTGTACGGACCTCCCACAACTCAACAGCTGCACTTTAATTATCTCACACGCTCTTATCGCTCCGCAGTAATCTGTGTTAACAGCACACAGTTTACAAAGTTTCTCCTTGTTTTATGCTTACATCTTTCATCTTGTGCAACGTGAGATAATAAATAACAAAAGTTAGAACTTCAAATTAAAAGTAAATTGCAATAAATTGTTCCGGATAAACAGTGATGTTGTGTTGTCAGCCTCAGTGTTACCTCAGACCTCTCGGCCTACAAAACAGGATCTTTTCCGTTCTCCTGTGCTTAAAGGTCGAGCTTTTGAACTGTCATTTCCCTGACCGCTGCCCGGCTGACAAACCGCTGCATCTTCCATCACTCAGAGTATAAAAGCTTTCCACGGACACAGAGAAGCCGCGCGGTGGTTTGATTTCATACTCGGTTAAGGCTCACAAGGAGCATCTCATATTTTTTTACTTCTTTGCAAACATGACATGGCTATTGAACTGAGGAAAGCACTCAGAGGAAAATGTTATTGCTCAGAGAGTGCTCTTTCATAGCTCGGGAGATTTGATGTTGAGTTCTCATTGAAGTTACTTAGTTTCAGATGTTTCGCTAAAATAAAATGAAAAACAGAATTAAATTGAGTAAATGTGATGAGAAATGTTTGAGTTGACATTGAGATCAACATCTCAATATTGACTTTTGATTGCAGACGAGACAAATCTGAGCTCAGTTTGACACATCATTGTTGACGTCTCACTCAAACTCGATCTTTGACATCATAACTCTTTTTCTCAGGAGAAACATCTGAGATGAGACTTATGGAATGGTTTTTTATTTGCTCGCCATTGAATCTCATCAATGTCTATTAGAAATAATTGAAGAGATATCACAAAAGGTTTTTCGTTTGTCCATCAGAAGAAAATCTGAAAGGAGCGAGTACTTCGTGCATTCTTATTCTGGGATGAACTCACCCATCGTCTGTCCTCTCGTCTTTTGTCCTCCTCGATCGTTCTTCACGGCTGTGTGGCCTCCTGACGGGGGACACGGAGACGTCCGGTGGACACCTGCGAGGACGAGCTGAAAAACATATGGCCGGTCATGTTAAACAGAGGCAAAAGGCGGTTGAAGGTGTTCTGTAGCAATACTTGTTGTTGGTCAGTGACAGATAATATGTAAAGTAGAAGGAGGTTAGGGCAGAATGACGGGATGTTGTTTGGCTCTGATAGGGACGCTGGCGAAGTGCACTGCTTAAGATATAACAGTCATGAATATGCAATGCGCCTGTTTCTCTGAACTCACTCCCGTACACAGAAAAGTTTACACTCATTTCGTTTGTTAGAAGTTTCTCAAAACAGCCGTCAATCTTAAGTGAACAGACTGTCAAAAAATACAGAATTACATTTGTGCTATAGTTATAGAGATATAGCCAACGCAATAAGATGACAATATGCCATCAGGATTTGTAAGAATATTATCGTTCTTATTGTTACTTCCTCGTCCCATTTTTCAATACATTTTATTCGTAATATTCCTATATTGTTGTTGCTGTTGTAACATCATCATGTTCAATTTATTTTCATTGATGTCAATCCGTCTTTGCATCACAAGCATTATTTTAACAGTGTTTGCCAGCAGCTCGTCCAGAGAGAAAGACAAAGCAGACATTTGTTGTTTTATCATTTCTCAAAATGACTTCTTATTCTTCTATTTCTTTCCTTTTTTTGTCCTTTGCCGATTCTCGAGTCCAGTACTGTCTCAGCTCTTAATTTTTGTTTGAAATTAATGGATTAGGAATTGAAATATGTATTTTTAATTTCACGTTGGCTCCGGGGAGTTTTGTGCCAATGTCACGGCCGCGTCCAAAGGTTGTTTTCACACGCGGTTAGAAATGCTTTCTTTCTGCTTAATATTTCATGTTGTTTGTAAATTGTACGGCTCTTTCGCTGAACACACACTATCTCTGGTCCACTAAACCTCCGTTCTCAATGAAAGACCGAATGAATAATAGATTCACAGTCCAGAGCCGAAGGCGGGGGAGTTTTAAAGGTAAAATAAGGCAAACTAGGCACAAGAGCGGATTAAAAGGAGATGAAATCCAGAAGGGTCATAATTAACACACGCTTCATTGATCCGGTCCGATCGGCTATAACTTAAACTTTCTTTATGGTGACCGTGGAAAACTTCTTTAGTGACTATCAATTTAAACAGCTTTGTGTTCATCACTGACAACTTTTGTCTTGTCTTGTTTTTATCTGGAAGTTTTCATAATTCCATGTTATTATACTGTTGATGTGACTTCTGTTAAAAATATTGACCTATGTGTGTAGGTTGAATAGTATATTTGGTGTTTCCTGAAGACTGCAATGTTTGTTTTCATTGCATTAATATACGACAAACAAACACACCACAAAAATAATCTCCAACTCCACGTGACATGTTCCAGCTAACTCTTTCCCCACCAATGGGAAGGTTTTGTTTTTGCTTTTGCAAATAAACTCTCATAGAAGAAAATATTCTGTCTTGTAAAAGTGATCAAAACTAAGGGCTCCGACTGAATCTTATTAATAAAAAATGCTGGTGAGGAAAACGTTAATATACATATATATATACAAAAAGTATTATATCAGTCTAAATTTTATCCTTTTTTATGTTTTAGGGTGGATGAAAAAGGAACAATTGAGAAAAGAGACTGTTACAAAAAACAAAAACACCTTTTTCTAATATATCCGGACATGCTGAGATGGAAAAACTGAAAACACACCATTTTTCGGGTAGAATGTGTCTCATTTCACGCTGCTTATATGAAGTCATGTTTTTTTCTCTCTTTGTTTGATAGAATGAAGTCTCATATAATGATACAGCCGCCAGAGTCAATGTAATATCCCTGTGATGGGTAAACAAATGCTCTCCGTAATGCCCAGCTTTTCAAATCGCTTGCAAATTACATTTTTGTTTAACAGCGGCGTATTACAGAGTTTCGTGAAAGGCGTATTGGGCAGCACGGTTTCTGGTTTAATACACATCACAGTATTGGGATTGAATTCCAGTAGTACGGATCCAAAACGGGCAGTTGTTTGATATTGATTTGGTCGTGTTTAGAGGCGGGAGAACCATGCCGAGCTAAACCTCTCAGTCTTATTCCTGTGGGACACCGTGAGACACCATAACACCACAAGAACCTTTTAGACTATTGTACTGAAAAAATAAGAATGCTGTGCTTGGCTGACCTCATATGGCTCCGTCCGGGTGTTCTTGTCTGTCAGCAGTTGGCAAGAAGTTTGGTTTTGGTGATAAAATGGCACACAAGGTTACATGGGGACATATTTTACATAAATGTCATTTTTAAACGATGACATGAACCCTGTAGGGATCAAACAGCATTATAACATAATGAAAGGTTTGGTAGATAGTGAAAGGATGTTTTAAAATCTGATTGAGGTTTAATATAACTTTCCAAAAGGTCTATATCTACTTACAGACTGAAATTGAGGTCAACGCTGTCTGCAGCTCATTTAACTTCTGATTTACTTCTGCGCTCCAATGTATTTTCATTTCATACAGTAAAAGTCTTGATTACATCGTTGAGGTTTGATTGGATTGTAGGCGTGTGAGGTGACCAGTGGTTGAAGAAAACCGAATGACATTGTCTAAATATAATTTCAGAGGCAAAGCAATGGTCATTTTGAAGAAAGATGACACAGACAGACGAAAAGTAAACATGAGTTATGAAAGTAAATGGGGTGCATTTGGATTTAATGGACAAAGATTCAGTCGAGCCCATTTAAAAGTCAAATAACGCATCCATAAACACTCTGAAGGTTCCTCCATCTTCAAGCCAAGAAAATTCAAGGCCACAGCCATGTTTCTTCTGGAACAAAGAACAGAGTTTTAGAGGGAAACTGAAAATGCAGAAATGCATCACCATTTCTGTGTCTGCTGTGGACTAGTATAAAAAAAACACCCCTTCTCCTATAAACAATCACAATGATGTTTGACAAAAAATTTAATGAACTTTCCATAAATCAACATTAATTGCTCACAATATAACCAGCAATACACTTAAAGACGGTGTATTTTTATTTTAATGTGCATTTTCAGTGCATACTTTGGACGTTAAATCATAACTTCAACATCTCAATTATTTCTCCTAGACATAATGAGATTAAATGGAGAAAAACATTTAAATATTTGCTTAAATCTCAAATGCCTCTCAGATATTTTCAATCAAAAGTCAATATTATTGAAGTTCTCAATATCGACTCAAACATTTCTCATCACATTTACTCAAATCCAGATTGTTTCACCTCTACAATCTACATTTGTTTACACCTTCATGTGTTTAAATAGTCAAATTGTTTCTCTTCTTACCTTATGAGAAAATTTAGGAAAAACATCTGAACGTTTAACATTACATAAAATGTTGATCACAAATAAGCATCTATCAATAGCTGTTGTTGTTTGTTCAGTTTGATGTTTTCTTTGAGAACTCATCGTCATGAATCACGGCACACCAATCGGCTCGCTGCTTGGCTTTAATCTTGGAGGGATCCCATCTCAATTCTCCTCCAGCCCGTGGCAGAGTAGTTTTCCTCTTCTGACTAATGGCACGCTGGATTCAGAGCACAACCCCGCTCACACATATATGGCATCATGCCAACAAAGTCAACCAGAAAGTTTGATTTTCATATTCATAAGCATAATCCACAAAAACAGATTTCTACAGAATCAACAAGTGCGTCAAATCAAGTCAACACTTTTGCCCAAAATCATCTGCTTAGAAAATGTCAAACGTAGATCTTCACTACCTATTACCTAAAGGAAAAAAAGAGGGGCTTTTGAACATATGACAGAGATGAATTGAAGAGGGTACAGAAATGATTGAAAGTTAAGATTGAGGAGGGGAAGGGATGTTATAAGTAAAAAATTGCAAAAAAATCGTAAAAAAAGTAAGAGCTATTGAGTGATTTAAACAGGATGTCTGGTAATAGAAATAGAGTACAGGGATATACCGCCTCTGTAGGAGAGATGTGGGTGAATGAAATGATTATATTTTTTAATAGATTTAATGAAGGATCCATTAACCAAAAATCTTTCCTTCAGATGGCTGTTTGGATCCCCCTTCAGCCTCAAGTTCATCTCATTTTCCCACTCGTGAGCTTGTCCCAGAGTTTAAAATTTCAATGGAATACGTCACAAGTGGGTTAAAGAAATGAAAAAGAAGAGCTCTTCAGGCCCTGGTGGTATTAATGCTGGAGTTCTTAATGCCTGTGCTGATCAAATTTGCTGGGTGATTAGCTATATTTTTTATTTGAGTATACGCTTGGAAAGGATACCCATTTTATTGAAGACATCATGTGTAGTTCCAGTCCCTAAGAAAATAAATCCCACTGCATTTGCACATTTCAGACCAATAGCCTTAATGGCTCAGTTGATGAAGGTTTTTGAGAGATTTGTTTAAATTATATAAAGCAGATATTGTGTGATTCTGATGATAAATTGCAGTTTGCCTATAAAACGGATGTTGGGCTAAATGATGCGATTATCTATATCTTAAATAAATCTTTAAATTATGTAGAGACTTCTGGTACTGACTGAATAAAAACGGACGTTTTGGGGTTTTCCAGTGCATTTAACACTATCAAGCCTGCGTTACTTAGGAACAAGTTAGAAAATGCTGGGTAACTGATTACCTTTTTTGTGAGGGTGCAGAACTATGGTCCCATAGATCATTCAAATAGGGCCCTATATCTCTCAAGTAGTTATGTGTAGCACTGGTGTTCCTCAGGGAATGGTTTTAGGCCCGTTTTTATTTAATTTATACATCAGACTTCCAGTATATCTCCAAAATTTGTCACCTTCAGAGGTTTTCTGACGATTCTGCAAATGTTGGCCGTATAAAGGATCATGACAAGAGTGAATATAGAGATCTCATGAAGAATTATTGATATCATGTCAATTCCACTCATATTGTGATAAACTATTCAGCACCCGCGTAATAAGTGACAATCCTTACAAACTACACTCTTACATTTAAAGGTGCTTCCCGATGCCAACGAAGAACCTTTTTTGTCTATCAGTTTAAAAAAGGTAAGAGGGAGATGGTTCTTTAAAGAACCTTTGACAGAATGGTTCTTCTATGGCATCACTGTGACATTGTTACATTAGCATAACTGACATAATCAAACACTGGAACTGCAGGAATGAAATCTGTTATTTTAATGTGATGTTTATTCATATTACACATCTGACGTGAATGAACATGTGGTGAGAGCAATGACCTCGTGTAAACAACAGTACTCACCTTCTCTGTGGAGAGGTCAAACACCTCAAGCTGCTGATCTCTGAACAGTTTCAGAGACTGTGAACATTTGTTTGTTATGTTAACTGGCTGTATAGAGATGGTGCCATTCTGTTGAATGAGATCACAACTTCGTTTACTGTAACCAGTGACTTACATTAAAATCACATCAATAACAACACTACAGTTTATTTTAGCCAAAAAAACACGCTCAATTATACAAGAAGCTTGGCATTATAAACATACATTTGCATATGCAAACTTGCTATGGACGTACTCGGGCATCGAATGTTTGGCACCCAAACAGCCATCACAAAATCAAAGTGCTTTTTCCAGCTCAGGCTTGATTTTTGAAGAGTGACCTGACCACGCAAGAACATTTGATCTGAGATCAGAGAAAACATTCACATCTGCCTGGGTTAGAAATGAACACATCTACATCTTGATTTCACTTTCCGTTACAAATAGATTGACGTCCCTTAAATCACATTCGAGGCTCACAGGCGGTAAACTAGAGACTTACCCCAATTAACTTCAACACCCCGATGACACGGCTCACGTACACATATCACGACTGAGCCATCACACGCACATCTCTCTTCGCCTCAAAGCTCGCCTATTAATACTGTGGCCTAATTATCCCCGTTCCCATCCACTGACAAAACCAATAACCCAAAACATGTTATAAGACTAAACAATACAGAGCTGTGATAGTTTGAGGGAATGCAGAAAAACAGGTGAGGAAATCAATACATTAAACATGTTTGCATTTGGCAGACGCTTTTATGCAAAGTGACTTTTGGTGCATTCAAGATACATACGTTTATTAGTATGTGTGTTTCCAGGGATTAAACCCATGACCTTTAATCTAGATAGGAACACTCATAAAATCATATAAAAGTGTACAATAAAAAGTGCTTGTTATTTGGAGCAACTGTACTTTAATGAATATAAAACTAAATGTGATTTAAGTTTTTTTTTTTCATTTGCACATACACTCATGAGTGCATATGGTATTTGAGCATGGCCTGTAGTAGGCGGTAACAAAATAATCTTAGAAACACCGTAAATGTGATCAGTTTAGTTAATAATAATTATTGTTGTTGATAATAATAATACTTATTATAAATAAAAATAAAATAATGACAATAATAATAGTAATAATAATACAAAATAATAATAATAATGATGAAGATGAAGATCAGTGGTTAGAGCATTACGCTAGCAATGCCAAGATCATGGGTTCTATCCCAGGGATTGCACATAATTAGAAACAAATGTATATTATAATGCAATTTAAGTTGCTTAAACGCGTCTTACAAATGAATAAATGTAAATGATGATGATAATAATAATATTAATAATATTCACAGAACCTCCATTTACTTTAGATGGATAGAAAATGTGCAGTGATAGTGAATAGTAACTAAGGTTGTCACGAGAGAGCAAGTCTTACAGGTTTAGAAACGATAAAAATAATGATATCATTGCCAACTGTGCCATAGATGAGTGGATGGGTATTTACATGAATACAAGCTTTACATGAAAGAAAATAGATTTTATTGCTATATTTGAACAAAAATAAAACAGATTTTTTATGCAGATGAATCTTTTTAGCTGTTCATTTGACACGTGCAAATGAAAGTCAGCTCTATGGGGTTCTACATCTAGAGTCATTTAAAAGTGTTTGTTTAATGAGCATTTAAATGATAATTGCAGCATAAAAAGCATCATCATCATTTAATTGAAAAAGAACGAATAGATAAACAATAAAAATAACCATACATTTTCTACAAAGTGTGCTAAATATTTGCTATTGATGTTCACTGTATAACTCATAATGTCTGTCTGCTTCACGGCTTTGAAAATGGTTGATAATTGCTTCTTATGCTGAATCAAAAATGATTAGCATTCGTTGTGAAAGTACATTTGTGATCTCCGTTAGGGTCGATGTTTTCATCGCTGTGTGAGACGCTGTCAGCCCGGGGAGAAATTCATGCATTACCGGTTTACTTTATTACACTTATATTGAGCGGCTAAAGACTATTTCAGAGATAAATTTAGCGCTGCTTTCATGGTAGCATCTAAATACATCCACATCATTATCACAATTATCACAGAAAGTTATTTCATTAGAAACTTTGTTAGTAATATTTTTATTGGCAAGAAAATGAGAATCAAATAATGACTTTTTCTTTCTTGTAGATATAAATATTTAACATTCTACCACAACAAAAGGTTTCCGAAACTTTTCACAGTACGTTAAGTTTACTATACTTATAGATATTTTATATTATTTTACAATATTACAATGTTTACAATCATGCAACACATTCGCCAAGTTTAGATTATGATTTATTTTTACAAAATAAACCCATTTAATATAATATAATGAAAAAGAAAAGCTCTTCCAAATGATTTGATGACCCACATGAACTTAAATGGAAGGAAATTAGGAAAGAACAGAATCTTGTAAAGGACGCAACACAACACGACCACATTATTTACCACACGTGAACACGTGTACATGGTGAATGTGATCTCATCAAGTAGTGAATTGTGCTTTTCATCATTCAGCCGGATAAAAATAACACGGATCTTCACATAACCTGCTGAGAGTCACGTTGTTTGAAGTGTAAATCCTTCTTCTCAAGCAGTGGAGGTGGGTCACAGTGCAACATGATTCACCCGTAAACATTACAGATAGCACCCAAAAAAGCCAAAGTGCATTGAGACATCTATGAATTCATTTCCATTTCCATCAGAACTTTTATTGAGAATGCTTTCTTACGCTTAAGTGGCATCCTTTGTTACGTCAGCGCGAGCCAGGCAAATACTGCTTTCAACCCGTACGCGTTCACAAGTATATTCAATACCTCTCTTGGCCTACAGGGGGCAGGTTTTCTTCTACTTCCTTGAATCGATGCTCCCAGGACACGGTTGCCACTCGGTGGTTAAACCAATAACTTCAAGAAATCGAATGCGCATACTTTGTACGCGAGGCAACAAAATTCTGTGTGCGTACATTACGCGCATCACGTGCACTGAACGCTGTTCCTCGCGTACGCGTAAAAAGAGAACTATACTTCAGCCTTAACGAGTTACACAAACTTGCAAATGTTTTAGCCCTCGATATATGCAGGTTTTCTTCAAACTTGTATGATTGCACGCAGGCTTGTGATTTGAGAGAGAAAATCTGGAATATTCCCCCGTAAATCACACATTTAAATGTCCCCTATAATGTAGTGCAGTCAAGGTCCACTTCACACAAAGTGCCAGAGAAGTTTAACATTTAAGTGAACAACAGCGGGACATCAAACTCTTCAGAACAGCAAATGTAGAATGAGTTCCATGTAAATGAATAAAACAATCAGAAACACTTGCTCCTGATTCATAAAGTCTTTTCATAAACCAAAGTTTGTGCGTCATCTTGAAAATAACATTATAACAATGACTTTCAGTATTTAGCCTATTTGATTTCATTTGAAAGCGTTCATTGTGTGAATAACCGTGGAATAGTAGAGTACGAGAGTTATTGTAAACTCGGATGAAGTTATAAAGTCACCTTTATTCTTCTGTGCTGGTAGAAAAGAAGCAGTAGGAAGTCGTAACGGGCCGGGAGCTGACGGGAGCCGTGACCTAAGGTTCAGGAGGCAGATGGTTGAAGAAGCAGCGGGTGTAAATTAAGGAGAGAAGCGATTGAAGAGAAAAGCACCTCTTGACAAGCCCCACCCACCTCAAGCTCTTATGTTTATGGATATGGGATGAACAATAGCGATATTGACCCACACTCTGGCATTAAAGCAGGAAAAGTTAAGAAAGTAAAGTCTAAAGGTGACAGAGAGAGAGAGACACATTTTAATGAATGTGGCTTGTAAAGAAATTTTGGGTCAGACACAAACACAAAGACCTTCTCAAAATGACAAGATGCATTCTGATTGGACTATCCATTTGCTGCATTTATGCCAAGTTTCCAAAGTCATGACCCTGACGGTTCAAATGAGTGTTACTCCAAAATGAAGTCATTACTAACTGTATGAAGCTGACCAAGAGCTTGGTTTGAGGGAGAAAAATATAATTTTAGAGTTTTTATAAAACGTGTCATCTGAAGATGTATCGTAAAATGTTTTGCCTTTGCTTTACGATCAAACTAACTTGATAAGTTATACAGTGTATGCATACTAAATTAGATATGCATATCCCTAATCTTTTTTTATATTCTAAACATTACACATTTAAAATAACAATTATAAAAATGTATTCATATAAAATGTATTTGTGTAAGTTTCTTAATTTGTAAAATATTTATATTTTCATTATAAACCATAGTATGTCTTTGATGGGTTTACAACTATTCTAAAAATTAATTATTATTATTTAAAATGTTGCATTATATGAATGAAATAAACACCAAATAATATCTTTGGCTTTGCAAAAATGTAGAATGTCTCCAAATATGTGACTCTTTCTTTGTTATAAGAAACTAGTAAAATAAAAGTCAATGGAAAGAAATGCGAGCCTCTTAATTTCCCGCAGAGTGATGTCAACATCTGTTTATCACTTCAGAATTACACACTTCCCACAGTCACTTCAGTCCATGAAACAGCACAGACGCATGCGTGATGAATCTGCCGTGTGCCGCTGCACATTAAATGTCAGTAAAGCGTGTTTGAGGGAACAGAGGGAATCTGTGATGAGACACGCGAGCAGGTGCGTGAGGAGCTGATCTTACACATCTCGCCGGCTTCTCTCTGTGGGTGTCAGCTGGTGAATCACACATGACATGTGGATCCTGCACTTTGCTTTTGTTACAAACCTGCACTGCACATTTGGATTCCCTGCAAAGCCGGCTGAGTTGAGCTAATAGATTGGCCTCGGCTTGAGCTCCTAATACATTATAGAAGGCAACAGTGGGGTTCTAGTCCTTAAAATCACAAAGAAATTGTTCCTTTTTAACAACCAACTGGCTAATCCTTTCACCACGGTAGAACAGAGTTATTAAGTATGATTGTTTAAAAAACACAAGATCTATCTCAAACTTTTCTGTTTAAATAAAATACAGACCTTGATATGAGCTAAAATGGTTAAACTGGAAATGTTAACAAACTAAAATAATTTGAATTAAATAAAAGCAGAACTAAAACAAAAGTCAATTTAACATGTATAGCAATACAATTATTATAATACATTAACTGGTGCTAACTAAATGCTAACTGGCTTTTTAAAGAGAGAGACTTTGATAATGGCAAACGTATTTGTGTTTTTGGGGTAATATAATTCTACTATATGTTGACAAAAACTTCATTTAATTGCTTGTGTAAATACGTTTTAAAGTTAATAAAAATAGGGATCATTTTGTTTTCATAAATTTGCGATGTTTCAGACCAGTTTTAGATCTCAGTTGGTAAACTTGTGAATCTGGGTTATTTGGGGCCTTTGGCGTGGAACTCTTCACTGACATCTTCAAAATCCCTACAGTGAAAATAACAGAGAAAAGCAGGCGATCTAGAGAGAAAACATCGGTCGGTCTGCATTTCAGAGCAACTGTCTGAAACTGATGAGGTCAGATCAACAGATTCCCATCTCTTTATCTAAAACTACAGGAACACGCACACAAGAATTGATCCTAACCCTGTATATATTTCGTCTCTTCGTGGGGTTTTGATTTGTAATGTTGTGTTGCTCATTACGACGTGTTGTTACTGACTGTAGGCATGGCGAGCTTGATAAATGCAGCCCATTTGTTCAACTAATGGTTTACAATCCAGACCAGCTCGCTTCATTGGTCAGTTCCCTCTGGCCAAACTCCTTTTGTTTATTTATTTGTTAGTTTACTCTCTTTTAACTTAAGTGCATTATTTGTGCACAGATAGGCTTTAATTGGCATCTGGCTACATCGGATAAAACCGACCTCTTAAAACACATGAAGACAAATTCTTAGCAAATCTTCACCAATGCGGCAGCACGACTGTATTTATGTTTATGCCTGATATAATTAACTATTGATTTAGTTTTTCAAGTCCTTTTTCCTGATGAAATGTACCCGAGTGGAGACGAGCCAACACGCGTAACGTTATTTTCGGTTTTGTCCGTGTCACCAGAGTTATTGCTCCCTTCTGCTGCGTTTACAAGGGTCCACGGGCCGATTGATTATTGCCGCTGTCGAGGCGAACCGCCGAGGTCCAAATGACCCTCAGTGACCGCATTCAAACCCTGACATCCCGCATACAGAGACTGCAATTCTGGAGCGGTCACGTTTAAAAGTGACGACTGGGAATTCGTGTGTCTGTTAATGGATTCTCACTTGATTGGTCATACGCTTATTTTTGGGTTTGCTGTGGGATTCAAATATCTGAATTTCAAACTTTGCTTAAGTTTCCTTCTAGTAAAAGAGTCTCACGGATGTCTTCATTGGAGTTTGAGAAGATATGTCAACAATGAGCTCAGATTTATCAAGTCTGCAATCTCAACATCTCAATATCAACTCAGACATATATCATCACATTTACCCAAATCTATATTTATTTGTTGTTTATGTTTTATTTCTCCTGAACAACTCTAAACATTTGACATCAACGAGACACAACTGAGAACTCCATCAAATCTCCTGAGCTAAGAAAGAGAAATACCAAAGCAATAACATACGGTAACGCCTACATTAAGGTACCCTTTATAAAGCATTTATAAATGTGTTCATTAATGATAAATAACTCATTTACAAATGCATTATGAAGCTCCTTGAATAAAAAGAGGGATTCTAATGTAATACCTGCCAATGTTTAACTCACATGTTATAAATGCTTAATAAACAATTGTTTATGTGACTCGAAGAAGATTCATTATTATCTTGATGTTGTTTGCAATATAGGCTGTCAGAATGGACACTGTACGGTGTTATGTTGTTTTTCTTATACCTGCCCACTATTGATCAGATATTTCGTTAGAATCTCCCTCTTTATTCATGAAGTTTTAACTGCCTTAAAATGCATTCATAAATCATTAATGAACATATTTATAAATGCGTCATAAAGGGTACTTTACTGTAAAGTGTTACCCATTCCCCTATGGACATGCCTGGTGACATTTACCCTGAACCCCACTTTTATGTAAACAAATGTAAACACGAATACTTTTGCCATTATCAAAGTCTCTCTCTTTCAAAAGCAGGTATTTGCTTTTGACAGTCAGCATTTAGAACAAAGAAAACTGTCACGAAATGGTTTTGGACAGAACCCAGATGCAGGCAGACGAAGGTATAACAAAAAATGTTTATTAAATAAAACACCCGCAAGGGGGTAAACATGAACAAAAACACTAGAAAAAACAAACACCTCCAACGAGGGGGACAAAAGGAAACAAAGTCCTTAATAATAAAATAATAAGTCCACAAACTATTTGCCTGGAGTCGTGTAATCCCCAGTCACAGCTCAACATAGACATCCACATTAGACAACCAATATAAGACAAAGACAATGCACCAACACTGAACAGAGAGAAACTGAGACCATATAAAGGGAGACACTAACGAGGAGTGATTACATGGGGAGAGTGGTGACAGCTGATGGGAATAAAACCCTAATTAAAGTGAAACACCAAACAGACGATGGGAATGAAACCCTTAGGAAATTACCAGAGATAGGAGGGTGGGGCTGAGAGACATAACAGGAAGACACATGGCATCACGTAACAACATAAAGCCACATGTCTCCACACATAACACAACAAAAACCCGAAAGACGTAGCAATGTCATGACTCTGCCCAGGGAGCTTGAAAGCTCGAGACAGGAAGGACAGAGTCCTAACATTACCCCCGCCCCCAGAAACGCCCCATGGCGTCTCAAGGGAGAAACCTCAGCGGGCCAAAACACAAAAGCACAAAGACAAACACCACAAGCACAACACAGAACAAACTAAAGGGAACATAAGGGAGGCTATGAAGGGGTTCGGGTGGGTCAACAAAAACAACAAACATGGGAGGGGTGGTGGTGGAATGGGAGGCCAAACCTTGGGGACACCAGAAAAGGGTGGGACAGGTTGAGGAGACTTGAAACAACCGGACGAGACCGGCGGGGACTTGAAACAACCGGACGAGACCGGCGGGGACTTGAAACAACCGGACGAGACCGGCGGGGACTTGAAACAACCGGACGAGACCGGCGGGGACTTGAAACAACCGGACGAGACCGGCGGGGACTTGAAACAACCGGACGAGACCGGCGGGGACTTGAAACAACCGGACGAGACCGGCGGGGACTTGAAACAACCGGACGAGACCGGCGGGGACTTGAAACAACCGGACGAGACCGGCGGGGACTTGAAAAGGCTAGGGAGAGGTGTGTGTCCTAGGGGGAAAAAAGTTTGAGGTGATGCCGGCCGGGGAACTGGCTGAGGCACCGGCTGGAAGTCCGGCTGAGGCACCGGCTGGAAGTCCGCCTGTGGAAGGACAGGCCTGGACGCCTGCGGATGGGCAGGTCTGGACGCCTGCTGATGGGCAGGTCTGGACGCCTGCTGATGGGCAGGTCCTGAAGCCTGCGGAAGGGCAGGTCCTGATGCCTGCGGAAAGGCAGGTCCTGATGCCTGCGGAAAGGCAGGTCCTGATGCCTGCGGAAAGGCAGGTCCTGATGCCTGCGGAAAGGCAGGTCCTGATGCCTGCGGAAAGGCAGGTCCTGATGCCTGCGGAAAGGCAGGTCCTGATGCCTGCGGAAAGGCAGGTCCTGATGCCTGCGGAAAGGCAGGTCCTGATGCCTGCGGAAAGGCAGGTCCTGATGCCTGCGGAAAGGCAGGTCCTGAAGCCTGCGGAAAGGCAGGTCCTGATGCCTGCGGAAGGGCAGGTCTGGCCGCCTGCGGAGAGGCAGGTCCTGACGCCTGCGGAGAGGCAGGTCCTGACGCCTGCGGAGAGGCAGGTCCTGACGCCTGCGGAGAGGCAGGTCTGGACGCCTGCTGGATCGCTGGCTGTGAACCCGGCTGGAGAACCGACAGGAGCGCCGGCTGGGCTGGGTTACGTGCCCCCCTCCGTTGCCTCTTCCTCTTCTGCCGAGCCAATCTCCTGGTAGTCGGCTGGAGGAAGGAGGTGAAGGACGGGGCTGGCTCCGCATTGGAGGCCTCCGAAGAGGACCCCCAGGACTCTCTCCTTCCACGCTTGCCCTGAAGACTGGTAGGTGGTGAAGAGGTTGCAGGGTCCGAGGCTGATGGTGCGGTGGTGGTCACCACCCCAAGCTCCAGGGTGTGATCCTCGGGGATGGGGCCCAACGGAGAAGACAACCTCGGACAGACGGAGACACTGGGCTCCGGTCGGCTCATGGCGAACTGGAGCACACCCTCGAAGCCAAGCGGTCTCAGCCTCATCATCTCCGCAGGCGATAGGGGGACCCTCAGTCCGCTGTTGAATGCCGCCGTCACCTCTTCCTCCCCGAAGAGCTCCTCCACTGCGGCTTCCAGGAACCTGTCCAGGTACTCGTCCCGGTCCAAGTTCCCCTGGCGAATGCTGGAGAGGGGACCAGGCTGGCGAGGCCTTGCAGGGAAAATCGCCGCCTGCTGGGTTCTTATGGGTTGGTGCATTCTGTCACGAAATGGTTTTGGACAGAACCCAGATGCAGGCAGACGAAGGTATAACAAAAAATGTTTATTAAATAAAACACCCGCAAGGGGGTAAACATGAACAAAAACACTAGAAAAAACAAACACCTCCAACGAGGGGGACAAAAGGAAACAAAGTCCTTAATAATAAAATAATAAGTCCACAAACTATTTGCCTGGAGTCGTGTAATCCCCAGTCACAGCTCAACATAGACATCCACATTAGACAACCAATATAAGACAAAGACAATGCACCAACACTGAACAGAGAGAAACTGAGACCATATAAAGGGAGACACTAACGAGGAGTGATTACATGGGGAGAGTGGTGACAGCTGATGGGAATAAAACCCTAATTAAAGTGAAACACCAAACAGACGATGGGAATGAAACCCTTAGGAAATTACCAGAGATAGGAGGGTGGGGCTGAGAGACATAACAGGAAGACACATGGCATCACGTAACAACATAAAGCCACATGTCTCCACACATAACACAACAAAAACCCGAAAGACGTAGCAATGTCATGACTCTGCCCAGGGAGCTTGAAAGCTCGAGACAGGAAGGACAGAGTCCTAACAGAAAACTAGTTACAAAAGTTTGAGTTTATTCCTAAATGGATTTAAAAAAAACAATTAGACAATTATTTGTTACTTAAATAATAAAGAATAATTTACAATAAAGCCAGGAAGATGACATAAAGAAAAACAAATAGGGTCATTTTAGATGTTATCAAAAGGTCATATAAGCATTAACAGCATGTGGATTTCCTTTACAGGAGAACAATCACCATTAGACATTCCCCACCTTCTAACATCTGTCACTGCTTCACATCTGCCCCAGTTTCTCTCATCACATGATTAATTGAGTCTTCTTCAGCATGCAGTGAACATCGCCTGCGCAACTACAGGTCTATCCCCACCTCTCATCTCTATACAGCCTACTGTACATCCATACTGTCCTGTATATATATATATATATATATATATATACAGGCCTTTACTCCAGCTATAGCTCATGTACATGGAGTCGTCCTCTGAAGCATAAAAAACTGAGCCATTAAAGACACAATCTGCACCAGTGAGATCTCAAACTGCAGGACCTCATTTGTTATACAACTTAGAAAAATGGGGCTGACTCGGGAAAAGAAGAAGAAAGTCGGCAGAATTCAAACATTTACTGGCGTCTAATGCAATGTAAAAGGGATTTATCTCCTTAAAAGAGCCAAGAATGCCATAGTTTAGATCGGGTATATATTAAAGATTTTGCTTTGAGTGTTAACTGAAGCTCACTACATTTCCTGATATGGTGGAGTTTACTTTTTCTATTAAGTTTAAAGAGAGAAATTTTGACTATTTTAAAATCTTATATTGTACAAATTATAAATAATAAAATAACGTTTTTTCAGCAGTAACTATGCATCATTTATTTCAATGTTTGTGATAAAATATTTTGTGTTTTATTATATTGCTGTTGCATCAGTTTGATAAGCTTGAGGCCATACATTACAGTACATGCAGTACAGTCACCTTTGGCCTAGCAACACCAAGTCAAGTTGAGTTTATATCTATAGGGCTTTGTGTGTGTGGTGTATATATACACACACACATGTTACCATACTATATTGAGATGTGTATATGTACATGACATGTAAATGATCAATAGTTACCTTCTGAATAATTCCCCACAAAGTGAACTAACACATGGCACTCGTGACTTATTGCTGTATTATTTTGGGAATGAGGACAACAGAATGTGCAGTTGACCACAATAACACAGTTCTATTAAACAGATTAAAAATAACATCAGTGGCACAGATAGGATTCAGGCTATATTTTGTGTCTTTTATTTCACTGTTGTGCATTTGAACGCTCAAATCTTACTTTAGTTTGCCCCAAGGTTAGATCGACTGAGGAAACACTAGCAGTAAATTTGACCTGATAATTGTGTGTTTATGCCGAGTGGAGCAGTAGGGCTGAAATAAACCTGTTTTCTGTCAGACACTATAAATGCTTTTTGATATGTGGCTCTTTAGTTCCTTATACTGAAAAGACACGTTTCTGATGTTGTAAGAACAGGGAGCAGGGTTGTTAAAAGATCGTTTTTTAGGTACAGTATAGCTGTCCACTAACTCAAAAAGTTTGGTAAAAGTTAAGTCCTGTATAGATTTGAAGTTCACAAGGTTTGACGGAAGATTAAGTGTAAGCTGTTATACTAACTAGTACTTTTATTGTACAAGACAATTGCAAACCCAGAGAAAACCAACACTTGAAATCTGCCATGTTAACATAAACACACACAAATGATCCCAAACTTCACTTCACACATTTACAATAGATTTCTTGAAGCAATTCCCAATATAATGTATGAAACCTACTGCAGCGATATGTAAAATAAAAACTTTGATTGAGCAATATATATTTTTAAATGTATTGACAGTCAGCCATGATTCATGTTTTTCATAAGTGTCCGATAACAAGAAGGTTACCAAGATAAAGCAAAAGTATTGGGCATGTAAAATAATCACGTTCAACAATAATCAACAACGAGACGACCTGCTCCATGTAGAATGAATGGATGGATGGATGGATGGATGATGGATGGATGATGGATGGATGATAGATGGATGGATAGATTTAGGAAGAGAAAATTATACAACAAAAACTATGCAACAAAAATATGAGATGATTAATTCCAAACACTTAGAAAACGAAAGATTTGAAAAAAGAATATCAAGTGAAGCATGTAAAGAAATTGGAAACGAATGAACTTTAAGATAAATCACTGTCCTTAAACGTCACATGGACACTCTTGAAGGATAACATCTGAGTTTCATACATGAGGCATTCAGATAAGCTCTCCGGAGCTTTTTCAAAGGCTCAGCAAACTCAAAAGACATAATATCATCAAAGAAATGTATGGCCACAAACGTCCTTAAGACAGTTCAAAAGCTTTTACTTTGTACATTTTTAACTCATGCGACTATGACTATGACAACGCATTCTGTAATGTATATTACTGAAAACAGTCAACCGATGGTTTAATTCATTTAAATGCATCTTCATACGAACATATGGACTAATCCTTTCTCCACAAGCCGAGAGCAG
Source organism: Barbatula barbatula (assembly GCF_947034865.1). Lineage (NCBI taxonomy): Eukaryota > Metazoa > Chordata > Actinopteri > Cypriniformes > Nemacheilidae > Barbatula > Barbatula barbatula. The sequence continues at coordinate 968,271 of NC_136771.1, read as the reverse complement.
ACTCTTTGTGGGACTGAGTGAGATCTTTCTAGAAATGATTCAAGGATGATATTCTTAGATCAGCGCTAACAAGAACACATGCATGAATCACTGTCAAAGCAAACGCCATAGCCCGTTACGGCTATTAAATAACACACGAAAGACAGCCCACGTGCAGTTTTAGTAAGAACACACAGAGACAGTGTGTTGAAGTACAGCCTATTTTTAGTGTTAAGAAAAATCAACAGCATCAACAAACCGTCGACAGAGAACCAACCTCACTATTCTCCAAAATCCCCTGAGACAAATCTGAATTCAATTTAGATTCAATTACAGGCATGGAATGACTCGACAAATGAGCAAACAGTCAATTTAGACCGCTGGCAGTTTAAGTACAGACATTAACTTTAACAAATATTAAGGAACGGGAAAATAGAGCTTTCGGAGAACTGAGCGGTCTGATACATATTAGCGAAGAAACAAACAGATTATTTAGTCACTTATCCGATAGTTTTGCATTTAACAAGCTCAACTTTATCAAAAGGGTTTATGGACGTTAGCATCACTTTGTAAATAGGCTAAATGATGATCAATATATTAAATCGCCAAAAACCACCAGGACATTGTGGACCTAACTTTAATAAAAACAGTACACAGACGACATGATTTTGTCCTTCAGGAAATTATTAAAGTATGAAAATGGGTCTTCATACAAGGGAGTGTAGGAAAAAAGACACAAAGGATGATGAAATATGTGTTTTCTTTTGGAAAAATGTGTTCTAATAAAAATTTTATACGACCATGTGCATTAAAGAAGTGATAAAATGGTAAATTTGGTCCAATTCTGTCTATGTGCACAATGCATGCTGCGCTCGCATTACCACATGCATGATGCATTACCAATCCATTATTAATGATGCATCATCATGATGTCAACTGAGCAATTTACACGTTATGCAATCACATTCTCTCATGTCACAAAGTCATTTATCAGAATAACATGAGTCATAGAGATGTATGAAATATTCCTCTTATTGTTTCATTTATCAAACACAAACTCAGGACAGTGAGATCAGGGGTCAGGGGTTTAATCAATAGCACACGATTTAAATAAACATTTTTGGGTGAACTATCCCTTTAAGTTGAAGTTCCACACTCATGAAAGCACTTGCTTGACTTCCCACACAGTTTTCAGCACAACAAACACATCAACATTTATCTACTGCAAGCATCTCATGAAGTCTGTGAGTCATGTTGATGAAGTCGAGATTCCCGCTGTTCTAGGAAGTCGTTCCGCGATGCCCCGTGTTTAAACAGATTTGTTTTTTTTGAGTTTTTGCTGCGTCAGATGAGTTTGTGGGAAAGGTGCGTCACATGGACTTCCAGGCTGTGGTTTTTTTCCTCATAAAAGTGTGATATTAACTTAAATGTGTACCTTGCCTCTGATGTCACTGATGTATCACATACATGTTTTTTATTCTTAGATTTTTGGGATAAACTGGAAACTTAAAATATGAGGTTTTAATATGTTTAAGCATTTGTTTCTCAAAGAAAAGATCGAAATTCTGTCTTGCAGATAACTTACATAAGTTTTAGAGCATTTGTCAATTTTAAACTCAGTTGGCTCAAGAAAAATGCGATCTAACCCATTGCTGACATTCCCAGTCGACTCAAAAGCATGATTTGGGAAGTGTCCTAATACCCCCACATGCACTTGACCACTTTCATGATGTATTTCCTGTTTTTGGCCCAAATGTTCAAGTGGGCGTGAAGATTCCAAGTGAGCATGTAGTATTTCTAACCCGTTGGGACACACTTAGCAAGTGCAAACATGTGACGTTAATTATGTGTTTATTTTTATTATTAAAAATACATAATTCAGAATTATTTGCTCTGTATCAAAGCAGCTGTTCCCAAAAACAAAACACATGTTAGCCAAACATAGAATAAATAAAGATATAACCTCAAAAAATAGTAGTATAATTTACCGTGGATGACACCGTGGACCAGGGCAACGTAATGCAAGATGGGATACACTTAGTGCTGAATACCGCTCTGAAGTGCTTTTCAAGATAGTGTGGATATAGTGTGTGTTAAGGGCACATCACTTTTTAAGACGTTGGACAGACTTGCGCACTTACATCCTATGGCGTGGACGTGCTCTCAAGTGACCAAGACCGCAAGTGGGGGTATTTGAAAGCAGCTTTCGTCTTGCCTGAAGGCTTTTTTTTCACCCCTTCCCCTTACTGCAGCCGCCTACTCCCGTATTTTCAAGTGAGCAAAGGCGCTTCTCAAACAAGCCTATCGACACGCGCTTTGATACGAGGGAGGCGGGGCCTTGAGTAATTGGTGGGGCCCTACGCAATTTGCGTCGTAAGCGTAAAGGGCCGTTCGGCTCTGTGTATAGGGAGTTTTGTGCTGCAAAATTCCGTAGATGTTCCAGTTGTTAAACATCACAGATGAAGTGTCACAACACCCTGGCTCATAGTGTTTCTCCCGTCACACTCATTAAAGTCATCTGATCAGCATTAGATCATAATGTCATAACAGTGTCAAACTGACACTTGAGTGATGAAACACCACGACAGCTCGTCCCATGGCTGAAGAGACAAACACAGCTATTTGATCAATAGTTTGTCATAGCGCATTATTCAAGACGCCGTTTGCATTTAAGTCAACAAGACCCTCCTCAGTCTCCAATCACATGGTTTATACGCAAGCTATGGATGAAAACAACAGAACATGACTGAATGTAGAAATTCATATTCAAGCGATGAATGTCTCAGAATTAAACAGCTTTTAAAAGATTTGAAAGATGTATTTGGTCTAAAAGAGGCTATGTAATTTCTCATTTCAGATTCTGAAATTAAAATGTGATGTGTGTCGAAGAGAATGCGGTAAAGCTTTAGATGAAAGAATAGCTTTCACTCCTTCTCTTGCATTAAATATGGATTAAGAGTGCTTTGCGTGGATCCAGTTCACTAAATAATACAAAAATGACATTGTTTACATCATTTACTCATCCTCCTGTCATTTCAAACCTGTATGACTTTCTTCCGCAGAACACAAAAGAAGATATTTTCAAGAACACTACTGAACTTTGACTTTTATTGAATGAACACAAAACCACGAAATATCTTCTTACAACCCCGCAAGTGTGAATATCCGAATGACAGAACTTAGCCTTTTGAGTGAACTGTCCCTTTAAGGGTTTGGAACAATTCCTTTAGCATGCATCATACTGTATATCACAGCTCTGCGGTTCTCAACCCGGTCACCCGTAACGCCCCAAAACCTTAGTTGGGATTGAAACTAGACAGAGGGGACAGCTGTTGTGCGCAACGGCAAGTTTTGTTCCGCACTTCAAAAGATTTTTAGTCATCGGATCCAGGAACACAGGCTCGTGACCCCGCAGTGAGCCATCAATTACCAGAAAAATGGTCAACACTATAGCAAAGACACACAGGTTTCCAAATCTGTGCACGCAGCTGAACCAAACCCAACAGGTCATATTTTATCATCCTAAAATTCAACACGGCCACAAGCCTAATTCATACCGCAGCTTGTACTGCATTCACCAGTCGACTCCTACAGTGATGACACAGGTGTCTGTGTGATGATAAGTCCCTGTGAAACCGATGAGCAATTATGCGGTACCGACCGGGAACCACACGAGCATTCTCCATGCGGTGCCCATCCTCACATTACATTTAGAGATTCAATCTCGAGACGCGAGGATTTCTAGTCCGTGGACACGAATGCTCCATCCTGTTATTTGTTATGAGCTCGGATGGAGAGGGTCTTTTTCTGCAATCGCCTGAATATGTTAGATGAGAAAACAAAATCAACATGTAGACCTGTCAGTCCTTCTTAAGAACGCCATATATATTGGCAAACACACACAATCGTATGTATGCAATTGAAGCAGCTTCTGCTTGAACTTCTGGAGCACTGCCACGTGCATCTAAATGTGTGTCTGTGGCTGTGCAATATTGCTCAATTCCTCAAGAACAAAAGCTTTGAAGGAAGAAGGGGAGGAAATCTACACTCTACTTCTACACTAATGTTGTGATTCTGCCCTCCCGGACAGAATTAAAACATTTTCAAAGGCATTTTCTGGAGTCTTTCTGTTGTTTGCTGAGCAACAGGCTAGTGTAGGACACTTAAGGGGTAAGACATTGTCGGACTCAGCAGAAGAGTATTAATCTGTCCATGTGGCGACTTCTAGGAGGTCATCCTGTGGTGCGTTGAGCGGTAACCTCAGGTGAGGTCACTCGGCTAGGTAAGGTCACCTGGAAAATTTCCCTAACACAGCGGATGATAAATAAATTTCTCAGAAATCCTATGAACGGGATTCAGAACGATGCTTTTGTTTCATACTTGAGCGCTTCACGTGTTTGCATGGCAGATGTAAATGCGACCTGCAAGAGCAAAGAAAAAAGAGTTTGTAAAGTGTGAACAACAGTTCCGGCAAAAGATGCAGAGTATTGTGGAAACATGTTGTGGGAAGCGAGTACAGGGATGTAAATAAACACAAGGCGGCCAACGTCGCAAGACTTGGCTCCCAATTTCAAATATGTGGGTGTAGAGAGAAAAAAGTTTATGAGAAAAAACATTACTCTTCACCATCAATAACAGTAATAGTGTGATACGGTCAAAATTATGGGATATCATGATCAAATCTCATTATCGGGGCGTGGATCACCCGCAGAGCAAACGTCACTTTAATCACTTTAAAAAATGCTCATAATCATGAATTCACTTCTGTCCGAATGAATTACAATGAATAATTGATTGTGGAATCATTTGATTGTCTTTAAGAAAATGCTTAAATTCATTCAAGTCATGTTTTGAAAAATACATCAATGTCAAATGTATCATAACAAAAAGATGATGCATCGCTGTTCATTAGTGACTGTCTGGTTCACATATTCAACTTAAGTGAATATCCACATTTAAACATAACTTTTCATATTCAAATCTAATTCAGTACGGCCTCACGGGGTCATCCAGATGTTCCTATACGCTGGGTACGAAACAAAAGAACCAGAGATTCAACGCTTCAATTAGATGTCAAAGAACTTTAATTTCCCGTGAGTCTTATTCAATTTGGGGGGTTAGCATGTCTTCATGTGTAAAGGGTGAAGAGAAGGTTTTTTTACAGTTCGTCTGAGTTTTGAAAGTCAATTACTGTATAGGCAAGCCTCGGGAGCAGACATCTCGTCACAATGAACGGGGTAAGTTGTCACAATGGAAACATGCCATTAAGTCGTCTATTGAATGATTTTCAGCAAAACTTACAAAAAGAAAGTACACAGTAAATGTGACATACTATCAAGTATCGAATCAGGGTTTTGTAAATCTATTGAAATGTTTGTACATGCACAACAATGTGACAATTTGCCCTAATCTGACATCCACTATGACTTTTCGTCTAAAATCTATGTTCATCACATACTGTAATCTTTCTGAATGTACGCCTGGTTATACTGCGTTCACCTTTTTATCAAACAAATTGTGCACACATACTTGAATTATTTATTTTATCTTTTTAAATTAATTTCTCCCAGACATCAAATGAAGAGCAAGAGTCAGAAATCGGACAAATGTGTCTGTCATTGGAATTTGCGGAGAGATGTCAAGAATGTGTCAAAATGAGCTCAGATTGGTCAAATCTCTCTTTAAATCCCTTTGGATAAACACGTCTGCTAAATGACAAAAATAGAAAAGCAAGTGCGTCAAATGCATTTTGCTAACTCAACTCACGTCATTGCAGGCTAAAGAGCATGTGTGTGAATGAATGTAAGAAATTACCTTTTACAGTTCTTATTGCATTCTGGTGTTGAAATCTGGTTCTCTTATTTGAACCGCTGCCATGTCACAAGGCAACCCAACGATTGACTGCATACTGAGACGAGCCGTCACATCCGCTCACCAAGAGCCTGTAGAAATACAGAGAAGAGATCGTTCTGGACCGGATAACACACACATTAAAGTATTTATATTTCAACTGAAAACAAACAGATGCTGAGAGAAAGTGATGTGAGCGATGTCATGTTCATCAGGTACATCACAAGAAGAAAAATTCCTTCAGTCACATTTACCCAAAGGTGAATGCTATTGCTTATATGATGCTCTTTCATTGCTCATGAGATTTGTGGGACGGGTTTCGTTTAAAGCTGGGGTCAGACATGACTTTAAGCATGGGAAATTCGTTCGGACGGTGGTACAAAAACGGCGCGAGCGATACCTCCATTTTTAACATTTCTGTGAGGTTTTGATCGTCTATTGGTCTCACGCGGATTCACAGATCTGAGCAGTTCACTAAACTTGAACTTTGCTACGCAGCGAAATGCTAAATATCTTTGGACGGCCTTGCGTTTCCGGTCTGACGCATTCTCATGCATATGAATGATTGGAATCAATAGAGCGAAAAGTGAAGTGTGACCACAGTTTAAGTCTCAGTTGTTTCTCCTAAAATGAGGGTTAGCTCAATGAATGTAGAGATTAACACTCTTGATTTGAGTTAATGTGCTGAGATCTTCACTGATATTGACGTTTGATTGAAGACTTGACAAATCTGAGCTCAGTTTGACACATTGTTGACGTCTCATCCGAAACTTACATGACAGACACATTCGTTTTCTCAAGAGAAACATCAGAGACGCAGATGAGACTTAAGCAATGAGACATTAAAGAGACTTCCTCCTTTGTTCTCTCTGCTTTTCTTATTGACCGATTATACGTATGGTGCATTTCTCGTAATTTTTAAATACCCATTTATTGTGCATATCCTCTCCTTAGCAATGAACTACATGCACGTTGCTTCTGAAACATCCCCGCATCCTTTATCGATCCGGTTTGTCACGTCTACAATAGAGTCGTGTCTCTCGCAGTATTCACGTGGTCAAGCGTTAGTTAGGAACGACGCAGCCGTCAAAGCGTTTAAAAGTCTCTCGAGCTCCACGACAGCATACGCAACTTACAAGCTCATTTCAAAGCTGTGAATAATTCACGCTGTCATGCTGACCTTGTTTTGAGGGGCGTTAGGATAAATAATTAGCTCCATTGTTGGCCTGATTAGAAAGGCAGCGCTGCGTCAGTCGATATCACCTCCGGATGCATAATGCATCCAGTACTCAATATACACGCTTCACAGCTCATATAGTGTATCCCGTAAGTAACAATAAGCCTGATCAATCTTTTGCTGTTTTCTACACAACACAAAACACCGAGGATGAAAGGAGGATAAGTGTGGAAGAGGATATTAGACAGATAGAAGGACAGATAGTGAAAGAGACGCAGAGAATGACAAATGAACAACAGGTCTGTTTAGTTTTGAGTGGGCAGGAGAGATGAGGAGCCGTGAGTGTCTTTATGAATCTCTTCATTACAGATTATAATTGCATAATTATCGACATAGGTTATATCCTTAAAAAAAATGAATGCCGAGAGGGATAACAATAGGTTGTTTGAGAATGAATCATAAGTGTGGTATTCATACACTCCAATACAGATTCTGTTTTCAGTTAAGAAAAGGATTTAAAGGGACAGTTTCCATGAAGAAATAAAATATGTTACAGTGTTTAAGATAAATTGTGTTTTTTGACCTGTATTAGGGACAGGTATTTTTTACCAGAGTCTCTTTTCTCTTAAAAAAGGAGAAGTTTGATCAATTATTCACATGGTTTGGGACAACATGACAAGTTTGTTTTATGGATCTACTACAACTATTCTGTTTCGATCCACTAAAACATTTATAGGCACAGTTACCAATAACAATAATTTATTAATTATTTAAAACATCTCACAAAAGCGAATTAAATAATAAATACAAGAACACTTTACACAAACTTTAGAATAGGGACCGATTTTCACTAATAACTAACTATTAGCAACGACTTTTGTCTCAATAAACTCATAATGACTGCTTGTAAATCAGTTATCAGGATTAAGGGATGTAGAATAAGGCATTAATATGTGCTTTTTACATGCTAATATACAACCAATATGCATGTTAATAAGCAAGTAGTTAATGATGAATTTGTGTCACAAAATAAGACAAAATTAGACCTAAACAGTTTCAACAAAGGAAATTTTCTAAATCACAACTAATAATCTCTCCCTGTTATTCTTAAACATTTACTCAGTATCTGTTTATCAAAGTCAGCGAGTGCAGCTGTGACACGTCAGAGGAGAACTGGTCCTCCTGGCTGAGTGTGTTTTTTTTCTCCATTTATTTATCATTGGAGTTTGGGTCGTGTTGGCTTGCTTACCAGGAGACTGCTGATATTAGATGTTATTTACTAGAATGATAAATGGCACTGTGCTGTATTTTACCTTTTCTGGGTTTTTCAGTTTTACTTATTGTTTTCCTGTAAAGCTGCTTTGGAACAATGCACATTGTGAAAAGCGCTATATAAATATAATTGAATTGAATTATTAATTACAGTAAGCAATAGTGTTTGGATTCGGTATGCACAATCTACTTCAATTTGTCCAAACCTACAATTAAAACCACATATCGTACCAAAATGTAATTGTACTTTATGCATACAACAATAAAACATCATATGAGTTTAAGTTATAAAGTCGCTGGTTAAGACATATTTAGTTGTCTAAATAGGCATCTCCGTCACATACATCAACATAAAAGCAGTTCTAAAGCATAGGGAACACATTTATAATGCCTTCCAAGATCACTGGACATATTGTAGCTAAACTCTGTTAAAAACAAACAAACAAAAAAGAGATATAAAGGCGAGAGACGGATTCAATATAGAAAAGCATTCAATAAATCCAAAGCTAGAATATATATATGGAAAACGTGCACAGTAATAAAATAAGAGCTGCAAGATTTTTTTGTATCTAAATGCAACACTAATGGATTCTCCATGCAATGTGAATGAGATTTGATGCCTCAAAGTAGAGCAATTGAAATCAGTCACTTATAAGTTAGGATGCTGACTTTGCAGCCGTCTTTTCAGGCAGTAGACATCTAACAAGGTGTCAGAACAGAGCCATTATGTAACACAAGAACAGACACCCTGTCTCTATAAATCATCAGAGAAATCCCTCTAATTACAAAATCTTGGAGTCTGAAATATTTCTAGTATCTCTGGTTTCTTATACACTGCAATGATCCTTGTGTGACGCGCTCGAGCACGGCAGAATGAGAATGATTTAAAGGGTCTTGTGCTATAATACTTTCTGCACAAACCAGCAAAACTGTCAGTATTAGCCCCAATTAAATACAAGTAGCCGACTACGCCACCTAGGTTAGTTTAATGGGACCCAAGACCCAAGTTAATTATTCACTGAGGCTGGGCTGGACAGTACTGACACACAGTAGTAGATTGAATAACAAAAAATACTTTAGTAGGCCACAATAAAATCTCAATATTAAAATCAGTTTATCAAAAAGGAATGCAGTCCTCAGCACAGTCTGGTATGATGTCCTTATGGTCAAAGAATGAATGTCCTGGGGTGGTCCCACCGCCGTAAATCTCCACCAATCCAGAGAATATGGTGCAAATATGACCGGGTAGCCACTACCCAGTCTGATAAACTTCCAGTGTTGTGCAATCCTCCGTAGCCGTCTCACTCTTCTCCGAACACCACTCGTTGCTTCGCACGTCTCCAAACGGCTGCCGCTAATCCACTCGCCTCTGAACACGCCGATTCACTCGTCACCAACAGCTGCGCCTGTGAATGCTCTGCGTCGCCACAATACTTCGACTCACTCGCTCGTTTCTGCACAGCCGTAAATGTTCGGTTATCACCGTTCAGTGTTCAGTATTCAGTGTTCCTTCTCAAACGCCAACACCTGTTTACACCGCTCAACCGGATGTCGCTTTGCACGTAAATGATGCAGTCCAACAGCACACAATCACAAATCAGTCTCTCAAGCACGCGGTTTTAAAGCGGCAACAATCTCCACCTTTTTCCTAACCAGCCTCTGACACTAGGTCACTGATTGATCTATCCACTGGTGTTTAGGAAAATGAGCGTAGCGATACAAAAGTCACGTGATCATTGAGTCATTAATATAACATTAAAATGTGTATCAAAACTACTTTCATATCAATAATTCACTCCCATCACACTTGTTTTTTATCGTTAAATTGAACCCAACAGCTACAAAAATCAATATAGTGCTACAAGATAGCAATAGAACTAACAGTGTTGACCACCACCCACAATTCCACGCAGCCTACAATCTGCTGAGAAGCTTTAGTCGGTACTGTGGACCGTGGGCTGTTTGGTAAATAATTACACATCACTCGAGAATTAGTTTTATTACACACAGAAATCTAATGCGCGATGTCTGTGCAACAACAAAGATACATTCAGCACTTAGCATTTCGTATTGTTGAACTTTGAAACGGTGCTCTAAAAATGTCAGCAGAATTTTTCCGTGCCTGAAATGCATAGATGTACGATATAGACTTGCGAGCGTGTTAAGAGCTCTAACCTTTTCCACAAACCGCAGCCATTTAAAGACCACAAACCCTTCACCTCCACTATCTCTGCTTGGGGAAGTCTCGAAACGCACAGCCAGTAAGTACGCTATAACTCTTCAACTATTTTGTCCGGCTTCACTTCACGACAACACCCCAAAATAGTCCAGATTTACGGTATCATACACACAATCGGGAAGGTGACAAAAGTAATATACATTCATTTACGGTGCGGTCTGATAGCTCTGCCGATGTGCTCTTGGGAGAAACTGCCTGTTCTGCATGGGTGAGCGTCCGTAATCCCACTTGACAAGCATATATCGCTCCCTTCACATCGGCCCGGGCACAGCAAACGGGTTCCAGCAGGTTTGTTTCCGTGACCTTGGCTGTCAGAACATGTGGGCTAAAGTCGGCCCCGTTGGGGAGAATGTTGCGTTGAGGTCGACCCGACGGCTTTGGGTCTCAGCAGGAAATCGTATGACGTGCTAAATACATTATGCAGAATCAAGATGTGATATGATTAGTTATTTAAAACTGTCAACCTCAGGACAACAGTAAAGGCTGTTATGCTTGCGACACATACTAACCATTTTAACTCTTATTGGCAAGTTTAGAGACGCTGGCAACTGTAATTATTAGACATATTATAACCTAACTGTTGTGTTCATATAGATGTATTTTGGTTGCGAAAAAAGTAAGAAATTATGTTATTATCTCAAAAAGTCTCTAATGATCAAGTCTGCCATCTCCCGTCTTGCTAGTGGGAAAATCACAATAAGGAATACATAAGAAACACAGTTTCAAGGTCCAAGCCTTTACTTGATTCAGCTAGTCTCTCAACATTTGTCTATGTGCACTATTTATTCACATCACAAATGAAAGCTGAGCTTTTATAAACTCCCGCAATAGTGTCCACGCTCACTGCGTCAGTATTTAAAATAAAATACATACAAGTGAACCGCTGGTCTGAAGATACAGCTTAGAATTTTAATAGTATGTGAGTATTGTTTGGTGTTTGCTTTTGGCATCTGATAGTCAGATAGAGCGATTGGATCTAGACGCTATGGTGCATGACGTCAGATTTAACAAGTGCATTACGTTACTATCGCTAATAATTACGCTCAAGTTTTATGATCAACATCAATGTTTCCCTTTGCCAAACCGTGTCAGTTCAGTCATATGCAAACATATTACCTCTGATTGCTTTAATCTGTGACTACCTAAAATGTTTTTAATCTGGAAACAGAAAAACATGATGTGGTATCATAGTGTACATGTATTTACATTCAAGAGTATACACTCCCACCACCGTTGTACCACCTCTCACGTCCTGAATTTAGATGGAAAAAGTATCTCTATACAAGGCAAACACACAATTCGACCCTTAAAAAGCACAGGGGTTCTTGCAAGGACACAGAAATATTTCAAATAAAACCAGCTGGTGAATATATGGTTCAACAAACAGATAAGTGAAATGGCTCAATATTTAGTTTGAAATCTGCCAGCTTTGTTTGGAGTCGCACACAGCGGGTATGAGGCACTCAGGTGTCACACAGATATTGCGAGATTGGTCAAGGCCAGAAATTCAATTCTTGGCTATAAGACGCAAGGCTACAAAGGAAATGATGCAATGTTAGCACGGTGTTGGCCCACAGAAAGAACCTTGACATTGTATTTTCACACTATGTGAAATTCATTACAAAGCTTGTAAAGTTTGCCTCGGCGAGCTGAATGCAGATGCTGCTGAAATCTGCTGATAGTGATTGTGAGTAGAGAGTATGTGATAAAATCCAGCATTATCACTCTGCAACGCACGATTTGAGAGTCGAGATGATTTCTTTTTACACCAGGTGACGTTATTTGGTGAACATGACGTGAAACGAAGAACACTAGGACGTCAGAATTATAATATTAACAACTCCGGCAAATGTGCCATGAATAAACAATTGTAGAGCCATTTGTCACATGTACTCCATGACCTTTCATATTATTTGAAATATTACTTTATTAGGATAAGATGTCCGTACTTTTTTATAGGATCAATGTTTCAGAGTGAGCCGAACCAAATCCAAAAATCCCATTAAATAAAAAATGATTCGGTAACACTTTACAATAAGATGCTTTTAGTTAACATGAGTAAATGCATTAGCTAACAATTAACAATTTAGCTTATTAATCCTTGTTAATGTTGGTTCATGTCAATACAGTTATTCATGTGAGTTAATGCTGACAACGTTTAATGATGTGTTAGTAAATGCTGAAATTAACATGAATTCATATTAAAGTAATGTTCATTGTTTGTTCATGTTAGCTAATCATGCTAACAAATAGCACCTTTTTGTAAAGTGTTACCAATAATTCAAACATTCAAACAACAGTGACAACAAATTAAATCAAACAAACATTTAAACAATTAACATTAATTCAATAAAACCGCCGAATTGCTCATCCTGCAATGCATGCTAGGAACTTGAAAACTTTACTGTCGAACCCTTGAGTATCTAAATTCTGTCAACAAAACAATCTTTGTTGACAACATGTTTAAACGGATCCTGTTTATTTACACAAATCAATAAATGATCCCCCCAACTTTTAAGAGAACATCTTGTATAAGGGATTTTTACCGAGTGCTCAGAGCTAAAAATGGAGGGAACGCAGAGGAGACAGAGTCCATGGATTGAATATCAAGGGCTACTCCACTCAAAATTTAGAGGATTTCCATCTATATTTTACCATCAGACATAAAGTACATTTTGCATCTATAGTTTAAAACATGCCCTCAGCTAGAGCCCTCCGTGTCATTTCCAGCACTGCTTGAACCAAATTGCCTACTGGGACAGAAAATTGTGAATATTCAGAACAAACTCAACAGTCGGGATTAAATGAACCTATTCAGAGTTGTTTCAACCCATGGTTGGGTCAAATACAGTCGATATTTAGGTATTTAGGTAACCATGGGTTGAAATGCATATTTTTTTAGATTGTAGCTTCAGGGGAAATGAAACATCAAAATGTCAACATCCGCTCAAACCAAAGCGCAGAACTTATTATTCAACACATCAGCGTGTTCCTCGTAGGATAACCACATGTCATCCACATCATACCTGTCATTACCTCCACAGATTCCCACAAGCATTGGAAGGACATCTGCTCGCTCTTCTTGACTAAACAAGTTGACAGGCAGGACTAAGAAGTGGTGCGTGTCCAAATTCCATGCATATGGATGCCAAACACCATATGGGGCAAAGACAAGGACAACATCAAGGTATGCAACCATTAATACACTCGGTCACGGACTTCCGTGAACACGCGTGTCATTTCGGAACAATAATTAGACATCTGATGCACGGTAAGGGGCCCGGGGAACATGAACTCCGCACGGCCCCCGGAGAAAAGACAATGTTCATCATTATGCACATTAGATTGTTTCCAAAGGGCTTTTTCAGCATTCCACTCGTAACTATGATCAGCGAGTTCACCCAGCCCGCCGCTTGGTAGTAATGAGAAATGGACACACATAATGGAGCCTGAATGAGTTTAAGTGAGGGCTAGTGAGTCATATTCTCAGAGAGCGCCCAGTCGACTGTCAATAACTTGACGGATTCCCGTGCAGGTATCGATTCGTCTGGAGACGTTTTCAACTTTTAGCGCACTAAAGTTTTATGTGCTGGACGCTGCACTGATCATTTCTGGGTTATTGAAAGGACTGGAAATCAAATGCACGTGGAAGAGGTACAGAAGCATATTGTTTGAGAGGCGTTTTGGCTTGGAATGAACAGGCTGGGTATTGTAACGCTAACAAATTTAGCATCAACATCCACCCCAACGCCTGTGAATTTTGCCGAGCTGCACGTGTACTTTTTACACACACGCAATAAGAGAAAGTGAAAACCAAAGAACATCACAAATTAAAATGGCTACATGAGATTAACAATCTTTTTTCAAGCATGTTCAGGCCAATAAAGCAATAAAAGGTTAATAGTGTTACAAACAAACAACAAAACTCTCTTAAGATCATTTAACTCTCCTGTTGAGTGCACATTTTAGTAATGATTTAATGTGTGGAGTTATGTTGACGCCACAAAATCATTTGGTTTTTGCTAGGGATGCTCCGATCCGATATTTGTATCGGGTTTTGGTGTCAATACTGAATTAAATTCTAGATCGGTATCGGTGACAATCGGCCTGATCTGACATCAAATTTCTGCTAGGCGATGTAAAAGTTTACGGATATGCTGGCTCTTAAATGCTTTTGCAATGCCTTTGTTATAGAGTGTCATGGTTCTGCCACGTCTTTGGGCAGGATCATGACAGTACCACATGTTTTGGGTCATTATTGTCAGCCTCTCCAGTCTCGTCTATGTCCCCGCCCTCTCGTTACCTCGTTGTTCCTGGTGTCAAAATCTAGTCTTGTGTTAGTCTATGTCAAGTGTCAGTTCAGTCAATGTCAAGTGTCAGTTCAGTCAGTCTATGTTCTTGTTTAGCCTGTAATTATTATTTCCTATTTGACCCCCTCGTGGGTCTTGTTTTGTGTTATGTAAATCATTGTTTCTCCCGCACCTTCAGCCTGCGTTTGGATTCTATCCGTCCCTGTTCCCTTATAGAAAACAATGTGTTTCGTGTTTAAAGACACAATCTCTCCGTTAAGTAACTAAGCACTTTTTGATCTTTAAGATTTGAGTTTTAAACATACTTTTCAAGGTTACATGTCAAGGTTACTTTGGGGTCCATTTGACCCATATCATAACAGGAGGGATAAAGGGATAGCTCACCCAAAAATGTAAATGATCTTAAAGCTTATTCCATCCAAACCCAGATTTTGGGTTTGATTTCCAGGGAACATATAAATAAATAAAATGTATACTTTCAGTCTATTTTATTTACTTCGAGTAAAGGTCTTGTAAATGTCGATATGATTAGTTGAAACAGGGTCACTTACTGTGTAGTGTCTTTCCAAATTCTCTTTTGCACTTAATTTATGATTCATGAAGAAATTGGGTAAATTTAGGGAAGTGAGTGGAATACCCGTCCTATAGCTCAATGAATATTTTTTTCGTCCCAGCATCCTCTCTGCCTTTAACAGATGGGATCGTGAGAAGCGTCACACTGATGGAGCATCTGTGAAATTCTGCACACAAGCAGATAATGAATAATCAAACGCTCGGCTCTGAGCACCTGACATTAATAACAAGGTGTTTTCATTAGTTTCCCGTAACTGGTCTGATCAACCTCTGAACAACAGTTGTGATGAATGTGACTTCCTTCACAAAAAAACTACATTCAACCTGAATAGAAAATCTGCTTTCTGTTGTGTCACATTTGTTCATTTGGCTTTGATCTCATCTGGTTAAAAGCCTGTATGTGACTCTTTCTTCAGTGAAACACAAAAAAAATTGATATTCTGAGAAATGTGGTTCGGTGTTGTTTGATGATCAACATTCTTTAAAATATCTTCTTTTGTGTTTGGGTGAAAAAAATATAAAAGAACAATTTGTTTTTGATCAACCAGCTCAAGCAGGTTCATTTATTGTAATGAACAACGTTTTAATTGGGAAATAATTAAAAAATAGAAGTAGTTCTCTTATGAAAGTGAAAAGGTGAAAATGGCATGGAAAGTTAGTAACTCTGTTTTCTGTTTATGATTTTAATTGTTAAATAGCATTTTTATTGTTACATTGCATTTGCTGTTTGCATGTTGTCAGTAGTTTTATTTATTCACAAATATTATTTATCAGACTTCTATTAAGAGAGCATTCCCCTAAAACCATACATACATACATGTATGAAAATATAAAATAAATGGCCTGATTAAAGATCATATATTTTATACAGTATATCCAACTGGGCTAAATTGATTCAATATATATTTATAAAAAAACATATTGTCCGGACCTCCGTTTGGAAGAAAATATAAAGACCGGACCTCTTGGAAATTTAATTGAATACCCCTGGTCTATACACACTTTTCCTTTGTCTTCACAAAGTTTTATGCAAAACACCCCCCCCCAACCGTGGATCATCAGCATTTAACAGAAACTGTGAAGGAAAGTCTTGAAATGTGTGTCCGTGTGCCTGGATGTTGCTTGAGGTTGAATTTTATGGTGAATTACTCATCAAGGTTATGGTCTTGCATGGTTGGCATCTTTGATTTTTTATAAAGACACATGCAGACCAACAGCAGTACGCTGACCTATTTCCTCCGGTAGATTTGGACTAACACTGAATCACATCGGTCTGGTTAAGGAGCAGTGAATCTGTACCTTGGAGAACATCTCAGAAACTTTAAACTTGTTCTCCAAATTAAAAGAAATAAAGTGACTTTTTATATATTTTTATTAGCCGTGGATTATGCAGTACACACTGAAAAACAACTAGTAGCATTTACTTGAGAGTTTTTACATTAAAATTTGTGCAAAAACGTGCCAATTTTCACCAAAGTGAATCCTACTAGTTATTTATTTCAGTGCATATTTGATAACTTCCCAGTTTTATGGACAAGACAAATTTTGAACTAGCTTTAGAAGCTTGAATGGTGTAAACCAAGACCTTACGCCAAATTTTGAGCTCTCTGATTTCTATTTTAATGGGCAAAGGGGACGTTTGGGGACGTTGGAGGACATTTGTGGTTTTTGGCAGATCTTTCTGAGCGTTTCTTCATCTGCGCCTCTAAAAGGGCTTGAATGTTTCGTTTGACCTTCTTTTTCCTTTGGTTTTTGTGCAGCACCAAGCTCAGATTCCACCTGCTTCACCCGGGAGTGCAAGGTGCATGCTTTCTTGACATTAATTGTGTGATATTTTGATATTTCCCTCAGGAGCCACTTGAGAAGAATGCGGAGAAATTCATTCTAAATATAGATAAGAGGCAGTCTAGAGAAAATCACAGTCATTTATAAGCAGATATAGCCTACTGTAAGATCAAAGACGCCAAACTGGAAATATAGGCAAGGTTCTGCTCCATCAGGAACACAGAGAATCGATTGACCTGACAGTCTCTGTCGCTAATCTCGCTGTTGGCCTCGCACACATTTATCCATCGAATCCTATGAGAACAGTCAAGATCTTGTTTCGGATAAAATTAACAGTAAACAGAATATATTTCAGATCCAGCAGGAGCGTAAAATGTCAAACGTTATCAAATATCAATAAAGCTCTACAGTCAAAAGCTTGTGACTAATGAACTGGCAGAAGAGATAGCGGTTTTATGAACATCATATATCTGCTTGCGCTCACGTTGTGAAACTCGGTGCCTTACCATAAAACAAAAATAAAAGGCATTCATGCAGAGAATCTTGTTAAATTGCATTTTGTGATTAGTCTTTCTAAGCTAATACATAAACCTTGCTGACCTGTGTTTATAACATCCACTTTGGACTCAACAGGGGAGTCTGTAAATTAAAGCGCTAACAATGCTGAAGGTTTACAGATTTAGGGTCATAGATTGAAATTTTCATTACTAAAAATGTTTATAATTATGTATCTATTATTGTATACCGTGTTTATTTTATACTTTATTATGCATTTGAAAATATAAAGTGAAATAGTTTTTTATGGTTATCTCTTATTTATTTTATAACACATTTTTATTTACCGCTAAGTATTTATCTAATTACGTATACTGTATTTATAGTTTTTTAATGCATATTTGTTTTTATATTTTATATAATATGAAATGTTCATTACCAAGTCTATAAATGGTAATCTGTTATTTATTTTATTTTGCATTCTTTGGTTGATTTTTATTTATTATTATTTACTGCTAAAACTGTTTATAAATATGTATCTATTACTGTATTTTATACTTTATATTTTAAATGCATAATTGTTTTAACGTTTTATATCATATGAAATATTCATTACTAAGTCTATAAATAGTTATCTGTTATCTATTTTATATCGCATTTAATTGTAGATTTTTATTTTAACATATTTATGATTTTATATCATATGCAATCTTGAATACTTTAATAAAAAGTACATATTTTTAAACTTTAATTATAATATATATTCTTTCCTAAGCAAGTGGCAAAATCTCTTGCAAACTACTGTTTGAAGGTGACTTATGTATGTAAGTTTGGGAGATAACAGCCTACTTTACAAGCACTGAAAGACAACGCAGGACGGAACGAGTGGAGGTATTTATACTGTACGTGTACATGACAGAGCAGGTGTAATTTACAACATCTGACATGTTTCGTCACCTTGAGAAGCTGCCATCCGTGCCTTTAGTACGCATCAACATGTATCTGAAACACTCGCATCTCTCCGTTTGATGTGAACTAATGCAAATGAACCAATGCCCCACCGTGGCACCTGGCTCGAAGAAGCCTCTCGGGGTAAGTATCTGTTTTAACCGGGTATGTACGGCACACGAGACAGGCCTGCGTGCACTTAAAAATGAAAGCCCTTATACTTGGGTGGCAGCAAATCAATTATGTAGGCCTTTCGAGGAAAAACCTGATGGCATTATTGTTTGTTAAAGCACCCGTTCAGAGACCAATCACAGAGAGCGATTCATTGTCAACAGGAAGCATGCACTTCGCTGCATTAGGGGAAGACGGTACGACTTGATTAGCGATTAATTAAGCAAGCGCTCGCATTAATAACACGCCGTGCGAAACACCTCGCCAGATCTGTTCTCTCTCCCCGTCATTATCACTTTTTGTGTGACCCAAAATAACATGAAATTGCTTTCGAGAAAAAGAAAAACATTCATTTGGTCACTCGGCTCTTATCACGGCTTATATCAAAGCAACTGCAGTTTGATTGATATTAATTGGAATGCACAATAAAAAACAAGATTTTTCTCATTTTCCAAATAAACTCTTTAAAGACTCCTCGAAGATACAAAGTATGCAATACTACTCTATAGTTCATCAAGATTAATATGAGAGTTTTACATCCGCTTTAATGTGCCTTTCTACTGGTATCATGTGTTCCCGACTGTAGCTTCTCCCACTAATGTCCATTAAATTATGATTATTTGGATTAAAAAACGATTTAAATGACTTTCTATTAAGATGTCCACATATTATACACTCAAAAACTCTGAAATACTAATGAATATACACACAGTACCCAAGTAAGTTTATATATAAAACATGCTAAATTTACAAATCTGCCAATGGGGTGAGAGAAAAAACCTTTAGGTACAGGTACCCAAAAATATGAATAAAAAGTTTATTTTTGGCAGATGTGTTTCTTGGTTCCCAATTCATATACTTTCATTCATAAAACAAATATCTTAGGTCACTTTTCTTGTCAAGTTAATGTATCTTTATTAACGGAGTTTAGGACATTTGACTAGAAAACAACTGAAAGATTCTTTGTGAGAATGACTTTTTTTGCAGTGTATGTTGGCTTGTCAGCAAGACACCGTCATAGTGTATATACAGTTTATGCATAAATCACACAAGAGCATCTGTAAACATTGTACAACAAGGGTTATGTCATTGAATATTTTTAGCGTATATATGAATATGCATGTTCATATGTGATGTCATCTGTTTTAACTGGGTATGTACGGCAGGAACATCTGGGTATCAAGATATGTTCACTTTGCACGGTTTCAGTGTTGCGTAATATCCATATAAAAGAGAAAATGTCTATATTTTCAACAATGAAATCAACTTTATGATTTTCAGCCGATGGTTGGAGCAGGTGATCGTCACCTTGGTATCCGTTTTTACGGGATTTCTTTTTACAGTAGCCTATAGTTAAAATCTTTTTGCTTGCTTTTTGTCTTTCATTAAGCCTGCCAATGTGTTTGTCACCCATATTAAACAGTAAAATTTAGTCACAGTCACGAAAATCGAGCAGACCGGCTGTCAAGCGTTGATTACAATACGTCTTCCTGAGAGAAGCCTTTCATATATTTTGTGCTTTAGGGACAAGGGTTTGAAAAATGAGGATTTCATGGCTGATGACTTAGATTTAGATAAACCCTAATCCCCCAGTTAATTCCATGATAATGACTTTACTATTGCACCTTATTGTATTTATTATTCAACCGCCATGCGATTCGCACAAGTCTGGGCATTTTTTATCTAAAGTTCACAAAAGTCATGTAGTGGTGCGGTTCTAAGAGCTGTTGGATCAGAAAAAGCCAAAGGACTGAAATCCAGAGAACAGATTGAAATGAATCTCATTAGACCCGTATGTGTCTGTCTTTGCTTTTGGACTTTGAACAAAATTCCTGTAAAAGCAATCACGGTTTAGGGGTCAGTGTTATGACAGGTTTCGGACACTGAACTCATACTGAGTTCAGTGAGTAAAAAAATTGTAATGAAAGAAATGATTTCATTAATATAAGCACACACCTTAAGATCATAACATTTTTATAACATTATTTACACACCTCTATTGATAAAAGGTTATCCAAGTGTGATGTTATTATATTTCTCTTCAGACTACATTTGATGCACTTCTCAATTTAAACTTAACTATTGTCACACATAAAGCATGCTAAAAATGTCCCCTACTGTAAACTAGAAAGTGCAACAACTTACTTTCAAGTAGTTTTACAATAGTACACTAACAAAAATACTTGTACTTGTGCCACTAGGTACATATTGCTACAGTTTTGAGACTCAAAAGGGGGGCTAATGGTCCATCAGAGCATGCGTGTCAGTGTTACAATTTGTCTCTGAAACGATTTTGTAAATTCTTATTATTCGAACTTTAATAGATATTTTTGAGATTTTTTATTTTATATTTATTTAATAGATATTAATTTTATTTTATAGACAAGGAAATAGAAGTCAGACACAGGTATTTATTGCAAACACTCACCACAAACAGTATAAAAGCATAACAAACATGCGGTCGCGTTGCAAATACATCTAAATTGTGCGTACGAAATAATTTACGCATACAAAATACGTCGTCGAAAATCAAAATCATTACACCCCAATACAATATAATATGGTGTTGTTCACGTTACCGTATTGTAATTGTGATACCAGGTTGTAATATGTATCTGGTGGTACCATATTTTGTGGCGCAGCAAAAAGGACGTATTTCCTATGAGGCCAGGTTGCGTGCATCATTGAGAACACGAAAAATTGACATTATTTGAACTTTACTTAAAAAATAAAACTTGTAACGTTATCCCAAGTATATTGGAATCATGCATATACTGCATATAAAAAATTCTGTATGTTTTTAGAAATACACTCCACAAAGGGAATTTATGCCCAGACAGCAAAAGCCTCTTCCCGATCGTAATAGATTTTTTCAGTAAAAACAAACATTAGAGGGAACATTGAATCTAATTCACTTCTACTTTTTTCACTCTTGGAAAGAGCACAAGACTGTTCTCGTTTCCAAAGACACATCTATATTTCTGTTACATTTTTTGGAAATCTATTGGGGACACCCCGACTGCAAAAGAGGAAAACAGATTGCTTAAACCACTCCTCCGCATTTGATCACGACGGCTCTATTCATAACATAGAGAAAAGGCTGCTTTGACAGTTTTGAGGATAACGTTCCCCGACTTTGCGTCTCATCTTTCAAAAGGCACAACAATGCCTTTCAGGACGGCTTTGCCTCAACAGCTGGGGTTGTAAATTATTCTTCAGACTTACACCATGTACTGGCTTCTCTCCTCTCTCCTCGCCCTCTATTCTCTTCATGTGTTTCTGTTCTCGAACAAAACCCTCGTCAGCAGCCTGGCACAGATCACAGGTGGGGAGGTAATGAGATACATTTGCTTTCCTCTGCTCGGCTACCTGGCGTGGAGAGAGATGTAATTCATTATTGACTCGACCCGGGAGACTGTTGTTGAGGGAGAAACTGAGTGAGCGAGTGGTGAGACGACAAAGAGAGAGAGAATCCTCTTAGACAGAGGCGCAATTACGACAGACGGATAGACGGATGGATTAGACAGCTAAATATACAAGAGCCGAGAAGCAATAATCTATTTTAACGTAGTAATAGGTCTGAACTAAGGATGAATTTGATCAAATGGATATTGTGGTGATATGAATTCCATGATTATCATCTGATTCCCACTTCTTTCTTTATTGGCCTGTTTGGTTCCATAAAGAACCTTTAACATCCATTTTGCATAAAACCTTTCTTTGCAGTTGAAAAAGTTCTAGAAAGATAATAAATAAATGGTGATTTTGAGAATGTTTGACTAAAAGGAAACCAAAAATGGATCCACAGCATCTTTGTCGAGAAGCCTTTTATGGTAACTTAATATTTTAGAACGCAAATGCATGCTGTCTTGTTCTTCTGTGGGTTACGAACTTCATTAAACCTATTATTTTAAAAGAAAAATTCGAAGTGACCATTTTTGGTATTGTCAACGGGACGCCAACAGAACGTCAGATTAAGTAACAGAACGGCAAATGCACAGGTTACTCGATCGATTAGTAGATAAACAGCAACGGATTTACCAATTGATTCTGCAAAAAGAAAATGTGGACGAGTGATGCCACGGTAGCACAGGTGAGAACTTCCTCCCGACAGTAGATTCGGTTAATCCGCTAGGCCGACTTCCAAGCCTTCACAGGTGGCTGAGAGGACAAACAAAACGGAGTTTCTCGGTCGGTAAAACAACACAATGGTCATGGGCTTGATCTCCAGGAAACACAATTCCATATAAAAAGGTCAAAGAATGTCATTTCTGTATTTGCGTACCTGTGACGGACACCCCGCCGGCTGTGTTTATCAGATGAAGAGAAGGTGAGTTGTTAAGTGGTTATGTATTCAAGACGGCCTCTGTCCCCTGGCCGCGCCATATTCATGAGATTGCGTGAGCACTTATGAATGGATCAAAGGACAGACTCAAAGGCATTGCTCATGAAGGCCTGAAGAACATCATCTGTTTACAGGCTGAGTGGCCCATCTCCACATTTACCATGACCTGAACAAAAGAACACGGCTGGTGCTCATCGTGGATGGTACCAGTCATGACCCGAATAAAGTAAATAACACAAATGAGATGAATTTATGATGGAGAATCAACACATGCAGAATGATTGAAAGATCAACTTTTCTTCAGAAAGGTAAATAAAACATTGAGGTTTGGATTATGAAGTCAATAATAAAGAATCTCACCCTTGTGGAAATTAAAAGTGGGCGTCTTGCTTATTACGTATTTTACCATATTCTGTTTGAATACTGGTTTCTGATTGGCTGGAAGTTGTGCATTAAAACCCTTTAACGCCCTTTAAGCTTTTTGAGCAAAAACTCCACATGCTAGTATAAATGCTGACTCAAAAGGTCATTTGTGCAGTCGTAGTGCTGTCTGTCACGTGACGGATGAAAGCCAATGATATTTCACTATTAATGCTTACATAACTTGGTAGATGGTGATCGCGTTTGCGTCTGTTTCCTCATATAAATCAATCGTTTGTACTTTTTAAACATTAGAACTGTTCTGTATCTGCATCATTTTTGTTACGTTACTTGCTCATAAAGCCTGAATATGTGTGTTTGTGAAATGTAAATACAGTAAAACATTTAGAAAATCAAACCACAACACATGCTATTATGGCAAATAATGCTCCAAAATATACATTTTATAATGACAGCAGGCGATCGTTTGGTGTGGGAGAGGAGTATCTGAAGAAGGGACAAACGATATACACAGTCTTGGGTTGGAGGAAAGATTATGTATATGTGTTTTAAATATTGGAGAAAAATATATATATACACGTATACTGTATACATGTAGTAAATTAAAAGCAGTATACGCATGCAACAAACTCCTTTACACCTCCGAGCAATAAAATGCACATGCAGTGAAGATTTTGATAAATGCAGCCCAGCATGACTAAATTGCGGCTCGGAATGACAACACTTTAACAGCTGAATCACACACACTTTGGATGGATGGCTTGTGGCTGTGTGGGCTTGTTTCTGCCAGTATGAATGAGTTATAAGACTAAAAGAACAGATGGGTTGTGGGAGACATTTTCAAGAAGCCGGAGTGAGAAATAACGGAGAGAAAACGCTAAATGAGTGGGACACAATCATTTTTAAAGACACCGAAAACAAGCAGCACCTTACCCACAATACACCTTGTTTTTACGGTCAACACGGGTAGAAAAGAGCAGCTTGGATCCACCTGACAGCTCCAAAATACGATGGCATTCCGTAGCAGGACAGAAATGCGGCGAGAAAATGCAATGTGTGTACTAAAGACGCGTCAAGAATAAAACTCTGAGAAGAGAAGAATCAAGAGGAACACAGGAGAAGATCCGAGATGCTGGCAGTCAAAAGGAAAACAAACGTCAGAGCGTAACAGGAAGAGGTAGCAAAGCATTATGGGAGATTTTTGACAGGACGTAGAGGGAGCTCATTAGAGATGTTAGAATATGGGGAAGGAACGGAGTGCAGAGATGGACAGAAAGAGAAACTCATTTGATATTTTTGTGTATGTAGACGTGTGTGGACGAGGGGGGAGACCGTAACAGAGATGCTTGGTCCACGATTCAACTGGACTCGATCTCTCCGGCTCACATCAAAGAATCACCCCGGAGGAAGATTGCAGGCGGATACCATGAAAGATGACTGACATTGGTCACTTCTCTGTGCCTTGACTTCTTGTTCCTATAAAAACACAAAGTCATTTTAATGGTGTTAAATCTCTTTTGATATGACTAACTTTTCCTTGGATGGAAATGGAAGTTCACCTAAAAATGTGATTCTACTGTTAGTCATCCTCATGTCGTGCCAAACCTGTATGAGTTTCTATCTTCTGCAAAACAAAAAAGAAGACATTTTGAAGAATGTTGACAACCAAACAACACTGAACTCCATTGACTTCCATTGTATGAACACAAAACCACCGAGACGTTTCTCAAAATATCTCGTTTGGTGTTCCACTGCCGGGTGTTGTTTTTTTATTCTACCCTTGAACTTCATGGTGAGCGTACCACAGCTTTTAAAAGGATGAGGCCTTTGTTGTGCCAGAAACATGTTCTGTTCGGCTGAATCACTCTGCAGCGTCTCATGCGTATAATATTGCGATGAGTGGAAACATCCTGTAGTAGGAGGCTTAAATGAGAATCGCATCATTGAAAATGCCAATCAACACCTCCTCTTTAGACTACTTTCCAATTTCAGTTTGTTTTCGGTCGAATCATCTTATAAGTTTTGTTTTCAGAAGAACGGTCCAGCTGTAGGAATCTGCTTTTGTGATGCAGGCATTTCTTTCTCTCACTGAAGCCAGTGTTCTAATGGCATTCGAATACATCACCACAGTATGGATGTAGACAAGTGTAGTGAATTAGTGTGAAGTTGAACATAATCTCATAATCTGTGGCCCGCTGTTTAAGTGTCCATCTTCATTTAGCTTTAGACATGTGACGTGCCTGAACAACTATAAGTGCATTTGTGATGCGCGGGTGGATGCGTTAGAACAGAATACAGATTAGATTCCAGAGTAAAAAAAACAATCACGATGCGAAAAATGACTAGGAATAACAAAATGTTGTCCTTTTGTAGCCTTTGAAAGGATCAAAATACAAATCACGATCAATACTATGTATTCTTGAAAATAATGACTCCTCTTTGAGTGTGACGTGACAAGTTTCATAAGATTGAAATATAGGGCTGAATTGAAACAATATTGAAAACAGTGATATGTAATATGCGTTAGGATTATGCTTTAACTTTAAGTAATATAAACAATACAAAAAAGTATATGAATTGAATATTTGTTTCACATTCTTTCTGGAAAAAGAAAGCATCAATTCATTCTTAGTCTGAACGTTAATCGTCACGGTTGCAATAGATCAAACCAGATTTAACATCACTTAAACCAATATAAATAAATAAATAAACTATTTAAATACACCCAATATTTCGCTCAACTTGCTGTAGTTATATAAACCTGAACAGGTAGTTTACTGCTCTTATCTTTCCTTATTGTGTAAAATTGTGGCAGATCGCAAAATGAAATGAGTGTAATTAACCTAAAACTTAATTGAACTATGACTTTCACTTATATTTGTAATTTTTTAATGAAAGTTTTACCATCATTCAGTTATTGTTAAGCATTGCGATGCGCAGATGTACAATATTTTAATTATTTCGATATGTATCTCATAAGGGCTGTCAAAATTAAGAATGTTTACAATTTTAGTTATTGGAACACATATATATCTAAATAAGTCAAAATATTTCTTGCATATTTAAGCATGTATGTGTAAGTTTTTGTGTTCGTAATATGAAACTGATTATACAAAGTATACAGACACAAACTTTATTCTAGATGTGATTTATCGCGATTCACATGTGACAGCCTTACTCATCCGCACACTCAACAACTAAGAAATGCATTTCAGTGCACCTTTATACTCCGAGCATATTCTGAACGTCAAAACAGTTTCTATTGAACACAGTATTTTTTCTCCATCATCAATATATGCACTGATGTCAGAAATGCATTTTCTTGTGTGACAGTAATCTGCCGGTCAGCGTACAGCCTCAATAGTCTCTGTGCTGCTGAAAATCAAACGTGTGCAAATGAAATGTGACATTTCCCAAAGGGCCAGAGGAAGCTGTCTTAAAAGTGCAATCAATTTTTCCTTCAATCCACAGAGAGCAAACACAATGAAAGTACTCACTCATCGTCTTTAGCTTAATTAAGCAATCCATCATGGTTCTGTCCAACAAAACAAACGAAAACGCACTTTCTTAAATAGTAGTTACGTCAAAATCTACTGCTCAACGGTGCAAGAACAGTTTGCAATGGCTTGATAATGAACGTTACATGCAACTGGGAGAAAATCAAATAAAGGTTCTTTATTTAGTGTGCGTTAAAGTCAAATGACATCAAATTGACAGTTCATATGTAAAGCTCAACTTTATTACATGCAGTATGCACTAGCATCCACATTTTGCACATGTACTCATCTGACTACAGAACCATTTTCTTCATGGCAACTGGGTCACCATTAGGGTTTCTGGCACCTCCAGATGGGCCTTCATATGGTTCTTTTTGATTAATGGCTTCTTTTGTGGCACCCTCCAACACAGGCTGCTGTGCGGTGCTGGGCTCGACTGTTGCGTTTTACTCCATTTTACTCACTGAACTGTGTAGCTCCTACAAAGTGATGGCCGGACTGTGCTTTCCGTCACAAGTCTCATCTTTGTTCACATTGAGAGTTTTGAAACATGACCTTTTCTCGGCAGTGCCTGGCTGGTTTGATATAGCTCCTTTCTACAGATTTCTACCGAACACGGCCAGCAGTGTGCATTGGGAAATCCGAACACTTGGATACCTGTTTCTTTCAGATAAATTATTAACGTTAGTTCGTTTGGCGGATTCTTTTTGCATTTTCAAAGCGAACATTTCAGTATGATGCTCTGAATTCACGTCACTACAGCAAAAAGCAGCTGTCATTCCATTTTGTCGATAACAAGACAACTGAGAACCAAACGGCCTTACATTTTTATACTCGCACCAGTGTGAAGTTTTCTCTCACAACATGCGTGTGTTTTTTGGTAAGTCGCAGAGACATATTTATGAGTTGTGTGTCACCTGAGTGTTTTAGATCCAGTCGACGTCCTCTGCTCGGTTTTTCATTCATACAATAATATTCCAGCAGCTCCTGTAAGCTGTAATATGAACAATATAAGACTCGCAGCTGTTATTAAATACAGTTGACAAACCAAAACCAAGAAGTACCTTTTTTTCCGCTCAGCGGTTGTCTTGGGAACGCTCTCTGCAGTAATGCAAGCAGTGTTCAGATCCACCTTAAATGGAAAAATAAATGTATAAAGCTGCATTCCATATACTGTACCAGCATTGTCAATAATCTTAATATTAGTAACGTCCACTTTAAAGATATCAACAGCATTACTTTTTTGAACATAGATATAAAAATAAAATTGTGACTTTGGCCGAGATAATCATATAGTAGAAGTCTGATATAATGACGGGCAGCCCTATAAGAAACAATAAACTCAGTTTTCTCAAGTTTGTCATTTGAGTTGACTTTGCCTCTGGTCTCGCCCAGTAGATTTCACTTTGATAAACTGCAGAGACACTGAGAGAGAGAGTAATCGAACAGGGACAAGCTGTGATCCTAACAACCGCCGACTGGCTTTTTTATTAAAAGGCGGGACTTTCTTTTCACTGCCATATTGAGCGTTCCCATATTTCGTGTTAATTTTAATAAACGTGGCCTATATATCTGCTGTACTGATTTAGACAGTGTTCCTAATATATAGCCTATATATCTAATGTCTGTGGAAAGCTCTTTAGTATTCATATTCAGAGCTGTCCTTCAGTTTCACAGCATGAATAATGATCCCTCAACTGCCATGGATTTACCCAGAAAATGTGGGAGTTATTTTAATGGTTCACAAGTAGAGGACAAACCGTGTCCTCCGCACTTGTTTTTCATTGTGTGCAGCGGTATTGTGGGTTACTGCGAGACGGGTTGTATTTACCACTATTCATTAACTGCAATACGTTTTCTAGCTAGCTTTGCATGCAGTAGAATGTAATGGTATGGATTACTGCTAATCATTTTATAAATAATGTTGGTTTTTTTGCAGAGGCTGATCGATTTGCTTTATAACACATCAATGTATCGTCATGAGCCACAGGGATTACTTTTGTATTGCCTGTATCTGGTTAAGAAAGAATGGGGAAATGCAGTGCATAAATACAGAAAAAGACTTCATATGTTACTGTATTTTTTCAGGGGTTAGAGCAAGGCGCTAGCATCACCAATGTCATGGGTTGGATCCCAGGGATTGCACATACTCAAAATCGCTTTGGATGAAAGCGTCTGCCACAACTACATAGTTGCCTAAAGAAATCACCTATTGTTTTAAATAAAGAAAAACTAGCCACCACTTTTTCTATATACGAGACCCTCAAGAGTCTAAATGTGTTCAGTAGACACAGTTTATATTCAACAATTAAATACAATACATGTAATTATGCTTCAAGGCCAAAAAAGAAATAATGATATAAAATAATGTATTTATACACGTTGTTCATATCAATTTGATTGCAAATAATAATTTATCGTAATCTTAAAAATCTTAAATACATAAACATTGTATTCACTCTATAGCATCATTGCTTAGAAGATTTGTCACTTGAATAGATATTCTGTTATCTACACATACACATACAAACCTCATTTACTCTTCAGCGTGATATTTTCTCTGTTGAAAGTTTGAGCTCGCGTGTTCATATACGCTGCTGTTCTGAAACACTATTTTAGGCAGTTGCGTTTTGTTTTCGTGTTGTTCGCCGTCTGTTTTGACTTGCTATACAGAGATACAATATGGCTGGATTTACAAGCAATGTGATTCAACGATTTGAACACGCTGGAGTCATGTTGACACGCTGATGAGCTCCCCGGAGACTCAAGTCACTCTTTGATCCTCTTTCAGAATCCAAAAGAACGCTGAGAGTCAATGCTTGTGTCCTGAACTAATCTCGGCGTTCTCCATCTCGCCCACCCTTACAGACCCTGCCTGTCTGCATGCAAATGTGCTTTTCTGCTTTTTATATTTTTATACGTAGTGTTTTGTGTGCTATTTGTAACGGGAACGTTCCAACACAACACTGACTGCGTTACCTCCTTGCATTCTGCTGCCTGTAATAATGACAGTGAACATTGCTGCCAATATGAATTTCAATGGAACGTCATTAGTATTCATAAAAGTAGTTCCAGCAAACATACATTATGCCAACATAATATTAATGCAGTTAAAGCTTGCACATATGTATGCAACTTTGTTTAATTTGTTAAGATTCATGCAATAAATCTAAATGAAATACGTTGCAATTTTGTAACTTTTTGGATAAACCAGTACATAAAAATGCATGTTCAAAATGTCTCCTTACCTTACCCCAGATTATGATAATAAATTATAAGTTGATCTGTCAGATTTTGATGAGAATGTCAATTGTGTTTCATTATTGCAAATTAGTTTTGAAAAGAGATGGCGATAGAGAGACAGTTTTTTATGCAGGTTAAATAATTACCAAATGTAATGTTAAAACAGCCTGAATTTCAGTTTTGACCAGTTCTAAATATATGTATGCCTCATCCTAAAAACTGCCGTAATTAAATCAACATTTTAAGTTTGTCTATTCAAACATACAAAATGTTGCGGCAAGAATTCTACAAATAAATCATGAATATGGCATTCAGGCCTATGTAAAGACCAAACAACAAAAATACATTTGATAATTTTGTAATCTGTTACAAAACATAAATAAATACTGTTTTTAATTTGCTACCATGTATTTATTGTGTTAGTTATATGTTTTGTAAGTTGTTTTACTGCAGTTTAATTGAAATGAATTGAAATGCAATATTACATCATGATTTTTTAAATGTTTAAAAACAGAGTGTTTGCAAATGAGCTTTTCGTTTATAACTAATATTTTATATAAATGGATGTGCTCAATATTTGTTTGATTTGCTCTTAAATCCATGTTTCGTTGAGTTGGCTGGTTCATCCGTCGTCATTGACGGCTTGAGATACTTCAAAAGACCTAATGACAGAAAACATTATGAGTGAAACATGCGCTGACGCAGTTTAACGTGCAAACTTCAATCTTAACATGCAATGTTTTCCTTGAAAGTAAATCAAAATAAATGTATTTCGTATGCTCACATATGGACATACATAATGTAGAATCTGGGCTTTTACTCTTAGGTGAAAGTGATAACTGCTCTGGATGAGGCAGAACTGTAATTTTAGTGCTTTTACCTTTTGACATAAATATTCATCAAAATGAATATGTATGGTTATGTGTGTCTTTTGCAGAAAGGTCAATAATTAATGTCTGTGGCACCCGTCATTCCTGTTTTATGTGACTATCACGAGAGAAGGTAAAACTGAAGAATGAATCATTTCCTTACGCCTTATTCAGTCCTGGCAGATTCAGTTTAAAAGATTAAATACGGAGTCTTGCTTTAAACATTCATCCTTGGGGGCCAAAATCAATTAGTTGCAACAATAAGCGTTCTTTATCTTCTCACAAAGACTTGTGTGAGGGCATATCTGAATTCCCCACCTGTCCTCTTGGCTTCATTGTAGTGTGCATAGCACATTGGTATCTCTCCACCCTCGACTATATGAATGCACTGAAGCGTTCACTTCCAGTGAAGAGCCATCCTCCTCCATATAAGAATCAACCTCAGCAGAAATAAAGATTTGCAGAACCTCAGGGATACAGTAATAACCGTATAACCGCTCGGCTGTGCATAATACAAACAAAAGAGGGCCAGATAAACAAAAGGTCAAGAGCATCACTCTTTCCAATTTACTCCAAACACTGAACCTATAGTTCTAGAGTTGGGTCTGTACTCATGAAACATCCGTCATGCAATAAAAATAAAAATAACAGATCTCTTTAGCAAACCGGTTATTTCTCAAAGATATCTGAAAATATCTGATAGGACTGAAAAGGTCCGGCCATTGGACAGTCAGTATTGTCCGGCCTCTTTAGTGGGAAGAGGATCTTAATGTTTTTGATTAGAGATTACAAGTGCAAATTATTTTGAAAAAGCAATGGTGTGCAAGGCTAAATCTATTTTAATCATCACCGCAACACTTAGTAAAACACTTATATCATGGTGACTTTAAGTCGTTTCTGTACATCATTTACTAGTTGTTTAATAGTAGGAAAAATGAGAATAATAGTCAATGATACCCCAGAACTGTTGGCTTTCTTACGATCTTCTAAATATCTAATTTTGTGTTCAACAGAACAACAAAAATGTTATATGTTCTTTCTACTATGGTAGTGATTGATGTCCAAGAAATCAATCATTTTTTTCTACTATTAAAAATTGACCTTGTTATGCATAACACACATTTTCTACCATAATCTCAGTATATATAGAACGGATCATAAACACAGACTGTCACAAAAATAACTTAATTTGACATTATATGAAGGATGACCAATGACAAACCAACCGGTGGCAGCATTTAAAAAATGGTCCAATTCAACTGGAAAACTGCAGACTTGGCAACCCTGAATAAATAGACTTTTCGCCAAGTGTCATGTGAAAACATCGTGTCTTTGAAACGAGAACAAATTTAAACGTTTCCTCCTGCATCTCAGATATTTCTCCCTGGAATAAAACACATCTCTACATTTAGAATAGATCTCAACAATTGCGCAAACTGAGCGCAGGTTTGCCAAGTCTGCATTCAATTAACATACAAAATCTAATTTGCCATTTTTAAGGGTGGACTCAATGTCTTGTAAATGTTCATAATAAATGTAGCCACACACAATAATACGTATTTTTAGCTTTCCATTTAAACTTTGTTGAATGTACTACCAATATAATGTTTTTTTACTTTCTCCTCTCAGCCGAGAAGGTCTCATCTCTGCGAGCAGCTAAGCTAGTGTGGCAGCACATCTATGGCTGGCCAAAGACATAAAACGATTATGGCCAGATTCTGAAAGGATAGAGGAGAAATCTATTGGCTGTGGTAGATGGAGTCGTAGGCGTTTGGTGTCCCCCCCCCATGGTTTTCATCTTTCTTTACTGCTTGAGCAAACTACCGTCCAACAAACTGAACAGAGCGATAACTTCTCTTACTCTGGTTTAATACCTTCCATCTTTCACTTCATGATACAGAATGATTGATAAAACTAGCCACAAGTTCTTTGCTTGGAACGGACGGACCACTCCCACGTCAGCACGTCCCTCATTCTTTATTCCATTTGCCTCCTCAAACTTCTTCGACCAAGTCCTGCGTTGACCTCTGACTAAGAGTCTCTGGGACTAAATTGAAGACCTCGTTCTACAACGCTTTTTGAAAAGGGGTTGGAAAATTGGAGGACATGGTCTAAGTGCCCTCGACTGCTCACCTCAAGGTCAAGCATCCAAAGTCCATCACAATAGGAAAGTGCCGCATGAAATTATCATATCGCTCGCAATGTGTTTCAGTGGAGGCGTTAAAAGTTAAACAAGAGCAATAAGAGGCTCTCAGAGAGCCCGTCCTCACAGGGATTTGCCAATAAGCATGCTTCAGTGAGTCTTGAGTGGTTGACTGCAAATTGTGGGATTACCTTACAAAAAAAATGATTCGGGAGAAAATATTGAGGAACCCTACTTTGTCATGTCATGTGGAATATGAAGGCATGGCCAAACTGAGCAGAAACAGACGGATATCATATTCATTTGTAACTATTTTACGACGTGACCAGCGTAAGTATGAATTTGAATAATGTGACTCAAACAATAACATGAGTTTAAAAAAAGCAATAATTCTGTACGAGGAATACCAACTTCTGCTTTCAAATAGAAGATTGAGAGTACCATACGCTAGGCTGAATAGGCAACGTCAATCCTTTGTGTATCAGTCAATAAAATGAATTAATCAGGATCAAAGTAAATCTTGGGATTCTAAATGAATGGCAAATGCATGGGGATCTATGGGTATTGTCAATGTTGTTGTGATGTGGATGTGTATTCATGCATGGGCATTAATTATTGTAGGACAGTAAGCGCTGTGGGACGTAAGACACATTTTGGAAGAATGTTCAACAATAAAGTGAAATGGAACTGAATTGAATAATTCCCCACCCCAAACCTATATTTACATTTATTACTTTGGCAGACGCTTTTATCCAAGTAGGACATTTTGTCAACAAGCTACACAGTACCGTTAGTTTTAAAGGCCATGCTACTAGGAGGATTAAAGCTGGAATTACCCTAAAGGTCCATTGTGTAATTTTGGGGATGAAATGCAATATAATGTTTTTTGTTGTCACCGTGTTTACACCGGACGCAACAGGCGCGATGCGACATGACAACCTGCTTGTTCTTAATGGGTTTGGGGCATGTTGCCATGCCAAATCCAGTGTGGTCAAAATTAGAAATTATAATGGGTTCTAATGTATTTTGTCGTGTCGCACCATGCCGGCCGCGACACGGTGTTCGAATGAGCTATTTCTATCTACTTACTCCGCAGGTCCCCTCACATGTAATTGGCCATGTTCTGTCAGCCATCGTTTTGCAATTCGCAACCTTGCCGCTAGATTTCACTGACTGGACCTTTAACTCACTGTTTACATCCCCTCCCGTCTTCTTCGGTCTGAAAATGAGCGACGCAGGGTTGTTCCATCACAGCGAGGCACCAAATCGCTTGCAAAAAACTTTACTCGTTCGGTTCCCCTGTGGTGGAATGAACCGCCAGCCTCCACCCAAACCGCAGCATCCTTCACAACTTTCAAAAAATAACTCAAAACACATTGGTTATTTGACTATCCAATAACTCTCTGTGTCTTGTGTTTAAAAAAATTAAAATCTTGTTTTTCATTGTCTTCCTTGCCTGCTCCAGCTTTAATCCTCCTAGTAGCATGGCCTTGTAAACTAAGGGTATGGTTTAGCGTGCTAACAAAATGTTTATTTGCTCTCCTACTTGTAAGTCTCTTTGGATAAAAGCGTCTGCAAAAGAATACATGTAACTGAGTAAGCAAGGGAGACAATAAACTACTGTCCAGACTAAAATGGACAAATAAAATCAGGATCCCAATCTAATGAAACTCATGACGGCCTTATAGCCATTTAGACTGAAGATTTCTGAAAAATACTCTTTCATATGAAACACATTTTCTTTCTGAAAAGAGGTCTTTCTAACTCTAATCCTCCACAAATGTGTCTTGCCTTCCAAAGCCTTAAATTAAATATGATAAATGAATTACCACCACCAATGAAAGCTTTGTCGACACCTGTCTGTTCAGTACATTATCTATTTTATTTCTTTCTATTGTACAAGCACCATCAATGTGTTATGTCTTCAAATAACCCTTTACAACTGTTCTGCTAAAGATAACAGAATACAGAATTAGACTCTATTGTGTATGCGTTTCATTAAAAAGTGTTTCTCTTACGTGGTGGTGGATTTAAATGTGCAAGATAAATAGGGATGCACAATAAATTATCGGCCGTATTAATTGTCATTTTTAATGTTATAAGTATCGGCAGAAAATTAAATAGGCCGATATATATTATTGCCAATCGATTATGAATTATTTCTTCTAGATGAACCACTTCAGCTGCTCGCTGCTCACAGTTAAAATCCAGAACAGTACTCGCTTTCTGTCATAAGCTTTCACTGTTAATGTAGTATTGTTGTAAGTTATAGTAACAAAATAGTTAGAAGCAGACTGCTGTCTGAGACCTGTGGCTATTGAGAACACCTTTCTGGGTTACTCTTAGAGAACATCTATAGTTTGTTTATTTTATATGAATATTATTGAAGATCCCGATATCAACTCCAACATTTCTCATCAAATGTTTTAGTTTTGTCAACAATACAGTAAATTCAAGTACAGTATACAATTTATATGTAGTATTAACATTTTAAAACTTCATTTATTTATGACTCAAGCTCATGTAAGGGATAATGTACAGGCAGCCAGTTGTTATCGCAGACATAAGCCCTGACAGTGTAATGCGGAGGGTCTTGAATATCACACTGTCGGGATAACAGCTGGCTGCTTGAACATTATCCCTTACTAATGTTTGAGTCATAAATTGATGAAGTTTTAAAATTCCACGAGGAAAAGCCGTTAACTTTCGATATTAAGGTAAGAAACGATGTCCAAATGTCACAAACAGGCAATTTGGTTTAACCATTTGTCAATATATGTTATTAAAATACATATTTACATTTAATTTGTAAAAAAAAGTCATTTTAAAATGATTTGCTGCATGCGGGTTACTGTTGTTATAGCTTTGAGTGGTTGTTATCAAGGAATAACTCACCTGAAAATGTCGCGACTGACCAATCAGAATCAAGCATTCCAACGAGTCGTGTAATAATCAGTTATTTCCATTTAAAGAGTTTGTACTGAATAACAGGAATGACCCAATACGTTCATCATTGTTAATGCCATAATATTGCTGGCTATTTGGCAGGCTATGCTGAAATGGGTTGAAGGTTTTTTAAGGAGCTCTTTTGTCTCCGGTGACATTAAGCCCAGAACATGAGGGGTGCGTTCTCTTCCCACTTATCTCGTCCTTTAAACATTCCGGTCTGCTGTGTTTCGGTTGTCACCGTTCCTGACAGTAAAAACAAGAGCGATTCATTTTCATCAAAGAGCGTCATTTTGTTTTCCACACAGTACAATATGTAATCAGATCAGGACATCGTCTTTTAAATAGTGAAAGAAAAATGTGAGTGCATAACTTTCTGTTTAAAACAAATATGAAACTTTGACTCACCGTTCTGAAATCAGTGTGACACGAAAAGAGAAAACCAATGGAAAGTGTCTTTGGTTTTTATTCATTTGGACCGATATACTGTAATGTGTGGTTTCCATGAAATGGCTGGACTGACTACTGTCCCTAGGTTTCCATGAAATGGCTGGACTGCCTTCCTGTGGGCTGGCTGAAGAGGACCGGCCCAAGCGCAGGCTTTAAGATAGTGACACAATGACTTTTATTGACAATAAAACACAAAACAAAACCAACGAGGGGGCAAAACCACAATAACAGGGGAATAATAAATCTGACTCGACAAAACTTAGACTAACTGACATAGTCTATAGACTCGACAAAACACGGACTAAACTAAAATAACACTATTAACTATAACTATGCAACTTACTAAGAATTGACCGGATAATCCACAGAGCAAGAAACAACGAAACGTCATACACAGGGAACAAGCAAAACGAATAAGCACGGGACAGAAAACAAGGAACTAAATCAAGCAGGGAACAGGTGAGGGGCATGAAACCATATCAAGATAATTAACGGTAACCAGAGTGCGGGGACATACACGAGACCGGAGAGAAAGCACATTATGTTGTGACCAAAAATAATGTGTTTCTCTCCACACAAAACATGTGGTACTATCATGATCCTGCCCCACATCCTGCCCCTAAGACGTGGCAGAACCACGACAGTCCAACCCTAAGAAAATTTCGCTTGAGTTTTTTATTTTATTTTAAATGATATATCACTTCCCCCCAATTTTTTTGGGGGAAAAAAACACTTTATAGCAGACACTTCGCCACAGATCACACTCATCTTAGTAAATCGTCTCAACTTGTTTTTGTGATTCTCCTGCTGTCGTCATTGGTCAACGGAAAGAATCGAATCAATCATTCCATTGAGAATGAATGATGTCCATCTGACAGGGAGGCAACATTAGTCAGTCAGTTTTTTGTGTACGCCACACAACGCTGCCTGCCAAGCCTTCGCCCCAGAGAGCAGGGCTTGGTTTAGTTGGAATAGCTAGATGTGGAATTTCAATCCATTAGTGAGCTGGCCGGCCCTTTCGCCCGCTTTATTGAGAGTAGCAACCATGAGATAAATGTGCATTCATTATCACTAGTGGACACTTTGAAAAGCACTGGCTGCTTGTTAATGTTCGGTCTTACGTGTGTGGGAAAAACACTTCTTTAAATCAAAATTATTAAATATAACCCTAAAGAAAATGTCATTACTCACAAGTGGCCTCTTAATAGCTTAAGAGTTTAATTTATGGTGCTCTCATTCAAATTATATCAATAATGTTTCATTTATGTATCAGATGCATTTTAGATGTTTCGATTGGAATTCT
The DNA here is from genome assembly GCF_947034865.1 of Barbatula barbatula. Classification (NCBI taxonomy): domain Eukaryota; kingdom Metazoa; phylum Chordata; class Actinopteri; order Cypriniformes; family Nemacheilidae; genus Barbatula; species Barbatula barbatula. The sequence goes on along the minus strand of NC_136771.1, from coordinate 930,295 downwards.
TTCGGGTAAATAAAATTAGACAAATGAATCAATCGTTGACACACATATGTAAGGAGTATAGAGATATAACATTTGGTTGTCGAAGAATTTGAAGAGAAATGTTTACGTTCATATCGAAATGAATGCGCAACTATACCAAAGAAATTATTAACAAGATGCGTCTTTGAAATTAATTGGGAGTAGCCCAACACTCAACATGGCCGGCTTAGCGAAGCTTTGTGCATACGTGGTATCTAAAACAACATGCAAAATAATGTTTTTCTTTGATCATAGGAAACAGACGTTATGGTACGGTTTAAGTCATTTTTAAATGTTGTTTCTAAATATGTCATTTAATTGGGATTTCAGCTGGCGATTGTAGAAATGTTAGTATTGCCTATTCATGTCTTGTTTGAATAACGTAATAACTGCCTTGAGGGACGTTGCAAACATGGCTGCCGAGTGGCAAGACTTCCCTGAATAGACTTTGATTATACTGATGTAATGTGTTAGAAAGTGCTGAGATTTCGTGATATGTTTATTCTTTCCTATAAGAAGACTGCTCAAGAAAAGTCTGGTTGGCCAAATGTTGCGCCAGATGGTGATGCGCAAAAGAGAACAAATACAGTATGCCATTGTAATTTCTGTGCCTTGTTGATGCAATGTTGACCGGCCACGTAGAAATCCGAACACGCATAATAAATGTATACATTTTAATGCTGTGTACTAAATAATTTATAATTAGTACTTGATACAATCTAATGAATTAATAAACATACAGAAACACACTGTACAGACCACAGGGGGAGCACCACCTACTGTTCTTCCAGCAGTAACCTAGCTTTCCCAGGCGGTCTCCCATCCACGTTCTGACCAGGCTCATCCCTGCTCAGCATCAGTGGGAAACCAGTCTGTCTGCTGGCTTAGACAAGAACAGTTTTATAACTATAGAGATGGACTATGGAGATCTATATTTATGTGATTTTATTTAAATCTTTAAATCTACTTCCGCATTCATTTGAATTTTTTAAAGGATTGTAGAAGCATTGCTTTATTTGGATCATGTCTAGGTAGGGGAAAATGTTTTTGCATATCAAGATCATATAACAGTTTGAGGTCCACTGCTTTTTATTTCATTTAACGCAGAATGGATCCCAGCCCATTATGAATAAATGATCAACTGCATGTACTAACACACACAATAGCAAGGTCAGTCTGCGTATTTGAAATAAATGGGTTTCCTAGCACTGACTATACATGCTTACATTGGTTTAGAACCGTTCTGTATTTTAAGACCTCTCAGCCATATCTCCATCTTCTTCAGATCCATGCCAGTCGTAAAAAAAGAGTTTACAAGTTATGCAAACAGTACATATACAAAAGCAACGCTTGTAAAAGTGAACCAAGTGCTCAGCAAAAAGACACATTACAGTATATTACAATGTGATGTGCTCTCATCAACGGTTCTATTTTCCATTTGACAGTTCGTGTGATTGAATCTTTCCAAATTAAAACTTTTAATGTAAAACAAGAGCTGTTGTTGTTTTCTATCAAAATCTCAAAGCATCTATAATTACTCATGCAGCAAGGAGTGACTGTTACATAATGTTCTCACAGTTGGGAACGCACAGATATGAGGGGGACCGGCACAGATTGACTAAGAATTATCCAAGCGATAGAATGAAAAGAGGCCACAGAGCTTCACCCGCCTGCAAACCTGTGGCCCAGCAACCAATTATTTCACACTCATGCGTTTGGCAGACAATTTTACACAAAGCGAATTACAAGGCCTAAGCTTAGGACAATACTTCCAAAGCATTTGTTCATCTTTGTATATGTTATTTCAACAAGACATTCAAATTTTCACAGCTCATTTCTACCGAATGACCGTTCTAGCCATCCTAGCGTTATTGAAACAACAATAGGGTGATTGGTTTCTATTATTCTGCTCAGAACTTGTATTCAAGCGGTGGCAAGCGGTCACGGTGTAAAAGCAAATTATTTGAGGATGGCTGATGCTTGACGTCCTTTTAACTCGATCCGAAGGCTTGCTTCAATCCGAGAGGCTGAGGCCACGATTGGAGAGGATGCTGCTAACCCGGTGGAGTTCACTGCTGTATTTGTGATTGGCAGGATTATGGTGAGGCGTCGGCGAAGCATCCGTGTTGACAGACAAGCAGAGGAAGGACTTTAGCGCTTAGCTCGCTGAGGTTCAATGAGGGAAAACATGATAGTCGGATTTCAGAGAAGTCACCATGCAATCAAACAGGAAAAAAGTGTTTTAGACCACGTTGCATTAATTAATATAAATGATTTATTTAAAATTAATATGCATTTGTAATCTTTAATAAGAAATATTCAGCTCCTCTCCACCTCTCAACAACCGTTTCACTCGGATACACGTCACGAAACGGAATAGAAGTTTCACCGTGACTTTAAGATCAAAGGTGCCTTAAATGCGCGTAATTATGCGTTTCTGTTGTCCCATATTTCCAGAAATCCATCTTGAACAGTGAATGAACCCGAGATGAAAACGTTAAAGGAATCAAGGTCTGATGATGGTGACAATCTGGGATAACACAACAGCAAGTCTCAAATACCTGACAAACTCGTCTGAGGTAACCCTTAACACTTTCAGCAGTGTGTTTTGTACACAAAGTGGTATACAGTAACACTTTTAAGTAGCACATTGTGTTCAGAGTTTCAATCAACTTTTAAAAAAATGACATGACATGTCTAACTTCATAATGGAAGGACATTATTTTACACTTATCATTTGCATGTAAATATGTTTCGAATGGTTTCTTGAAAGCAAAAGGCAGAGTGAGAGAAGAGCAAAAACACATAGTGTTCAAAAATCATGCTTTTTACTGTTTTATTGTGTTAGTTAGCTGTATATTTGATCAAAACAACCCATTATTAACCCATATTAATTGCAATGCACAATAAAGAAAAACATGATTTTTGAAACAAAAAGCTATCCAACAAACACATCAATGAATGAGGAAAAAATACATCGCAAAGATAGTCAGGACATGTAATCTGCAGATCTGAGACATGATGGATAAAATATTTCATACTGGTGTTTGTGCATACCTGAGGCCAAAATGAATGACGTGCGTGTCTTACCATAAATTCAACAATTTTACAATTCCTAAAAAAAAACAATAGCATAAGGTATAATGAAAATAATAAAACATCACTGCAGTAAAAACTAAAAAGTAAATGCTGTATTATGCATGGAGGTACACGGCTGGCCTCGGCCATTCCCAGAAAGACAGCAAATTGTTAATGTGCGGACGGAAAATGAATTCAAGAAAGTCGGCCAAAACAAAAACACTAGAGTAACATAAAGCCTCATGTAAATTGATGTCAATGTACATCATAAGATCTCGTCTCTGACACGCTCTGCAAGATCACATAAAGTAAACGAAAGCATCGCATCACAAAATAATTTTTTACATTACCTATCTTGACAGTCGATGACTTTACACAAGCGCAGAGCGGGCCAAACATGGTTATTGATGAGATATCTTTTGCTTTGTCGTTCCTGCAGTATCTTCATTAAGACAACATCAGTCGCACACAAGCAGGAAATTACAAGTCTGTCTTCCCCGGCACTTCATTACACATGCTATCTCACGCATCCGCTTTCTTCCACAGAGCCTCAATTTGGAACAACATTGCAGCATCTCGCTGTGAATTCTGCTGGAGACAGCAAAACTAGGACGACACCAAAAAAAAGAGAGAGAAAGAAATTACAAGATGAGTTTCATAGCAAGCAGAGCTTCAATTAAAATATATTCTACATAAATAAATCCTATATGAAAAATCACAGACGAGATCTCTTTAATATCTATCATCATCGAGACGTGGAGAGCAAATGAGAACTTTTTCTCAAGTCTAATTTCCCTGAGAAATGAGTGTCCATACGAGTTTAGAAGAGATGTCAATGTGTCAAACTGAGCTCAGATTTGTCTCGTCTACGATCAAAATATTCAATATTTTTTAGATCTCAATATGGACTCAAACATTTCTCATCACATTTACTCAAATACAGATTATTTTATCCTCGCAATCTCATACTCCTCATGCGTTACAACAATTACACTCTCATTTGTTTCTCTTCTTATTTATCCTAAACATGAGAACTCCATCAAATCTCCAGAGCTATAAAAGAGCCACAACTGAACAATAACGATTTCCTCAAGAAACACATTTGGAATAAAATGGCAAGAAAAAGAAAGCGGCTACAATGATTCTTCGGGCAGGAGAACTGTGAAAAATCCTGCTTTGTGTCTGCTAGGAAAACATACAACAGGCATGAATCACGCATGAAATCGCATTGTTTTGTACAAAGATTATGTTGCAATCTAGCATGATACACACACATAAATAGGTGCCTGTAGCTGAAAACAAATCCAATAGCGATTTGAAGACAAAGTACAACCCATAAGCCTACAGAGATAATGTTTCAATCCATACAGGCCCGCTTGCACTGCAATAAATAAACTAGAATGCCTTCCATTTATTGCAATACAGCATGTTTCTGTGCAAGTGTTGAAAAACACATGCGCTCACACGTGCAGACACTGTATTCCCCGACCAGTTTGCCCAATGTGACTTTGGTCATCTTTCTGCTACTATGATGTAAGACCGGTACTAAAGAGGCGTCAACTCTCAAGCAGTGATGTATCAGCTTGTTGTATTTTTATTTAAGTTTGTTTTATTTTTTGGCCAGGCACCACTCGCCATTTATCACACGACAGGGGTTATACTGTGACCGCTCATCTCTGGGTACGGTTTCATAAACAAACAATCAAACAAAAAGAATCAAGCAATAACAACTACAGCGTGGTGTCTGCACCATTACAAAGCACATCAGGACGTCACCGGTGCTGATATTAGAAGCAATATTGAACCCCAAAAAATATTATAAAACATTGTCTACTTGAAAAGGTTATCATTTCACTATTTTGGGTTGTTCTTATTTGTAGTTACTGTACACAAATATACATTAACGCTATCCCACCTGTGCAGATCTTCTCTTTATTACATCAGTTTATAAATTCCATTTTTATAAATCTTGCAAAATATTTGTGAAAAAAAAGGTTAAGGATTGCTGTCAGTATGCTCATATTCAAACATACAAAATAATGTGTGTTTGAAATCAATTAAAATCCGAATGAGATCACACTGCCCGAGCCATTTTAATTACATAACAGTACAAACAAAGTAGTGAGAATCATATTTAAGTGGCAAAGGGTAAAAATAGCACAGAACACAGAAAACCCTCTTGAGAATAGTCAAAGACTTCTGGAATCCTGTTGGGAGAAATATGCATATACCAGCTTTAATCCTTTTCTTTTTCTCTATATGAAAAGACGTGGACGGTCTTGTTTTGGGACCAAAATGAAAGCCTGGAAGTGATCCGAGCGACCCCGAATTCATACCCACAGGCAAGCTTTCCGTGCAAACAATTTTTAAGACATATATTTTGATTCCCACATGATGTTTCAGGTAAAACAGAAATTTCCAAAACCAATATGGCATGCACAAAATTATATTTAGACCTCGGAATGAGAACAGCATTGACGTCAACATTAGGCTTTCCTTTTGATTCCTTTTGCTTCAGTCGTCAGTTCAGCCCATGAAATCTAATGGGAGTCGAAAAACAAAAACAAATGAGTTTTCCATATAGAACCGCCTGCAGCTCTTTGAAATCGGACTTTTTAGTGTCTCTTTGTTATGCTGTTTTCTCTCCTAGTTTGCAACTGCTAATTCACCCAAAAATATACTAATTACAACAATTTTCCACCGCGACCCGGAGGTCGAAGGCACATATTAATGCAGACGTACGAAACGCAGTTTGCTATGTTTACAGTAATTTCCTTTGGATTAGCCAGTAACCGACAGGTGTCCGGTTGCTATGGTAACCCTTGGCAGTTTCCAGTCCATAAACATGGCTTACTGTGTTTCTCACATCACAGCACCCGAGAACTTGGCCACGAGCGGAGCTCTTTATTATTTGTCTGAGTCAAGTATGCAATCCAAATGCTTTGATTGTATAGACCGCTTTATATGCTTCTAGGGGCTCGAATCGAGTCTGGCCCACAGTCCAATCTCCTGGACACTTGTTTTTAAAGACAGACATGGGCAGAAACAAACCCCTGAGCCATTCAATGCATAATTATCCCCATTAGCTCTTGGCACCGCATTGCACGGCAAAGCAGTGTCTTCCCATTTTTCATGCCCCGTGTAACCTCTGCCGCACAAATGGAAATAAGTGCATCATAACAACGTCTTGAGTAAAATAATATAACGTTGACGAAATGAATAATGTAGAAATAATATCAGCAATTTCAAGGGACACAAATAACATTTGATAAAGCATCGATAGCCCACGGAAATGGAAGTCACCCACAATTACCATTAGCACGGTGGAGATAATCGTGTATAAAGAAAAATAAAGAAACAAACAAAAAGGGAAAAACTATTCAGATGACATATATCTGTTTGTCTGTCTTAGACCAAAACATTTCAAAAACAACTGAGCAATAAAGTGTAAAAACAAGGTTTTGAACATTTTCATATCGCAAACAAGCATCGATACAGGGGATCAAAATGACTCCCAACCTGTGAAATAACGGCACTCAGGCGTTTCCCCACGGCTCCACGAGTTTCATTATACATCATGATTAAACTAATCAACAGACGCATTGGTGCCTGTCACATATCATAGCTGCCTTCTCAATTAGCCGGAGCTCCTTGAACTAAAAAACAACACATTGGCGAAAAACGACATTGAAGATATCGACCATTTAGAAACATTTGCTCTTATTCGCATCTCAGATATTTCTCCTGAAAAAAAAAGAGTAAGAAGAGTTTGAGAAGAGACGTCATCAATGTGTCAAAATGAGCTCAGATTTGTCAAGTCTGCAATCAAAAGTCAATATTATTCAAGACTCAAACATTTCAGATCCCATTGACTCAAATCCAGAGACTAACTTGATCCTTAATGAAACACAACTGAGAAATTGAATCTTTCGAGCGATAAAAGAGAAACCACTGAGCAAGAAATTGAAATTAAAAAAAGAATCTTTGTTAATCCATTTTCCTTGATTAAAATTTAAGAAGACAAATAAAGTGATTATTGTACGTCACCACAATCAAGCCGCTTCACAAAATATTTACATTAACATCCCGAGCGGTGAATCGTTATGCAACTTTACACCAAGGTCTGTCCTTTCATAATAGCATTTTGTGGCTTTACAACTTCGTGACTCAGAAACTTCAAGCTACGAAGACAAGTTGTCAGGACGGCCAAATAATTCAAGCCCCTCATCCTCGGATGGAGCCTTCATTTTCCACAGCTATAAAAAGATCCACATCAAGCTTAAAGTGGAATAGGACCCTTGAGTCCAGAGAAGCATTGGGTGCAAAGCAGAGCTCTTTATCATTGAGTAGAGAGCCAGGTCAGCTTCATCTCTCAATACTCCACACAGCCATTTCAACTCCACCGGCGGAAAAAGCCTTCACCAATATTTTAGTCCTTCATGGTCCAAATGAGTGCAAGGTGGGTTGTTTTCAAATAATTGTTGGATAAACTGTGACCCTCAAATGATGAGATTTGAAATATGAATTATAGATAACAAGCATCAAAGTTTTGATTTCAAACATTAATTTCACCATAATTTCCTTCTTTGATATGACCTTACTCAGTTAATAATAAAGATATCAATCTTATATTTTCACAGAATTATCTTCACATGATGTATGGTGATTTTGTGTATATAACAGAAAATCACAAAATTGACTTTTCACAGATTGCCTAAAAAATATTGACAAAAGAAATTGTTGGGTAAAAAAAGACAAACCCAACAGTTGGGAAAAAAAATCAGAAAATGTTTAAATGTGATCCAACAAAGGGTTAAAACAATCCAGCATGTTTTCGTTCCTTTTTTACCCATGGCTGGGTTGAAATTAACCCAACATTTTTTAAGTATATGAAATTAACCCTTTTGCTTCAAAATAACCTTCAAGAGGTTTATTTATAAATCAACCGTTGGTTAAGTCCACATTTTATTCAACCATGTATATTTTAGGGTGCACACACTCAAAAACTGTTGGGTTATTTCAACCCACTGTTGGGTCAAAAATGGACAAGCCCAACAAAGAAATTGATTCTATTTCACCCAACAATGTGTTAAAACAACCCAGCAAAGGATCATGTATAACAAAATGATTGGGTTTGATTCAATGCTGGGTTGAAATAGCCCAACATTTTAGTTTAACTGTATATTTGTAGTAAAGATGGCAAAGACAATTGATTTAATGTTAAACAAATGTGGTTATACTCAACATTGATTCAACATTAAATCAACATTAAATCTCTACTCTCTAATACAAATTTAAATGAATATGGCAAAAACAAAAAATCGGATTGTTTTCAACCCAAAAATATGTGTAAGATATGGACACAACAAACTGTTAGGTTGCAAACCTAATAAACCTGAGCCATGTTGTTTCAACCCATATCTTAATGTTAAACTCGATTGTGTTGTTCTTTTTCTATTTTACCTAGCCATGAGTATAAAACAAATAATATTTTATATTTTCCAAAGGATATGCATTTAGAAAAAGTACCTTTATCACATCAGTCCTATTAGAATAACATCTCACTACTATAATTAGCCCAAGTAAGATTAGCGTAAAAGTAAAGGCTGACCCTATTTAGTGTGGTCTGATGTAAACTGTGTAACACACACAGAGACAGGCTGAGGATTCCAGAGATTCACTCACTGTTGGCTCGGTTTATCGACTAAAACTATTGAATTAACTTCAACAAGTCTGTTCACCTGGTGGCAACCACGATTCAACCTGTTTGAATTCCCGACAAAGATGTTTAAGAACTGGACATCATATTTATTGATGACATAAACATATTTTGGTCAATATAGTGCAATAAGTGCAAAGCAATCAAAACGATGAAAACGATAAGGGGAAAGGATCCGCGAATGCTTGTATAAAAATAGGTGTTACAATAAAATATCAGTATTACACAACATAATTATTACTTCAATTATTATTTATGAATTTCGATATAACATATTAAAAATACATATTAAGAATGAATGCACATATTCATTTTTAATATATAATATTTCTTCTAATGTTAGCTGGGAAGACCCGATGGCCTTCCATCTTCCGAAAAAGTGCAGAACAGCATACAAAGACACTTCTCCTTTGAAACCGTTAATGATGCAGAGTCTCTCTTCCACGTTGGGGTGTGCCACTTCTTAAAGAAAGCCACTTGTACAATGCAAGCTACAGTAAGTGATTGGAAACCACAAACAAAATGCTCGTACAGAAAATCATGGGACATGGTGACACATAATATCGATGAGTGTCGAAAAAAATACATGGCAAAGAGTATACCAATAAATACAGTACTTACTTACACACTAAAGCAGAGAAATCGTCCTGCTCAGTTGGATGCACGGCTGTATAGTGTTTGTTTGTATTTTCTGTTACGTGAACCCCTTTCCCCATCACCAAACCCATTTGATTCACAATATCTGTGTGATTATATTCCTGAAAATGTATTTGGGTGAGATTAACCTGTACACTTGGATTCATGTGTATTCAATCTTTAGCTTACAAAAATAGATTTTGCATTGACAGTTTGTTATCACATCCAAGTTCAGCGTGCTCGGTTTCATTTCCATGAATGCCATGTGATTCTGAAATTAAAGTAACATAGTTCGGCACACCCCACTGAAGGTTTGGAATTTTTTTGTTTGTTGAGTTGGTGTATGTTGTGCCAAGGCACCCTCCAGTTTGAGTCAGTATAAGGTGGGGATGCTTTAACTGCATCTATAGATTTAAAACTGACTCTGAGTCGTCTGTTTCTCAAGAACTTCGAGGTAGTCCGGCTCTATTTGAAGTTTCGCTTTTAGTTCCAAATAGTCGTTTCTATTGGGCTCCACAAAGACAGTACTTGGTGCCGTACTGTAAAGCATAGTGTCTCGTATTCCCTCCGGATGTAAGAACTGGCGTCTGACGTCAAAGTTTGGTTGGTACGTGTACGGGACGGGCCCGGTGTACTTATATTCAAACCTGCCGCCAGTAGTGGAGGGAGATTTATCCGGCTCTAGAATCCCTCTGAAGAAATGTTCCACATCCTGAACGGGGGACGGCTGCTCGCGGGGCTCGATGGTGCTGACGGTGTAAGCGGGGCTCCTCAAGGTCACCGCCTGGTCCTCATCAGCATTACTCCGGTAAGTGACCTTCAGTTCGTGCAGGTCGGGGTAATCCTCAACAGTGTTGCCCTCTCTAGACCTGTAGATGGGGTTCTTACACATGTGACCCAACGGGTGTGGGATGTACTCGTAGACGTGGCCTGCGGGTGCTTTGACCTTGGGGACAGAGCGATTGCTATAAAGATTGTACTGCAAGTTGAAGGAGCTGACGTCCGAGTTGTTGGTGCTGGTGCGGTCGCTTTGAGACTTCTTGCGCCTCTTCATCACCACCACGAACAGGCCGGCCGCCACAAATACTGACATTATGAAAACTAGGAGGAGACTGAGAATCAGAACAGATAAAGGAACGTGACTGGAGGTGGTGTTGAACCTCATCGGCGTGTCTGTGGTGGTGATCCTGTCGCCGATAGGCTCGGACGGAAGCATGGTGGACACAACAACATCTGAGTAATCCGGGCACAGCTGATCGGAGGGCACGACCCGCATGTCCTGTCCGGCGAGCTGCTTGGGCGTCACGCAGTTGACGTCGTTGACCACCGTTCCAGTGTTCAGCTGCTCCAACCAGATCTTCATGCCAACAGCGTCGCACGTGCAATCCCACGGGTTCTCAAACAGGTCGACCTGGACCAGTGCCTTCAGCTGGTCCAAAACTCCACTCACAGGCAGATTTTGAAAGTGGTTGCTGCGAAGGTTGAGCCGGGAGAGAGACAGACTAGAGAAGATGCCTCCTGGCAATGTTTTTAAAAGATTGTTATTCAAGAAAAGCAGCTGAAGGTTGGGCACGAAGCGAAAGGTGCCGCCTACAATCTCTCTAATCTTATTATATTCTAAATACAGGTACTGCAGATTTTTCAGCCCAAAGAACATATCTGCCGTGAGTCTGTCAATCAAATTGCCATTCAAGTACAGCCTACGTAGGTTAATTAGATCGCCAAAGGCCCTGTCGTGTATGAGCGCGATCCGATTGTTTCCCAGGTGCAGTAAATCCAATCCTTCGGCCTCCACGAAGTCGGTTCTCCGTACCACAGGGATGTAGTTCCCGGTGAGGTACATCTTTTTGGGATTGTATGGCTTGGGCTTCAGGTCTGATATGTTTTCGATCTTCCTTTCCTGGCAGTTGACGTTTAGCCCCAGGTCGGAGATTTGCAGATTGCACGTGCATGTGGTGGGGCAGTCCAAAGGCACAGGAGATTTGGTCTGAAAAGCGATGATGGGCCCGTAGTTGTTGGATGGGATTCGAGACGTGGGCTTGGACTTGGTTTTGCTGGACTGCCGCGTGCCCTTGGTGGGCCTGGATGAGGAGCGGAGGACGGCTGATGACGTGGCTGATGCCGTCACGGCTGCTGGCGTGGTCTGAAAGTAGCCGCTGGTGCTGAGCGGGGGCGGTGGGCGCATCTCGTACTCCGAAATGGCCCTTCGGGGACACAGTTCCTGTTTGGAGACCTCATCGAGATCTCTGCCGTGGAGCCTGAAAGGAGTCTCACAGACCACCTCCCCCACCAGAGCTGTGTATGCGATGCTCTCCAGCCAGGCCTTGAGCGCTATGAGCTCGCACGAACAGTTCCACGGGTTTTCCTCCAGCTGTAATTCCACCACTTTGTCCATGTGCTCCAGCAGTCCGATGTAAGGAAACATCTTTAACCGGTTGCCCCTGAGATCCAGGTGAGTCAAGGGCACGTTCCGGAAAATGTTTGTGGGCAAAGAAGACAACAAATTGTCATTTAGAATAAGCACAGTCAGACGATGAAGCCTGCTCAGAGAGTTGGGCTCGATGGCGCTAATGAAATTATAATCAATCTGAAGGTATTCTAGGCTCTCCAGTCCGGCAAAAGTGTCGTCCCGAAGCATGTCTATTTTGTTATTGTTCAAATGTAATCTCTTTAATCCCTGGAGTCCGTTAAATGCGCCGGTCTCCACCTCAGATATGTCATTGTTGCCTAAATGCAAAATAGTAACTCCAGTGTAGTTGATGAAGTCATTGATAGATAATCGTTTTAACAAATTACCCGTCAGCAAAAGATGGTAGGTGGAGAAATGCACCGGGCTTATTTCCGACAGCCGCACAATGCCTCTGTTCTCACAGCTGACCGTCAGAATGCCTTCTTTCTCCTCGCAAGTGCACAGATTCCTGCAGATTTCCCCATAACTGTCAAACATCTCCACCAGACTCAGAGATGTGGCAAGCAGCAATATTATTTTCAGTATCCAGATATGCATTTTCTTGTGCAGGAATGGCCCAGTTCACTGTAGTGCAGCTGCAGATCGGGGTGTCATCTAGAAAAAGGAAAAAGGAGCCATGAATGTCTGTTACAGGAAATAAAAGCGCTCTATCTGCAAACTACAACACAAGATAAACATCGCCATCCAAAAAGGTTCCTACATAATGCACAAGCATATACTGGTCTGAATAACTGATTAGTATGGCTCCTATGCCTAAACTTCTCAATTCAAGAGCTCATAAATAAATGAGATTTATATTTTAATGCATTTCTCTTTGACACATACAAAATGATTTATTTACTAGAATGTGTATAAAATGATCATGATATTTCAGATTCGACCTGTCTTTCACACGGGAGCATATTTATAAAGACATTTGACACATAGGCGAGAACGAAAAAACATAACGTTCTCGAGTCATTGCAAATGAAAGTAGCATCGACTAGCAGAAATACTATCCACTCTCCAATGCGCAATTTAGGAATGCATTTCCTTCAAATGATCTAAACTCGGAGGTAACATGTAAACCCGGTTACTCATGCGATGAACAAACCGACATCTCCATGGTTTCCAAGGACTTATAACGTCTGACAAATGAGATCACAAAAAATCCATGCATTCGTCATTCTGGAAATATATCGAACTTCTGTTCTCGTCAAAGCAGAGACCCCGATGCCAAAAAAATCTCCTGTACTCACCCCACATATCCGAGGATTTCAGCTGATATCAACTCTCAACGAGTATTGAAGTTAAGCCAAATACAGTGAACGACACCGCGTTTCACGAGAGTGTCCATGATACATTTCCCTTCCTGAATGCGAGAGCTATACGTGAAAGTCATAGCTCATCCTTCAGGCGACGAATACGCGGGTCGATTAGAAGCTAAACGCGACGTCATCGATGATATTCCATCTCAAGCGTTGAGGAGCGAACAATACTATATTAAACCGTTTTCGTGAGTATCCGTTATGTGTGGAAGCATCTGTATTCGTGCTAATCAACCTCCCTCTCTCTCTCTCTTTCTCTCTCTCTCTCTCTCTCTCTCTCTCTCTCTCTCTCTCTAAGATAGACGCGCACGCATAAACACACACTTGGACGCGCAAACACACACCCACACACACACATTCACAGAGAAGCGCGCCTAAGTCTAATGCGCTACACGACATGCATGATAAAAAATACCACCAAAAAGTCGTCCTAGAAAATAACAATCGCAAATACATGTCACAATTTTAATCGTTTCGAAAAAGAGCTAATTCATTGCCCACTGTATGTATTCACCCCAGCCGGTCTTTCCAAAGGAACCCGTTCACAATTCCTCACCATCGACAGTCTATAATATATTCTCTGAAGCATATATAGCACACATGAAGTTGTGTAACGCACACATAACTGAATATTTCACAAACCATCAATTGGCTTTCGCCAATTCCCCACGTCAACTAAAGAACTGCATTTCAGCACCGCGGACAGCTCCAGCCAGCAGAAATCCGAGGGTTCATATGAGACGCCTTAGAAAAGCCGTGTTTCTTACCCGCTCAAATGTGGCACATTCGAAAACATCATGACCAATCCATTACCTCGAAGACACTGGATTCTTCTTACCACGGCTGTGTAATAATCCGTGAAGTGGTTCGTGATCTGCCTGGGTTACACAAACTCTACGTGACGGTCAGCGTGCAAAAGAGAGAAAAAGGGCAAGTTTAGGAATTTCTCTTGGTGGGCATCGCCGTTCGCTGACCAAATCCAACCCGTGCCATGTCCATTTCAATCGACAAGTTGCTATAAAATGCCTGTGCCACCGATGTGTGTATCCAAACGCGAGGCAGTCTATTCCTTTCCTCAGTGCGCGGACCGGCGAAACGGACGCGCGAAGAACGCATCCCCGAGACGACTGCGATTGGTACGGCTTGAGTCGAGTTGTAGTTTTTTGCCGGATGCGATTTCTTCGCAGATGCCTGATGTTTCCGGCGCGACGCAGGCTGGTTTCATATTTTCTAGCCTTGTTTTGCCAAACGGCTCCCGTAAATCCGCTTTTGGAGATGTGTTGACATTGTAACTAGTGTTTCAACTAGTGGAACTTGGATTTCCATTGGCTCACTGTTGCTGTACTGTCGTCATATCAATTGTAAATCTGGGGCAGGGTGGAATATTTATGAGGGGACTTGACACAAAAGCTTCATGCACAAAGTGTTGTTCGCGCGCCCCTCACTACTCTTATTCTACGCAGCAGAATAATTGAGGGGTGATGGCCATGGTTAGACGAGAGAGAAAGATATAGGAGAGAGAGAGAGGGACGGAGAGAGATAGAGGCCCATAGAGGGCAGTGTAATTCGGCAAAAGGCGCGTTTGGCATCTGTAGCAGTACATGCAGCACATTTAACTTCCTATATCCTATTTACTCGCATATAAGTGTTTGACGCAATGTGCATTCCAATACGATTTTTGAAAAAGTCTTATCGACAAGCAATGCAATACAATTACTTTGTGATGTAATTTAACACAACCTGGGTGATAGAGAAAGCCCTTAACCAATGCTCCATCAACCGCCCTCAAGGCACAGATCAGCTTTGCTTCAGATGTCACAAGAAGCAAGATTTTTTCTCTAATCCATGATCTGATTGGCTGCCAGATAAACTAAAGGCAGGTAAGCTTGTAACCTTAATGCATTATTTGTCATCTACAGGGTGAAACACAACGTCGGGTAAACATAAAGGTTATAAACACAGTGGTTCTAAAAGGGATAGTTCACCCAAACAGAAAATTCTGTCATCATTTACTCACCCTCTTAACACCGAACAATGGTGTTGCCCATTCCCTCCTATTGTACAGACATGAAACCGGTGGAAGTCAGTGGGTACAGGGTTACAAACACTATTCAAAATATCGTCTTTTGTTTTCTGCCGATGAAGGTCATACAGGTTTGTAATGACATGAGGTTTTTTTTTCTATTTTTTGTAAACTATCCCTTTAATATGAATTGCATTACAAAACATATCAAACCAATAATGCTAAAAGTGTCGGTTTTTCACAGGTATTTATTTTGTATCTTTTAAAAGGAATAAACCTATTTTTTTACAGTGCAACTTTAGTGTCTGAATACTTTTTTAGGTCACCGTTCACACACGCATACTATGAGGCACAAGTACTCCAAGTACATCTCAGACATCTAAAACGGCCAGGGATGTATAAGTGCTTTTAATCACACCTCAAGATCCATTGAGAGCTCTGTGTGTAAACAGAATTAACTCCAGCATGCTAAAGCGCTGGTGTCCTAAGGAATCGCCCTCTTTGTCCTCTTTTGTATGCTAATTCCTGACGTCCTCCTCCCTTCTCCTTTCAATGAAGATAGTAAGCGGCTGTGACATCTACGACATCTTTAGCGTAGCATTAAAATTAACCACTAAGATGCATTAAATTAAGTCACGGCTGTGGCTAATCATTTAAGTGGATACAGTAACGGATATTTTCTGTTTGGTGGGACAAATTTCCACGACTGAAATACCATTAATGTAATCGTTCAGAAAGTCCCACCGCTTACAGTGAGAATACGGTACAGATGCTGAACGCACAGCACTTTCGGAAGATTGTTTGAAGGTATTCCAACATATCAACTCAATAGATATGCTACATACAGAATTAAAGTTATTGCTATTGTATTTCCTTTTTTACAATTGTAAACTGTAAAAAAAGAGATTTTCTGTCAACGTGAAAAACAGAAATATACCGCAAACATTTTTTTTCCTGTAAAATTATGGGATAAAAGGATATATATTAAACATCTTTCCCATTTTGTTTTAAATTTGTTACCTTATTGTATAATATTTCTAAAATAACTGTAAAAAATTAATCTTTTTAAAAAAAACGGAAAATATCTGTAAGCTGGGGTGCCAGAAATAAACTATAACATAAAGTTTTTCACTTGTAAATTTGCTGTATTGTCCTGCAATTTTATTTAAGTGGTAATCTGTAATCTGTAATCTACATGGATCACACACATTACAAACGTTTTAAAAGTATATAAAGCTTTTCAGGGTTTGAAAAAGTTGCTAACCCGATATAAAATAAAAAACGATAAAACTAAAATATTTACAAGCAACCCCCGAGGATCGACCATCAGCATTTTTAAAAGTGAAGCATCTTTCACACTTTGTGTAAAGTGGCAGTTGAAACAAAGAGAGACAAACATCACAGGCCATGAAAAGAGAAATTAAAGGTAATCCGAGACTAATATAAGACATTTATGAGGGCGTAGGGAAAGATTCTTAAAGAAGAATATGCTGAAGACGAGCGTTTTATATAACTGAACTCACATATTGTGTTTTAAACTGTACTGTAGTGCGCATAAAGTCTGCGGCACTATCTATGCACATTAAAGAACTTTGTTATCCTGCATGTGCACGTCATTGAACAACAAAGTTTTGCTTGTAGTAAACTAATAAAAATACAAATAAGAAACTTTGCATAAAATTTTCAGGTGTCGTGAAACAAGTCTCTGTCACAAATGTACACAATATGCATGGTTAGATGTGCAATGTGAAATTTGAGTGTTGAACTCAAAGGGACAGTACACCAAAATAAAAATGCAGTCATCATTTATTCCGCCCATTGCGGTTGTAAACCTTTACACCTTTTTAAGTGGAAAACAAAATAATATATTTTGAGAAATGGTTTGTGTTGAAACAATGTTGTTTGATTATTAAGATTCAAAGAGTCATGTTTTAGGGAACTTCCTTTAAAAATATATTTCTTCCTCCTGTGACCCCTATAAAATAAACTGACTTGTGGTGGTGTTTGGTGAGGTTGAATCAGTATTAAGCCATATTTTGAGGTCAATAGCACAGAATCTAGATATGTCCCCATCGAGCACAGAGGTTTTATGTGACCTGACAAAACAATTTTCCAATAAATTATGTTGACCTTGGTGAAAGGTCAAAAATGCAACCGAGTACATAAATGAAAGACCTATTGGCATTTTTTGATGGATCCAAATAATAGTTGGGTTATAATGTCTATATCTACTATAACATATGACATGTTTAATTATTGAATTAGTTAGAATTACAATACTAATATACTAATACTAATACTAAAATACTAATTTTATTTTAAAGTCCCAGTGATATTGAAATTTACAATGCCTATTTTTTCGTGAAACAGTGGGTCATTCTGTTTATTTTTAATAAATTGCCCTTATCTTCTTCAGTTAAAATCTGAAGATGCACTTCCGTCCTGTAATGACTGTCCATCTTAAATGACGTATGTTAGATGGCTTGGGCGCAGCATCCGTTAACTATAAGTCTGCTGCCAGTTCCATTTCAAAATTCAACGGCTGTTTTCATACATCCAATCAAATCGCAGAGAAAGACGACAGTTCACTTGGAAAGTTAAAACGATCGCAACTTCCGCTTCACAGGAATTATTATTCATAAAAATTAACACGTTAGCATCTGTAAACATGTCTAATAGACTCTTTATATTTCACTGCGGCTCTTCCCCCGTGAGAAAGTCTATATCAAAAAGTCTTCTGAGATATGCACACTATAACTACACCGCAATAAAACAAGAGCTTACATATATGTTTAATTTATCAGCGAGTCATAAATCAAACGAGGACGTACCGGGACATAACAAACACATCACTCCTGGATATTACAGTCAGTGCGCGGATGCATATTTCTTCTCGGCTTCTGCTTGTATTACTTGTCTTTTAGAGGCTTGTAATCAAAAGTTTCAAAGTTCAACCCCAGCATTTATCAGTCGAAGCTCTGATGTAAAATGTCCAGTAGGGTTCCAAGCGAGAGATTACCTGTCTGACAGCTAAGACAGATCGTTAGAACCTAGAGAGGCCTTTGTCAATGCACGGTTCAAGTAAAAGCAGAAGCCAAGGCTGAGTGCAGATTTACAGAAGGTTATGTAACAAGAGTTTTACACTATTTTAAAGCCAAGCTGAGATGGGCCTGTTCGTGTAAAACCGAGAGCAATGCTCTACCGACTGATCCACAGAAACTGACCCTCACGACCATTACTTCAGAAAAGAATAGCACGCATCCAGTTAACAAAGCTGTACAAAATTAATTATCATTCATCCTCATAGCACAAACAGTTCTGGCCGAGTTATGCTTTTATTCAAATCCTCAAACGTAAGCAATTGTAATACACAGACCTGTCGTATCCAGCTACACTAATAACACCCTTCAGAAAAACCTCCGGAAATCAACAGAATAAAATAAATTATGCACAGCAGTACACAACCTTAGATGTTGGATGCACCGAGATTAACGTCCTTCTGACCTCGTGTCTTTAACTCGCCATTTTGTGGCCTTTTGCTGTCAAAATAACACCAACAAACTCACTGCCCTGTGCGTTCTGTTTCCTCGAATGGGCTGACGTGCTTGCAAAACTATTAAAGGGACATTTCACCCAAAACGAAAAGTCTGTCATCATTTGTTCACCCTCATGTCATGTCAAACCAGAGATATTTCGAAGAATGTTGATAACCAAACAACATTGACCCCCATTGACTGAACACAAACCACTGAGACATTTCTCAAAATATCTTCGTTTGTGTTCCACTGAGAGAAATCAATAACACATCCTTTAATAAACGATGACAGAATTTGTATCTTTGGTCGGACTATCCCATCAGCTGACAAAACCGTGCGTACCTCAGCCAACATATTCATTCTCGCCGTCCTCAGAAAGAAAGGCAACCTTTGAAAGTTAAATTATTTTTGGATTGATCCATCTCAGCTTGGTTTCTTTATTTAGATGAAACGTTCATCCAAATGTTTATTCCTAGAGTAACCGATCCAAGTCGACGTCAGTAAGGGGAAGGTATTGTGAAACTGTAGCCTGTCAAAATAAAGGACAGTGTATGAGCATGGAGACGGTTGGCGACTGCTGTAAGCAGAGATGGAGCGTGAGTGCAGCAGCGAGTCACCTCAATGTCACACTGAAAAGACACCAATACACTTGAACAGTACACTTCCTATACATACTAATTGCATAAAGTAATGATAAATAGCTTCATCGTTAAAATGCATTCAGTAATCGTATGGAAATTGAACACGAGACCTTAGCGTTGCCAGCGTCACGCTCGAGAAGTGGAGCAGACATGAAAAACAGACATTTGAAGCAGTCATTCATTTAAGCTACATCAAGTCCCTTAGAAAAGTACATCAAACAATACTTAACATAAACCAAACACTTAGAAATTAGACGTTTATTCACATGTGCTATTAGTATACTTTTTTAAAATATAAAACAACAAATAAATCTCAGAAATTAACTTACAATGAAACAAAAAGGTATTTAAAAGTTGCCTAGTAGTTGCGTTTTTACTCTTTTAATAGAAAAGACTATTAATATAAATACTTTTTCACATAACTTTACATACTGTCTTATAAATGTACATTTTTAAATACTATCAAGTCAGCACTGGGATGGAATAGATTGGAGTCAAAATGTGTGAAACTGAAGCTGATCTTCTTTACATGCCATGATCACAGGTATCTTTGACTTCATATATATTTTAAGTGTACTTGTAAATTTGAAATCTAAATAGGAACATAGTTTACTATTTAAATAATGTTTATATAGAGTATTATTAAGTCTGAAATACATTTGAAGAAAACATACAAGAATGCTTTGAGAATAAAGATATTCCAACAGGATCCTTCAAAGTGTCCTTCAAAATCTGTATCCATCTTGTAGTGCAAACAAAAAATGCAAGTGTGCTTGAAAGTGTATAACATGTGGGCCAGTTTAGTCCTAAGTGGTACACTTAGTATAGTACAGAAAAATAGTGCATTCCAAAAAAGTATACTACTATAACATTTATAGTAGTTATAGTAGACCTAAACTACAGTTCGTTACACTGTACTTGTATATGTGTAATGACAATAAAGTTGAATCTAATCTAATCTAATAAGCATAACTAAAAATGCACTTGAACTTTACGTAATAAAATAAGCTTGACGTATACTGTACTTCTTTTCTTAAAGGTACAGTCGTTTGTTTGACATATATTCTGTTTAAGCAGATGTTTGATGGAGTACTGTCCTTTATTCTAGTATGAAACCCGTTTTGTCAACATGTTGGCGAGGCTAAATGGAAGGTACTTGTAAACAGCCTCAGAATGTTGAAAAGAACACAAATACTTGTTTAGTGACAGACGTGGTTTTGAAGTGTGTCACCGAGCGCACATCAGTGCAGCTTCTGTACTTTCTACAGTACATTACACTGCTGCGAGAGGAAGAAAACTACATTTCTACAGTGAAAACTCAGACATCATAATAAAGAAACAACAAAAAAAAGAGTAAGCTGTTACCCTCAGATTTAAATCTTTAGAAAATCTATTTATTTGTGTGTTGTTTATTTGTCTGTGCGGCTCAGTAGAGAGGAGTTTGGTGGCATTGAGATTTACATCACACTTTACAAAAACACAACAGCTTAATCATTTTTATATATATATATATATATGTATTATTTAATTTTATATTTAAATATATCAGTCCTACTTGTTTAATAAAAATAAAGTACAGAAATGATATCAATAAAATACTATATTTCAAAATATATTTTGCAGAAATGTGGCCTACTCACCCCAGCACACCCTCAAACCTCTCAAACATTTGGATCCTTCAAGCGATGAAAAAACCCTCAATTTAGCATATTTGAAGCTGAAGACTAATAGCGCCTAATAACTCCATCATTAATCTGCATCTCTTGGTGAGAGAATCGCATTTATTCGCCGTTAGATTTCCATTTCCAGAAGAATAAAACATCTCACTGCTGCCTATTAAACAGCAAGAAAATTAGCAGATTTCTTAACTCACAAGAGGAACTATTTGTCCTCTAATTTAAATAGGGCGCTTAATTAAAACCACTCCGCTAAACGAATAAGAATATCATCACGCGCGAATCAATTTTCAAGAGCGATCACCGCCTTTTCCCGTTTTTCCATTATCAGTTGATAAGAACGCTTGAATTCATCAAAGCATCATTTGTAGCTCAATCACACTGAATCAATGGGGATTTTTGGAATCTATTTGTTCTCGCCATTTTTTTTTCTTTAAATCAAGCAAGTTATTTTGTTTGCCGTCTGTAGCTAATCCAAAGATATGGTCGGCACTTCACGCTGCAAATATTTGTGTCACTGAAGAGTCTATGAGGGATTCAATAGACGCCGATGATTATTTGCCATGGAAAGAGTCTATTGAGCTCCTGCTGGGACGGCTTTCCATACCGCGACTGTGTTACTGTGATGTGTGGATCATTGATTCCTTTGCCTGTTATTTGAATCCTGCTGGTCAGGACTATATGACAGAACTTGGAGAACCGGTGATGTCTTTCTCAACGGGAGAAATCCTTTTCTGAGCCTGCGATGGCATTCACAATATGATATTGTTTTTGAAATGACGCTTAATTTAGAAACTCTTGTTACATGCATTGACAAAGCCTTGGTCATAGAAATAAATGAGAAACGGCCTGAAATATGCAAAACATTCAAAACAAACAGTATTTTACAGTCTTATGGGTGATTAATAAGTTTTTGTATTTAACGGATGATTTTGAGTAAATAATGAGAAAAAGCAGCCAATGACAGGCCAGAATAGATGCAAACCCAAGACAAATGGAGATACTTTGAAGACATTCAAATTGTTGTTGTATTGATGAAATTACCCAACAATCCACAAAACATATTAATAATAAATTAAAAAGTGATCCCTTTAACTTCTAAACATAGTGGCGCTATATATATCCCATACGCTTTGTCACAGTGCATTGTGGGATTGTCTGTGCAGTACAAATGCTCTGTGCAGTACAAATGCGACAATGCATCAATTTTTTTTCCATAACGACAAACCTGTGGTCTGAACCGGACATCATGTTGATGATCTGACTGCATGTGCTGCGCCAAAGAGTGGATTCTACTCCCTCTGTTTTCATTTGACGAATGCAAAGTCATGTTGTTCATGTTTCCCTCATGTAAATATAATCAGAAACAGAGAACACGGCGTTAGATGTAATGTGTGTGTCTTTGCTTATAACAGGAGAATACAAAATATAATTTTGTGTTTTATGTTTTGACGATTAGTGTCTACAAAACGGGTTTATTTAAAATATACAAGCAGATACTGTTAGATTCAATTATTTTTCAGATCACAAAATACATTTCCGCCAAGTGATTCTAAACTGTTGAACTGCAGTATATGGAACTTCGTGCTTTAAAACACCTTTTAGCATTTATAGATGTGGTGGTTTGAATTGAAACTGATGAAGAGCATCTTGGAGCACAAAGACATCTCCCATCCCCAGAGTCTCACGGCCACTCGTATCTCAGTCACCAGTCCTCCTTTTCTTCTGTTTGCGGCCAGCGCTTCACACTGGACAGGTCACGGATTTCGAGAAGCATCTGATGAAGTTGGCCCTTTTCACAGCTTCTGGGCAGAAGATCACATGGCAGACTGGTGGATGAGTTTTTCCTATGATGCTTTC